>NC_081173.1:402049-724549 GCF_012432095.1 Onychostoma macrolepis
TCTAAATATTGAGAAAATCTCCTTTAAAGTTGTTCAAATGAAGTTCTTAGCAATGCATATTACTAATCAAAAATGAAGTTTTGATATATTTACAGTAGGACACTTACAAAATATCTTCATGGAACATGATCTTTACTTAATATCCTAATGATTTTGGGCATAAAAGAAAAATGGATAATTTTGACCCATACAATGTATTGTTGGCTGCACTGTAAAAAAAAATAAATCGTAATTTTATGGAAAATAACTGATTTTTTTAGGTTGTTTTCTTTTATTTTGAATTGCAATCAAAACTCTGTAAAATTATCTCTGAATTAACTACTTGGCTGTTATTTTAAGTATTTTGACATTACTGACAAATTACAGTAATTCATATTTTTTATACAGAAAAACTACTATATTTTTATACAGTATGTTTTCTGTTTTCTTAAATTACAAACAAATTTATGTTAAATTACAAAAATAATCTGGAAGTAATACAATAACAAAACCGTTAGATGATAAAATGGTCAAATGACTGGCAGCAACAGCATACAAATAGGAGGACAAACACTGTTATTTTACAGGTATTTCCTGATTTTTTATGATCAAACACCTTCACTGTAAAATTAACTAATTAATTAATTATTTAAACGTCACACGACTGGCAGCAACAGAACATGACACACTAACAGATCTCTCTAGATCTCAGCATCTTCACTTATTACAAACCAGTCTGACTTTATTTCTTTCATTCAAAACGTCTTATTGAGAATTAACAGAGGTTTAGACGTTAATGTTGTATTGAAAAGAATAAAGTCCCCATTATGGGGATAAGTGTTTGCTTTAGTTGGGCTTCTAACCCTTGACTTTATAATATCAGCTTTTCTCCGGCTGCTATAATTGTGTGTTTGTTTGTTATAGCAAAAATTGTTAGTGAAGAATCTGATAAACCTGGTGACTTATTGATGATGAGTTAATCATCATAGAGCAACCTGATCACATCATGAGTATCGTCTCTCAATATTTTAGCTTTTAATGTTGCCTTCTTTTTTTAATCATATAGAAAGTGTCTTGAAAGGTTTATTGATTCACACAAACATCAAGAATCAGCACATGAATCTCAACAATGGTGACAATCAACAGAAAGCTTGTTTTGTGACGATCAGAGCGGATCTGAATATTTTGTCGATTGTCACCATTGTTGAGATTCATATGCAGATTCTTGACGTCTGTGACTCTACATGCTTTTGTTTGGCAGCTGCTTCTGGCAGTCATTGACTGTTGTTTTTTTTAACGTTCTTTAACTATAACATTTGGCACCCTGTGCTGCCAAGCATTTCACGGTTTGTTTTTTTTTTATGTTTAATTTTTTTTTTACAGTGTATTGCTACAAATATACCTGTGCTACTTATGATTGTGCTCCAGGGTCACATTTATCATAGAAAATTAAGATACAGATGAAGCCATTAAAAATAAATGTAAACCTGATATGAAGCACATTAGCATACAGAGGTTATATGTTCAGCACCACTGTGTCTCGTTCATGCGTCACCAGAATCAAACCTGCTAACTTTGTGTTAAAGTCACTGGCATCACACCTACAGGCTTTAAATATTTCCGACCGTTTGTGTTTTGACCAGGATGTGAGTTTAAGCCGTATTGTGGCTGGTTTGGAACTACACCGTGAACTTCTGCAGGACATCACAGAGCTCTTGAGCTCCACAGAAGAACTGACCCTCCTGCTCGCTGATATCAGAGACCTGTCTGATCAGATCTACCAGGTATTACCTTCAGACCCTTTAACATCCCTTACAGAAGTATTACCTACATATAGAAGAATAGGCTAATGCTGTCCCCTGTCCTCGCTCAGATGCAGCAGCTGGCCCAGACTCCCAGCACAGTATCCCAGAAGGCAGCGTTCACAGCGCTCTCTCCGCGGCTCAACAGTGATTATCGAGTCCAAGTGGCCATCCATCTTTCTCTTCGGCAGCTGCGCAGCTTTACTCAGGACGTCTTCCGCAGTCTGCGCCACATTGCTGCATCTAACTAGCTGACCAGCGGTGACCAACCAACCGGTCCTGGCTGTATTTCACATTTTCTGTGTGGAAATGTATTTTTGTAATGCTCACTGGTTGTGTAAAACATTTGAATGGGTTATCCTTGCTAAGTTTAAGTTAACTGAAACTAAGTTTAAGAACTTTGGAATGGATGTTTTAATTGCAATTATTTAAAGTATTTAATATTTATTTAATATATGACTTTTAAATATTTATTATTGTTGGTTTTATTTTTATGATGTTACATTGACAGATGTTGTACCCTGTGGGTGCTGTGTGGATATCTATTAAAGATTATTTATTATTGATCAAATATTGTTTCTCCATTTTTTGAATAACTGTTAACATTTTTCAGGAAAAAATTTTTTATATCAAGGGTCATGAAACCTTAAAACTCATTTTTTGAGATGCTAACATATATGTAGAGGGTGCACATCCGTGAAAATAACAATAGCACACATTATGTCTGTTATTAAGGGAAAAGTTTATTTTTTTATTTTTTGGAGCCATTTCGTTCTTATGATTCAAAGAGCAAAGTTGAACCAACGTCACAAAAAGTGACATATATGTGTTAATTTGCAGTGGTGATTGGCTGCCGTGGCTGGAGAATACATCATCAGTTTTCTGGACTTTGATCAGCATTATTCATGACAATGATCTCTTATGATCCAATGATCAAAATCGACTGCGTGCGGCAGATCCTATTCCTATTTAGCACCCAAACTCTGGAACAGTCTACCTAACACTGTTCGGGAGGCAGACACACTCTGTCAGTTTAAATCTAGATTAAAGACCCATCTCTTTAGCCTGGTTTACACATAACACATTAATACACTTCTATTATTCAAATCCGTTAAAGGATTGTTAGGCTGCATTAATTAGATGAACCGGAACCGGGAACACTCCCCATAACACACGATGTACTCGTTACATCGTAAGAAGAATGGCATCTACGCTAATATTATTGTGATACATAACAAACAATGATATAGACCGAAAATTCAAAGAAGAGTAAACAAAAAGTAACTATGCCTTTATTCTTTCTGTTTTAAAGTGACGTGTGTCATTTGTTCTGAGACTATATTATTAAAACTTTGAAATGTTATTCTTCATTTTTCATATAGACCAATATCTCTGCTTATTTGTTTACTTCAAATAACAATGAATCAAAACATATTTGATTTGTTCATGATGGTTGTTAGTAGTCTCTATTGACAAGATTTCTTGAGAGTTCAAAATCGTTATTATATTTTTTAAATATATCAAGGTGGCCCCTATCTCTGTTGTTGATTGTTTTTTCTTTCTTTGCTCATATTTTAATATTCATTTGTCTGTATAACGAGTGTGTTGTAGGTCTGTATTTTGTTGTTTGGTTTCTCCCCTCTTCACTCCCATATTTCCACAGCTTCACGTGCCCATTTCTGGAGTCTTCTTCAGAGCTAAGGTGTGAACGTCCAGTGCTGAAACGGGGGTTTAATGACTCGCCCTCATGTCACGCCAAACCTGTAAGACCTTCGTTCATCTTTGGAGCACAAATTATATCGGATATTTCTGATGAAATCCGAGAGCTCGCTGACCCTTCATAGACAGCAATGTAACTGAAATGTTCCCCGACCCAGAAACGTAGTAAGAACATCTTTAAAATAGCCCATGTGACATCAGTGGCTCAACTGTAGTTTTACAAAGCTATGAGAATACTTTTTGTGCACAAAGAAAACAAAAATAACAACTTTATTCAACAATTCGTTCCCTCCATGTCACCATCCTCCGCCATTATGGAGAGTACTCTGACACATTGGTTGTAAACAAGGCACAGCGCATGTGTGTTCTGCGCCAGCAGCATGCTTGTATTGTGGTACTCTAGATAATCACGGAGGACGGGGATGAAGATGAACAAAGGTCTTACAGGTTTGGAACGACATGAGGGTGAGTTATTAATTGACAGATTTTTTTATTTTTATAGGTGAACTATCCTCTAAGTGTACTGTTCCCTCATTTTTACAGTTCTTGCTCTGTTGTGGGTGCAAAAGAAACAAAGAATGACAAATCCAGATAAGAACTTGGTAAATCTTTACTTAAAGCCTTTATGTATAGTGCGTCACAAAGGGTTTTTAAAGGGTATAAAGGATTATAATTATTCATAATGTGTGTAATACATTATATCTTGTCATAAATAATTATAACCTAATTTAAAATGTATTGCGTAACAATGAATTAAGTGTTATTATGTATTACCTGTGGTTACAATTATTCATGAGATTGTACAATGCATTATAATTCCCTAACGATTCTGAATCGATTCTCGAAAATCCAGAATCAATTCTGCATTCAATTCAAATAGTGACTGCCTGCCAGAAGCAGAAAAAATAAAGGCACGTATGCTGGCAAATTCACTTGGTTTGGATAAAGATGGACAAACTACGACCTGTGACATCAAATTTGAAATCGACTGCAACATTTTGGATTTGGTCAAGACAAAGGGAGAGGTGTTGTTGATAAGAGCCGTACTGTGTGCAAACTAACAGGAAGAAACATAATTATGTGATTCCTCCCAGAGCTGGAGAACAGGCTTCTGTTCCGATCGCACCCACTGCCAGTTTCACTCAAAAGACTCTCGAGCAAGAAGCAAAGCGTCCACCAAATTCTGAAAAGTCGAAGCAAATGTGACCCTCTCTGTGAAAACCCAGCTAAAGTCATTTTTTTGTGATTTACTGTTTTCTACACAAAATCATCCTTCATAAGGTAAAGAACATTCTGTGAAAATTTAACCTTCATATCTTTAATATTGACTGAGTAAGGCCATGTCAAAAATGTACATTATAGTGAAATTAATGGTTGAAATCCAACTTTGATGCTTGTTATCTCATAATTAGATTTTGAGACTTTAGCCTGGATTTCACAGAGAGGCTCACAAATTACTTGGTCAATGTCAGGTTTTATTCTATTTTATTGGTGGGTTCTATTTTTCTGCATTATGTTTTAAAGATAATTCTTTGTGGCTCCAAACTATTTTCGCTTTAAAGACATTTCTTTGTGAAAAGGTTCTAAAAAAATAAAATTAAAAAAAGGTCATACTCTGTTGTGGATTGAGAACTTTTTTCTTGTTCACCCTGAATATAACTTTGTTAACAAAATAAAAGTAATGAAAGCAATCTTCATCATTATTTTTAAGATGACAATACTGTCATACAGAGATTCCAACTATAAACATGAATGTAAAGTTGATGTATTTGCACAGCAGACGGAAATTAGGGGGAAAAATGTATATCAAGAATAGTTTTGTAATTAGATCGTGACTCCCAGAATCAGAATCAGAATCAGAATCAGAATCAGATTGGACCGTGAAGTGGCTAAGGATTCCCACCCCTAGTTGTTAGTTACTCTTGTCCATCCTTTGTTAATAAAACTCCTATTACACTCGTGTCTTCCTTGTGTTGATAATATGAAGCTCTACAAGTTGATGATATCTCACAAATCCTTCAGACAACAGACTTTGTTCCAGTTTATGTAACTCTTTATTTATTGAGTATATTATATGGGTAACAGATAAATTACAATTAGCTTCAAGCTGACAATTAATGAGATTAATACAACACTTCTACTTGAAAATCACTATCGAGTGTTTGTAATAACTTCTGACTGCGATCCGATGTGGATTTTGGTGAAATGATGAGGCAGAAATATGTTGTTATTAACATTCTAGAAGAATTTTATCTGGAAGTTACACAGTTACAACTTCTGTGGGGCATGAAGAAGAAGTAATGTAACTAGTAGTGTAACTAATTACTGTTGCCAGAAAGTAATAAGTAAAGTAACAATATTACTTTTGAAAGGAGTAACTAGTAATGAGTAATATATTACATTCTTTGAGTAACGAGCTGTTTCTAAGCTAGAGGAAACTGTCCACAGTCGGATGTGAAACCGCTCTGAGCAGCAAGTGTTTCATGTTCTGCAGTATGATCTCTACACCACAGCCTGTCTTCTGAATCGCTGGTGTGGTTCTTGTGTTTGAGATCCACCTATAGCAGGGGTGGGCAAACTTTTTGACTTGAGGGCCACATCAAGTTTTCCACATTAAGTGAGGACACTCACTCACTCACTACTGTACTGTGTGTATACTTGTACATACATGGCAGTTCTATTCTTGTACCATCTCTACCTATATTTATGAGCACTTTATGACATAGATAAGTCATACAAGTCAATTGATCTGTAAGACACATTTTATCATTTCATTAAGAAATAATTTCAAATAAACGAAACCTTTACATACATTAGAAACATATATATTCCCCACACTCCACAAAAAAAAAAAAAAAATAAATAAATCCTGTAAATTTAGCAGTGTTCAGAATAGAAAAAAGAACAAAAATCTAAAAAAACAACACAAATTATAGTGGCATTCACTATAAACAAATATTATAAACTCCCAGCCTAAATATTTAAAGTGAAACTGAAACTAGTGCGTGGTTGCTAGAAAATGCACAATACAAACTCAAAACAAACTCACTTGCCTTTTCTCGTTCGTTATCAATCCTAATGTGCGCGCTTTGTGCGTCACCTCGATTGCTTTTAGTCGCCTTGAAAATCGCAGCATGCTTCAGATGAAAAAAAAAAAAACCGCAATTTATAATCTAAAAAAATATAGTAGGGTACAACGGGGCTAAAGGCGCCTTTGATATTATTTTCATCTAAACCACTAGATGGCACAAAAACATGGCGTAGCACTTTCCAAAACATCCGCTTTTCAAGATGCACCTGTATATTTGTCTGAACCAGCGCAAAGTTAGGTGTGCTTACTTGATCTAATATTTTATTTTTTTAAATGTTGTAGTTTTAAGTATCAAATGAGAATCGCTAAAATTTGTGCATATATTTTGAGACAAAGGTCTTCTTTATGATTTTCAGTTTTGTTTAAGATAACTAAAGCAACAGTTTTCAGTAACACTTTATTTTGATGGTCCCTTTTGAACATTCTGTTGACACTAAGTAATGTTGCAACTACATGTCAACAAACTCTCATAAGAGTATTAGTAGACTGTCTGCTTCATATCTACTAACTCCTTATTGTGTTGGTCTCCCAACAGATATTCTACTGACTATAAGTAACTTTGCAAGAACGTGTCAACTTAATCTAACCCTAACCCTACCAGTCAACTAATACACTACTAACACTATAATGAGAGTTAGTAGAAATGTAGGTGCAACATTACTTATAGTCAATAGAATGTGTTAAAGGGACCATCAAAATAAAGTGAAACCCAGTTTTTAAATAACAAAAGAATATGTAAAAGTATGGTATTTGGGGTAAAAAGCGCCCCTGCTGTTGGGGCTAAAGGTGCACAGTAATTAACATGATAATTAATAGAAGGCTGACTTTTCCATTTGTTGACATGACCTGGTTAGATTCAGATGGTAAATATCATATATTATGCCGCGTGTCCATATTAGAGATGATCGCCATGTTTAGAATGAAACCATCATATTTAAAAACATGATATTAATCATATCATATAATAAAATATAATTTGTTGTTACTACTGTAAGTCTATATTCAATTATTATTGGATCTCCTTCAATGCTTTCAGAATCTTTACTTATTAAAATGATTTTGTTTCTGTATTTTAAAATATATTTTTTATATTAACATATTTTAATGACAGTATATTTATTGAACAAAAATGTATTCTTTTATTTTTCAAAATAAGCAGAAAATAGTACAAACTTTGCTAAAGTGATTGTTTTGAACAAGTATTAACTTAGACATTATTTTAAAAAAACATTATTTTAGCTGAAGTATTTGTATCAGTACCGTGTGTCCGTTGCCACCTCATACATTTATACGATTTTTAAACAAAATAAACAACTTGAATGATTTATTTTCACACAAAATCTGTTACTCCATTAATGTTCAATACAACGTATATATATTTTCTGTAATTCTACATTCTAGGTGCAGTGAATAGGACTCGGATCACTGAGCATATGTGCTATCAGAAGGAAAGATTTAAAATCTCCCGTGGCTTGTCATTCTGTTGAGATGTCTCATTCGGTTTTAGATCTAAACTTTGTTGTTATTGAACAGTTGACAGACTCGTAGAGGAGGAATTTAGAACGTAGACTCTTGCAGAAGGAATGTAGGTGGATTTTTGACCTTAAAAGTCTACACCCTCTTGGTATGAATGAAGACTTGTCTTTGAATTGTTTTTATAATAATTTAAGGATATATGAGGGTCTCCAAAGACTATGATGTTTACTTACTGTATATAAAAACTGATGCTAAGAATTTTTGTATATATGTATTTGTATACTTTTTTGATATAGTTATACTGTATATGGATCATTTTGAATGTATTTGTTATATTGATATATGTGTGTTGGGAGATATATATATATGTATTTTCTTAGTGTTTTACAGTAATACATGGTTTAATGAGCGCAGGTGTGTGCCTGGTAGCACATGGCACTGAGGAAGGGTTAATACCCGAAAACGTTTGGACTCTTGCACCTTTGCACAATTTAGTGACCTCCGAGTAATAAATGATATAAGCCTTTTTGGATTGTTTGGATTAGTGCGGATCTCCTTTGTCTATAAACCTTTGTATTTTTTGGATCTATATTATTGGTCTACTGGACTTTTGGACGAGTGTTTGGCGCTACGATCTTTTCTATTAGGTGCAGTAAATAGCAATTTTTTCTTAAGGTGGGCCTTCAGCCCTGTTGTACCCTACTATATCCATTTTCATAAAAATGTGTGTGGAAAACAGAAGAAGAAAGCATATCTTTGCAAGATAAAACGACAAATGATTTATTTTAAATTATTGTTTTCCCCACGAAATTACAGTGCAATTACAATTGTTCTGATACTAGAAAGTCTACAGAGCATTTTAAGCATTTTTTTTAAAAGGCATTTTTCAAAACAAATGATCACTTTCATTTTTAAAACAAGTAACTTATTTACAATTGTGTCAGTTTTGTAGGGTATATATATTTTATAATTGTAAAGCGCTTTGGGTGTACAGCAATACACAATAAAGCGCTATATAAATGCATCATTCATTCATATTTTGACTTTTTATTTTGTATTTGCTGTGCAGCTTGAACGTGGCATCTGTCAAAAATAGACTAGGCGGCTATCTTTAGCGAAGCGGCGCGGAGTGCCGTGGCGTCGCTGGTGTAAACACAAGCATCGACTCGAGAGGCTGCGATCAGCTCCGGTGGCCGTGTAAATCAGGGGTTATGCACTACAGGCTACAGCATTGGATTTTACTGATATTGCATCAAATTAGCTATTTTAGACCAACTGCCTTAGGTGCTGGATGAAAACGCCCCTAGTTTCGTATCATTTTTAAAAATCCCTCACGGGCTGCCACAGGAGTGATAGCGGGCCGTGGTTTGGACACCCCTGACCTATGGGAAGGGCATCCGCACCTGACTTCTGCAGAAGCATCCTATTGCACCAAGCCTGGCTTGACAGACAGGAGCACGTGCCCAATGCCAGGTAAGGGATCAGGTCCTTACCTAATGCATAAAAAGACATGCACACGTTACCCTTCCTCAGTTGATACTCACTTCTCGCAACCTCTAAGGCTGCGTTTACCTTTGGCATTAACATGTGATCACTGTGATCCGATAAAGCAGATCAGTCAATCAGGACACGGCACATTTACACTTGGCAACATCAACTGACTTCTCGATCGGATCTGTCTTTCCTGTGCAATATTTAAATAATTCTGCAGAGGATGGCCCTGTAGCAAAGTCGACCTGGAGTGGTGGGTCGAGGGACATTTTACAAATCAAAGAAATAAGTGTACGAGTCTCACTAGCATTCCACAGCGTGGTGTTCTCCGTCTTTCTTCTGACAGTTCGGGAGAGAGCATCCTCGACTAACTCTGGACCAGGATACGCTGATCGGATAACATTCCGATCGGAAGTGTGCTTACACTTGTCTTTTCAATGTGTATGTGGACAACATCAGGATATATGCAGATGAGCAATATGACTCAGATGTTGGAGCGGGTGAAAGTGTTGCATCTCAGTGGGGCTGCCCCATCTCATGAGGGTTTACTCGAGGAAATTACATTTTCTGTCTGACATCTCCTCACTTGACTGTGAGACACCTGGCTCAGACAAGGACGAGGACCCCACTTTACTCAAGGGCTCGGATGATGAGGAAACCATCCTGTCTGCCCAAGTTTCAGCTCGGCTGATCAGGAGAGGGACATATATGACGGCAAACTACTAGGCCCCCACCCGGTCCTAGAAAACAGCTACTTCCTGTCCTCCCTGCCTGCGCAAAGCACATGCATCATTACTGGAAGGACCCGCTTGATCTTAAGCACGGCTTGGTGGGTCTAGAGCAGGGGTCTTCAACTGAAACGGCTCGAGGTCCAGTAATGAACCCTCCCCACCAGCCGAGGTCCGAACAATTATATATAAAAAACAATTGATGGTTTTTGCCAGGCCAGGGTATCTGCAGGATATTTAAGCTTAAATTCAAGACTTTTAAAGACCTTTCTTTTTAAGACCTGCACAAAAAAAAAAAAAAAAAAAAATTAAATGACTGTAAAAAGCACGATTTACTGTTCAGATGCAGGTTTTCACAAAAACAATCAAGTATTATATTAATTAAATAACATATAAATATATTTTACTGCCTTAATTGTTTACATTTTATAACACATCTTCTTGTTGATCCACCAGTTCACATTTACAACTCTGCATGTTTGCTTAAAAACATGGATTGATTTTCACATTGGCCTTTGACAACAGCAGACTGTACGGGCTGATTGAAAATGGAAAATCCTTCTCTTCCAGCAGGTGGCGCTTTGGGAACGGCAGCAGTACACAAAGCCCAACAGACAGACTCCACAAAGCAGCGAAGCAGATGACTTTGAAACGTGCAGCGCTCATTTATTCAAAGAATAGTGAAATTCTTGTCTTTCAGTCCCCACATTTAACACCTCCTGAAATCATAATTAAGACTTTCTTGTAACATTTAAGATTTTTAAGGACCCGTCAACTTTCCTAATTTTTGAAAATGCCATTGCTTTTCACCCACTGAAAGTTTCATCTGTCTGCACGCAGCGGGCAGCTCTCTGCTCTCGTCACTGCACGCACGACTGCACCCAAACGGCTCTAGAGCTGACCTTCATCTGCTAGATATACATTAGATTCACTAGAAATTAGCGTTTGCTATTTATTTCATTATGTCACAAGCCTTCACGGATTCAGACCGGAGTCCGCTACCGTAAAGACTACAAAAGCTGCGCCAGTTGAAATAGAAGCTAGATATGTAGGTCCGGGTCCAGATGGGACGGCTTCTGGGTCCGGACCCGGACCGCGGTCCACCTGTTAGTGACAGGTGGACCTCAATTTTACAGACACCTTAACCCTTCTCATGGATGTCTACTGGCCACCCAAGCCAATGAAATGGACAATTTCTCAGCCTCCATTTTCCAAGCTTTATACAAGGTTTCTGTTCTTTCAGTACAAACTCTTGTTCCTCTCTCCTCTCAGCCTTTAGCTGAGCTGTACATCTGGAGAAGGGCTCCCCATCGACTGCGCTTTGGAAGGAGATTGTGATGGTTAACGACTAGGTCCTTCACGAAGCCCGACAGGCCATCCAAGCTGGTAGATGCTTTTTAGTCCTTTCTGTCGTGGGGGAATGCCATACAGTGAGAAAAGGAGAATAGCAGGAGCTCCAGTGGAACTAGGTCAGGCTCTTTTTGGCCCTGCTGTTACCCTCATGCAACAGCATTGTGATGACAAAAGAAAGGAGGATGAGGCTTTAAATTGTGCCTGCCTAGGAAGGCCATACCACATCAGTCCCCTTCACAGCCGCCTCAAATGCCTGCAATGGGATGACCGCATCAGAATGCTGCCAGACCCAAGGCTCGCAGCATGCCACCTAGCCAGCAGCCCAACCAGCCATCTAGGTCCTGGGGTAAGATGTCTTTTGCTGCGGCCACACCTAAAAAAAGCTGCTCGAGTGATATCCCAGCATTTACACAATAAGGGGTTTTATTCTCGTTATTTCCTAGTTCCAAAGAAGGACGGCTCTCTTCATCCTATCCTGGATCTGAGAGTGTTGAACAAACATTTGACGAATTACAAATTCAGAATGTTAACACACAGCTTTCTTCTACGTTCTATAAAAGAGAACGAATGAGTAACATTGGCCATTCTGAAAGATGTTTTTTCCACATAACCAGTTATCCTCCACACAGGAAATTATTTCGTTTTGCCTGCCAAAGTGTGTGCTATGAGTTCACAGTTCTTCCGTTCGGGCTTTCTCTCAGCCCGAGGACTTTCTGTCTGTGTGCGGAGGCCACTAGACCCCGCTGAGGACAGTTGGTCTCAAGATTCTGACTTATATAGATGATTGGTTGATTATAGCCAATTCAAAAGAGATGCAAAGTGATGCAAAACACTGCCACCCACTCAGATGCTCGGCTTCAGAGTGAATGTGAGCAAAAGCAATTTCTCTCCTGCCCAGAATGATATTTCTGGGTCTGGAGCTGAATTCCATCACAATGCATGCACGCCTGTTGCAAGTGTGCATTCTCTTCTTCATGAATTGCCTCTCGGAGTTCAGGGAAGGGGCCGGTATCGCATGTGTCTTCTGAGAATGAGGGCATTCATGAAGTGGGTTTTATCTCTTTATCTCAGCCCATTACACGATCTCTGCCGCTCTGTCACAATAACATGCTCATGCACTGCAGCGTTGCGCCACTGGAGAAATGCAGAGTTTTACGCTCATGGGACCCCCCTTGGGGCCATCATGTTGCGGAAAGTGGTAACAACAGATTACACAGTCTACCTTGACAGGATGGGGAGCCTCACAGGAGGGCGGAACAGCGAACGATGCATGGCCAAGCACACTCCCCTCGGCCCATATAAATTACTTGGAGCTCCTCACTGTTTGGAAAGCTCTGAAATATTTCCTGCCCCACTTGCAGGGGCTTCACATGCTGGTGTGTTGTGACAACACCACAGCTGTAGCACATATCAGCTGCCAGGGGGAGATGCGCTGCTCCAGGCTTCATGCTCTAGCTCACAGGCTGTTAGTATGGAGTGGGCAGCACTTTCTAGGCGGCCCATGCCCAGGCGTTCTGAACATGGGCGCAGACCTGTTGACAAGGGGGAACCCACTCTATGGAGACTGACGCCTCCACCCTCAGATAGTGAGTGCTGCGCTACGTAAGAGATTTGGCCAGGCAGATGCCGATCTCTTCACCTCATGCGAAAACACCCATTGTCCTATGTTCTTCTCTCTACTGGACGAGGATGTCCCTCTCGGCGTGGATGCACTGGCCCATCTGTTCTGTTCTGCTGTTCTGACACAATGTTCTGCTTTAAGCATTTCCTTCTCTTTGCCTAATAATGCCTACCTTGGTCAGGGTGAGAGAACAGAGCTCATAGAAGCCATCTATTTGGCATATGAATCCAAGGAAGACCGGCCTCCAGGGGGCCTCAGAGCACACTCCGCTAGTCAAGTCAAGTCAATGTATTTATATAGCGCTTTTAACAATACAGATTGTGTCAAAGCAACTCTCCAATATCAGAATAGGAAAATAGTGTGTCAATAATGTAAAATGACAAGATTAAACACTCAATTTTCAGTTAAAGGCATGTCATTATTGAATTGAGTGATGTCATCGTCCAGCTCAGTTCAGTTGAAATAGTATCTGTGCAATCATGTAGACGATATCGCTGAAAAATAAGTGGCATGGCCAGCTCTTGAGCTTTTGGACTTATGCTATGTCTTCAGCCTCCTCACCCATCTTGTAAATCATGACATTCACTTGATTTTCGTTCCTGCTGTATCTCCAAACCAGATGCAATCCAAAATAGTTCTCAACGTTTTATCCATGTTGGCCCGTCATCTGCTTTGAGCATGCATTTTTCGGTGGGAGACACTTGAAATTGATTCATACTTGTGCAGTCTGCCGTCAGCTCGTCTCACTGACAGAATGGAACCAATTCAAAACTAAACTAACTGTACAGCTTACGAGCTTGTTGCTGATTATTTTATACTCCTAACACCATGTTCTGCAGTCTAATATTTGCACAACAGCCTCTTTGCAGGGATGACACAACAGTCAGCCATAAATCTTCTCAAAACTTTGTTCTCTATCAAATCATAACACAGTGAATATATGCTCCATGTGTATACTATGAAATTGAACACTATCCTAGTTAACCTAACACTACACTTTAGAAGGGAATATTTTACCAGGTTTTGGTAAAATGCAAACCTGCACTCTTATGCGTTTCATTTTCATTTGTCAGGAGGTATGGGTCTGATTTTGAAACCCTACATCAACTCTACTTGTACATGTAAATGATGAGAAATGAACCAAGGACCCTGAGGATCACCTTGTGTCAGAGTATCAGTGGCTGATATATACAGGACGTGTCTGAGATTAAGTTCAGTCAACAAAGTATGCAGAGTAGGAGCTCATCTGTTCTTCAAGCTGCTGTTTTTTGCCCTGTTTTGAGGAACATCATTTTTCTTTCAGCTCAATGTAAGTGACGTTTTTGGCTTTGTTGGTTGGGTTGGGTTGTGTATATGGCCAGCTTCATCCTGAACACTCATTTGGACCGATCATTCCTGTCATGTTCCTTGATGCTGGCTTTGGAATGGGGACTGGATTCTTAATATGGATATTAACCACTGGGTGCTGCTTCATCAGTGTTTATTTGTGATCCCTTTGTATCCTCTACCCCCCTACAAGAAGTGTATTGTAAGGTAGTGTGGACTCATGTCTTTATGTGGTTATGATCAATGATGTATTTCCCCGGGAGGTGGCACATCTGGTCACCTTACACAAATGAGAATGTTTTCGCTGGTTGTTGCCACAGACAATTGCTTTCTCCTTATCCTTCCTGACCAATTTGTCTTTTGTTGTTTTGCTGTCTCCCAGCACAGTCTCAAGAACATGGAGGAGATACCAGCAGAAGGGCCATTACATGAGGAGAGCTGGACAGGACTGTAGAAGGGCAACAAGACAGCAATAGGACCGGTATCTGCTCCTTTGTACAAAGAGGAACAGGAGGAGCACTACCAGAATCCTACAGAATGAGCTCCAGCAGGAACAGAAACAGAAACAGACTCCATGAGGATGGCATGAGGGTCTGACTTCCTGTAGTGGGACCTGGGCTCACAGTCTCCCTCACGGTCTGGGGAGGAATATCTCGAAGGGATGCACAGACTTCATGTGTGAGCCGATACCCTTACTGCTGTTAGGTACCGGGATGAAATCCTCAGAGCCACCGTCAGAGCTTACACTGGTGCATGACAAAGCCCAGCCTCGTGTGGTCAGAGTCTGGATGACAAAGGCATTGATGCTATTAACTGGCGCTCATGTTCCCCAGATCTGAATCCAGTTGAGAACTTCTGGGACACTATGTAGCGGAGCATATGAAGCGCCACAGACTGTCCAGGAGCTCACCGAGGCTCTGATCCAGGTCTGGCAGGAGATCCCACAGAACACCATCCACCATCATATCAGCAGCGTGTCTAGATGTTGTCGGAGTGTGTACAGGCATGCGGAGGTTATAAAGCTACTGACTTACATTAGGAGTTGCTGTGATGAAATTCAATTCAATCAGCGTGTCATTTCAAGTTTTTATTTTGATCTTCAGTACGGTTTTGAATCCAGCCCTCGATGAACTGATGGCTTTGGCTTCCAGTGTCACATTATCTTGTTTTCAACAAACTCATAATGTATAAGTAAAGATTTTCAACGTATATTTAGTTCAAGTTCTAATATGTGATTTAAACGTTCCCTTTTTTTGAGCATTTTTTTAATACTTAACCAAATTTGTGTACAACGAGAATAAAAGCACATGTATGTCATACAGCAAGGCTTATACTAATATAAACAATTATAATACATTGTAAAAGCACCAGAGCCTCAACGGGACACGTATGCAGTGAATGCGGCTGTAGTAAAGTGACCCTGGAGCAGGTCATGTTCAGAGTAAGCTGCTGCAGCTTCTTACCCTAAAAGCCACATCAGCTTCTGGATCTGAAAGTTGAGGTTATCCGCTTGCTTGACAGTAAACGTGTCGGGGCAAATCACATAACCTGCTTTCTGGAATTCCCCCGACAGCTAAGAAGTGGTGAGAGTTATTTTGTATGATTTCAAAGCACACAAGAGAAGAAATGTCAACAGTACTTTGCTTTGAATCAAACCCCTGCCCGTGTCGCCACTGCAAAGACGAAGCTCATGAAGCGTTTGATCATATTTACAGCCTCATTGCAACTCTATGATCTTTAAAGTTTTTTCTACATTTACATTTTTTTTCATAAAACAAATGACAATGTTGTTTAACAAAGTTTCCCCTAAAGTTTAAGGTAGCAATGGTGCTTATCAAGACCTTGGTTCCACGTGTCATATAAACAGCCAGCAGGCAATGAAGAACAGAAAACATCAGCACGAAACACCAAACTTTCAAGTCGCTCATTTATTGACTTCCAACGACTTATAAAAGCATCAAGTGGCTTGAGAGTTCACAATCTGTATTATGCGAACATTGCAAATGTGAAGTCCATCAACAAGTACACCGCACCACTGTTTCACATCAGGTTCTTTTATTCAATACCAGTCATGCAAAAACTGTTTGCCTTTAATCTCACTACTTGATAAAAACACCTCAGAATCATCACACTGATTTTATAAACCACAATGGTTCTGGTAAAGGCAGATTCTTCAGTTGTAGGCGAACAGCTCTTGCAGCATCAGCTTGCTTTTGGAAAGCTTCCCATTACGCCCTCATTAGTTCAGAAACTTAATGAAGAACATTTCAGAACAATGTTGAACATCAACATGACCCACATACATGTGGAGAAAGGGGAAGAGACATCCAGCAAGGAAACCCACACCACCGTCAGAAGGCCATTTCTTCCACACATTAAGTGCCATTCGATCTGGTGAAGTTAGGAAATAAAGGAAGCGACGGCCGTTTGCATTACACAGGAAATGTATCAGAAGTACATTTTATTGTTCAATTTTATTTATTTTCATATCAATGGAAAAATATAACCTCATACAAACGTCTGATTCTGTTCATTCTTTTTTTTTTTTTTTTTTTAAAAGCTTGGTGAATGACTCCAATTAAGTGCCGCAAGAAGAAAAAAAATACAACCAAAGCACATCAATGCAAATCAGATTGTGACATCGTTGACATGTTTATTTC
Organism: Onychostoma macrolepis; assembly: GCF_012432095.1. Lineage (NCBI taxonomy): Eukaryota > Metazoa > Chordata > Actinopteri > Cypriniformes > Cyprinidae > Onychostoma > Onychostoma macrolepis. Next base: position 419,296 of record NC_081173.1, read on the forward strand.
GCATCTTCTACGTGTTAACACATATTAAGCTCAAGTCCATTGGTATCCGCATGGATTTGGCACTCATTTTCCTGCAAAACAAACGAAGGAGAATAAAGGAGGAAGTGGAAGTGTAATTCCTGTACCCCTTGAACATGGATTGCTCTGCTAGAACTTGCACCGAGTGGCAATAGTCTTCCCTCTCCAGGGCAGGCGAAAGCTCTGTCTATCTGCACCATCCACACTAGCATACTAATAACAGAACCATTTATTTTTAATTCTATTTTTTTATTTATTTATTTTTTTAAAAAGGAGGGGGGGAAAAAAAATATATATACCGCAGCAATTGACTGAGAAAGCAGGATGAACGCTCGTCGCCAGTTCACCCGAGTGCTGCCCATCCCTGACTACCTGCCGCTCTCCTATGTTTACATTAAGTGCATCTCACTGAATTTGCAAACAAGATATTTATCATGTTTATTTATTATTGGTTGAAATAGTAAGAGGGGATGTGGAAACAGCGACCCCCTCCGTTCATTCACACACTCACACTCCAGTCACGCCATTAGGAACTCCAGCAGCATCATTTCCTTCTCGGTTTGTATCTTCTGACAAATGGATTGTGTAATAGGGAACATCTGCAGTCGTAGCGTCTTACACGTGCCCAAAGATGTGTTCTGCAGATGCACAACGGTCCTTTCTCGAGCTAAATGCAGACAGGCTGGCAAACGTGTACTAATATGATGCACTAGCTTTTCAAAGAGAGAATGTGGATCACGTGGAATAATTTATTAGTGGGGTCAGAGACACATGGAGAAGAGGGCTTGATGAGGTGAAGGTCGTGGGCCGCTGAGTTTTTCTGCTGGCAGCTGCTGGAATTGAACTCTGAAGGTGGTGTGATGTCTCTCTCTCACTCTTTCTCACTCATTCTCAGACACTCATCTCAGCGCACACGTCACTTCTGCTTTGACGTCTATGTGTAAAAGACAGAAGAAACCTCAGTGGGTTTGATTTCCATTATTCTTGATAGAATTTCCACAGCCGGTAATCTGAAAACAAACCAAGAGAAAACAATGGAGAACACACACGGCTGAAGAGACAGACTCGCGTTACACGGAGCAAAACCACACGGTTTGTGGCAGACTAAGGCGTTTGAGGACCTTCAATTCAGGTAAGATGTTAGATGAACTTCACAAAAACACGTGCAGGACACTTTTCACCCAAAAACCACTTAACGGCTTCACTTTTATTCTATGAAAAAACTAATTTTAGGAGCAATAAAGGCCTGTTCACACCAGGATTGTTCGATAACATTTTAACTAGTGCAGTCAATCGACTTAAAAACGCTTTTATATTGCAATAATCTCACATTCAACCTTCAAATTAAATGTAGAAACAAAGACTGTATATTTTTTAACATTTGTTTAAATGACATCTTTTTTTTAATGAAGGCGAGTGTCACTGATACTGATGTCTCTAGGAAATAGATTTTCACAAATGAACAAAGGGCGATAATGAGAAATACCAGCCAGAGCATGTCAGCATCTTGATACGCAAACAGCAAGCTCTTTGTCAAGAGCGCCACCTACTGTCGGTCAAACTGCAGTGTCACTAAGCCTGTCTGCCAACAGATGAACGACATGCAGAAATCTGACTTTTTGTGCCGGTGTGAACAGGCCGCAAGGATTTCTTTGCGAAACATGCTTCTTTTGGGGTCAAACGTGACCTCTAAGGTGAGATTTACGTGAGGTGCATCACATACCAAGCTTGGCTCTTCAGCTTGCGGAGCTCCTTTGTGGCCCATGTGGCTAAGGTCTTGGTCTTGCTGGTCTTGGACCGCCGGCCTTCAGACAGCAGATCGTTGATCTGAGGTCGAACCTCTACCAGCTTCATCACATCTTTGCCAAAAGTTGTACACAGGTCACTGGGGGGGGAGAAAAAGGGTCAACTTGATTATGTGCCAGAACAACAGAAGACCTGTGCCAGAGCAATGAACAAGCTGCCATTTTAGAAAGCATTGATCCACAAATGGAAAGTGTAGTGTAGTCACTCGTGTCCTTCTACACGCATTGGGCCTCGTTCATGAAACATTTGTAAATATAGGAGTAAACTTGAGTAATGTGCGTGTAAAACAGACCTTCCCGAAAACTCTCCTCCGGATTCACAAACGCTTCGTAAACGTTCGATTTGATAGTAAAACATGTGTATGTTAATGAATTCCAATCATTCGTAATTAGGGCGCTTGTGCACGCTCATTCACAATTAGCATAATCCCCACAAATTGCGTGTCCAGGAACGCAGTGGAATATTCTGGTCTACTTTCTCAGGTTTGGCTCCTGTATATTGCATAAATGCAAAAAAGATTAATAGGCCATATGGCTAACAATAAATATTGTTAGTGGTTGCTGGTGGCGCTTGAGAATGCTTGTGGCGGCACAGCGTTTTCCCCATTGACTGTATATTAAAAAAAAAAAAAAAAAAAAAAAGTTTCCAGCTGTCGATTTGGTTGCTATGAAGTGGAATATCCACAGTAGTAACGTATTACCAGTATCTCATTTTGAAGAATATCACTGAATATTAAAAAGCAGTAACCAGTAATATTAACTTCTCTATTGTTGTATAAGTGGGATGATTGGTCGGTGTAGTATTTGTCCCGCCCCTTCTCCATTGATTGGACAGCTGGGTAAAAAGACAGTCACAAGTGCGGTGTTCTACCCAAAGCTACCGGAGCTAAACAGTTCATTAACTCTCAGCTACAAAAAATACAAATAAAAAATAATGTGTCATCAGTTTGCCAGAAAGAACACGGAACGTTTTACGCACCATTTACACCTGGTAGAGAGCAGGTGTAGATTTCTTTCGTACCAACTAACATTTCGAAAATACGAACATTTTCATGAACCCGAAAATTTACGTCAGAACAGCTTTACGAACGATTTACACAAATTCGTTCTGCTCGTGTTTCATGAATGAGGCCCAATGACTTATCCACACGAGAGCAGAGAAAGCATGAATTCAGCCATTCTAACCCATTCTATTGAATTCTATCCCAATTATTTCAGTATTGAAGAAAGAAATCCTACAGGACAAGAGTACTATCAGACCTACCTGAAAAACCTCAAACACTTCAATCATTTATATCTTTTATAACTCGCTGTTTACACGTTTTAACGTTTGAACTTTATATTTGTCTAGACTAGTAGTTTTTGCTGTGGTACCAAAACTGGAATCGAGAACTGAAGCTGCATTGGTATTTAAAATGTTGGTGTCAAACTGAAATATTGTAATTAATAAGGTGGTTACATGGGTTAAAAACAACAAACAACTTATTTGGCAGGGCAGGTAATCTTGAGCTCTGCCACAGCTGTGCCGCAGAAAAACACGGTTGAGTGATTTAACCAAGAAGTTCTTACCCTATGAGTCCGACAGCATTGGCCACCACTCCGTCGGATCGGTCTTCGTCCTCAGCGATGTGGTGAATGAAGGACAAGATGAACTCAACACGAGGCTGCACCAGCATTACATCAGCTGCAGGAGGAAACACATGGTTTTAACATGAATCCACTGAACGCTGGTCTGCATGACGAGGTCCAGCTGAACTTACGGTGCACGTTCTCCTGGTCTCCCTTCAAGCCCTGGATGATCCCAGTGTAGGCCTCCAGACAGCCCTCTCGCAGCTCGTTCAGATAGTCCACCATATCATAGTCCGTCTGCAAGACAGCAGGTAGCCTGGCTTAACTTTCAGAGGCATGCCGTTTAAAACCATTAACTCAAGGCAAACTCAATTCAGCATTTCAGAACACCTAATACACTTTCATAATTACGAAAACACCACATCTGGAGCTAATCACAGTAACGTTAATAGACTCCCAAATGCCAGTGCGTAAAATGCACCCGCAGCCATTGTGAGAGTAATCCACACGACCCCAGGGATAAATCAACGTCCTCTGAAGAACAATGATGCTAGGGCTGACAAATTAAAAATTCGAATTTCAAATGTGTCGAATTTCAAATAATCCACATCCGAATGCAAAAACGTTGCATTAATGTTAGGTGTGCGTCAGGCAGGCTTATCAGTGGCGCACGAGATGACGACGAAGGTGTTGTTGCATTTTAGTACTTTTAACTTATCCAGTTAAACCCACACTGCTGCGTTTTTCCATTCAAAACATTGCGGAAAAAGGGAACATCAATGCCGAGATCTCATTTACGGCAAAACTGAAAACAAGCCATTCACACAGAACGCATATTTATGGCATTTTCTAGAGGGCCATCAGCGTTGCACTCGCGTCTCACAAGAGAGCTGCATGTTTAGCAAGTAAAATTAATTCAAGTTCAACTTTTAAAAAACATGTCTCTGGACTTTATGGCGTTTTTTTTCCCCATCCTACTTAAACCACATTTGTAAATGAAGAAAGAACTTTGTGATTGGTTTTTGGTCCTTTGTATTAAACTAAACATACATGATGCTGTTTTGTAGTTTGCACGTTTTTCAAAAGATAGTCGTGTTAGAAGAAACATGCATTAGTAATATTTTGTGGCCTTTTTTCCGCCTAAGAGAAATTATGCCTTTTAAATTCGAATATAGATAGTATTTAAGTACAAAATTCTAATTTAGTTTCAGCCATTTTGACAGCCCTAAATGATGCATACTCTTAAGTGTAGGAGGTGTGCAAGAAAAAAAAAAAAAAAAGAATGACCTTCAATCGACTACAAACTTCTTCTGGCCAACTGTTGTACACATTCATGAGACAGCTGGCTAGAAACTTTACAGATAAAAAGAAAATCTCTTCAGAACACAGAGTCACCTACTGGGGTCGAATGGATTACTGACATGAAAAACAATGCATAAACATCAGAAAGGTATCCTGAGGATACAGATGGGAGTTTTTAGGAATATTTTTAATTTTCATTAAAGTTTAATTTTATGCTGCTAAACACGAGGGAAAACCCAAGTATCCTGTTCAACCATGTCTGCAATGGGTCAAGTATCTGTAACGAATAGACTCGATGCAAGGCTTTCAGTGCAGAACAATGAATCATATCTCGGCATGCAGGCAACCCGAGAAACAAAGACAAGAAACTGGTTTCAGACCGCACCGAACGCATGTGAGCTCGAGCTGCCCCGGGCTCCAGCACGGTCTCAGAAAACGGGCGAGTCCAGTAAGAGAGATGTCTGAAACGCTCCAGGACAACACTTTTAAGCTAAAATTCAAGACTTAAGACCTTTAAGACCTGCACAAATAAAATGAATACCATATGAGCAGGGTAGGGCAATGTCTATAGAAACCTATTAAACCGTAAAATGACTGTAAAAAGCATGATTTACAGTTCAGATACAAGTTTTCACAAAAACAAAAGAGTTTTATAAAGTGATACACTTCACATTTCAAACCATTTTTAAGAAAATGGAGTTAAAAGTATTAGTATAATAATTTTAATAAGTTTGCAGGGTAATAACATGGGTCAATGTCACTGTAGGGTGCCTTTTGGTGTCCTGTAGTTAACTCATTTGACATGATAACTTGGCCTAATATAACACACCCTTTCATAGTCATTATGTTAAGTTTTTATATTCATAAAAGCATTACTTGGCTCTTTAGATACATTTTCTAGATTTGTGTAAGAGGATGCGTGTTATTTTATGTCATGTCCCATGCACTGCTCAAGTTTAAATGAGTAGAATAGTCAAATCATAAAAAAAAAAAAAAAACCTCTATTATTAGTTAATTTTGTGTTAAACTCAATTTGAAAAACTAAGTAGAGTTTGTCCATGTCTCTTGAATGGTTGTCCACCCTGTAGTATTGGGGACTCCGCCCCTTTAAGAAAAGGCCATCTCCTTTAGTGACACCAGGACAACAGATGTGTCTCTTCAGTGGCGGGAAATTAAACCGCCGAGGTGAACAAGGGGGTGACTTTTCAATTGACAAATTCTCTTCGTATGAGTTTGCTTGCTTTTCCCAAGCTTAACGTGTCAGCCATTTAGACTCGATAGAGTGGACAGACGCATGACAGGGTGGACTGAATGAAAGTTAATTGGGGGGGGTATATCAATGTGATTGAGGATGTAATTATATTATTTATTATGATATTTTTTAGAAGCTGAATAAATGCTTCATTGTCATATTTTGTGTGTTCTGCATTGTGTGTCCACCCGGTCATCTTGATATTTTACAATAATTTAAATAATTCAATCATATCTATATAATCCAGTGTGTTCAATAGCTAGGTGTGGGGCAATAACATACAAGCAAAAAACTGAATCCAAATATCAAAAAAATATCTAAAAAAAAAAAAAAACACGTGCAAATTGTATGAGTTTCTTTAAAAACACATGGTTTACGTAAAAATTGTATGTATTTATAATTTGAAAGCAAACAAATAACCCTGTTTAGGAAAGGGACATCATACCTTTCAGAAAATATAATTTGCATTCGAATAACTGTTTATGGAATAATTATCTACATAAAATGTGTGTGAGCTCAGCTAATGTTTCTATTGTACTTGAGTGTCTACCATTTATGACATGACAAAGCGAATGGGAAATTAAAACCAACATCGAGTATTGTGAGGGTTGAAAGGCACTCTACGGTGATACTGACCCCAATACTATATTCCTGCAATACCAGAAGCTGCAGTTCTCGGACCCTATGTTTTGTGACAGTGCCATCTAGCCAATTCTATTCCAACAGAGGAGACCTGTATCAAATATCAAACAAACAGATGCAAAGACTAGAACCATGGAAACTATTCATTTATCTTTCCATCTTATTTGTAAGGTAAGAGCTAGCATGAACTTGAGTGTTTGAGGGGGTGTCAGCAATATCCATTTAACTGTGCAAAACAGTTCATTGTGCTGTTGGATGTTGTAAATTAGTATTTGTATTCAAATTATTTTACATTTATTAAAGCACTAATAAACACTAATTTGTACTAGGGATGTGCGGGTCTAGTCGACTAAACGGTACAGCTCCTGCTAGTCGACACTGAAAACAATAGTCGATTACACGAGAGAGATTTTATCATTCAAATTACCATCATTTTAACTTTACATTTAAAACATTTTAAATATTTTTAAAAGCGTATCTGGGCGGAAACTAAATTTTTACCTCAGACCTTGCATGCGTTTTCTTCATGTCAGTTGCGACGAGCTCGATGACCGTCGAAGAACCAGCAAGGTGTGGGATTATTTGAATTAGAAGGAAACGGAAAAGTTGTGTAAACTGTGTAATGTCAAATTGGCTTACAATAACTCTACTGGAGCGATGCGTAATCATATTCAATACAGGCACGTATGCGTTAGCTTGGAGGCAGCCAAAGCCAGCAAATGTCAATCATGTCGTACACTACAACCCAATTTAAGACTTTTTAAAGACCAGCGGGAAGCCTGCAACAGAGATCCAGTGATTATAAATGTTGATTAATCATAGTGCACCCTACAGGCATCACATTTCACATGCTTTCACAGATTACACCTCCATCTTAAGGAAGTTATAAACAATGAAGCACTGGTTAGACTGGTTGTACAGAGTGAACATGGTGTTGACTTTAGCAAACAGGAGAGAAAACTGACAGAACTATAGATAGCTATTCAAATAAAAGCATTGAATCAGTTACAGTGTCTATAAGAATAAAGGCAGGGGTCCAGTCCTGTTCCCGGAGAGCTACCCTCCTGCAAGGTAGATCAATTAAACTGCCTTTCCAGGTAATGCCTTATAGTCAGGGGTGCACAAGTTTTTCAGCGAGCTTTTATTTTGGCGGGTTGCTGGCAAGTAAGCATCATGCGCTTCCGGGTTTAGCGCTGCTGATGGAAGAGCGTCAGTGAATGAAATGTCGCAGACAGTTTTGCTTTGAACACGGCAGCAGGTAGCCTTTTTTTAACTTTGGTCGTGCAAGCGGACCACTTATGTGCACCCCTGCTTATATTGACAGGCATCTGGCTATCACAGTAGCTGAATAAAACACAGATGGAAATGTTTTGACTGATGAAATAAAGAGAATCAAAACAAATGCAACAATATACGGTTTATCATTAATAAGAACACCTGAGATGGCTTGAAGAACACAGATAATGTATATTTATATTGCAATGCTAATCAACATCGCCTTTAAATCACTGCATAAATGCAGCTTTTACACAGGGCAACTGTTTTATTGAAAGTACAATATTAAATGCAAGTAACAAGTCATCAAATACCATTCAATAAGTGTCTGTATAATGTTCTTTTATTAATAAACTTAACTACTATTAATTATGAAATTGATAGCATATAATTTTAATGTGTATATATATAATTTTAATGTGTAGTGAGTACTAGTGAGAAGTGAGTACACCCCTTACATTTTTGTAAATATTTTATTATATCTTTTCATGTGATATAATAGTCTTCTTATAGCCTACGCCATCTTTATGTAGAGCAACAATTCTTTTTTTCAGATCCTCAGAGAGTTCTCTGACATGAGGTGCCATGTTGAACTTCCAGTGACCAGTATGAGAGAGTGAGAGCGATAACACCAAATTTAACACACTGAGACCTTGTAACACTAACGAGTCACATGACACTGGGGAGAGAAAATGGCTAATTGGGCCCAATTTGGACATTTTCACTTAGGGGTGTACTCACTTTTGTGGCCAGCGGTTTAGACATTAATGGTTGAGTTATTTTGAGGGGACATCAAATTTGCACTGTTATACAAGCTGTGCACTCACTACTTTACATTGTAGCAAAGTGTCATTTCTTCAGTGTTGTCACATGAAAAGATATAAAATTTACAAAAATGTGAGGGGTGTACTTCTGTGAGATACTGTAAATATATGTATAAACATAGCATGTTTTTCTGAAATATATACATGCATGTGTGTGTATTTATATACACACAATAAATACAGTACACATTGTGTAAACAAAAACCTTTATTTTGGACGCGATTAAATCACGATTATAACAAAATAACTAAAAATATAATAAAATGCCTAACTACAATACTATTATTGTTAAAATTGCAACAAAATAAAAGAATAGAAACAAACTTTTGAACTGCGGGTTTGGTCTGGTCAGAGGAGAACTGACCCCGACTGAGTCTGGTTTCTCTCAAGGTTTTTTTCTCCATTCTGTCTCGGAGGGAGTTTTGGTTCCTTGCCGCTGTCGCCTCTGGCTTGCTCAGTTGGGGACACTTAATTTCTAGCGATTATCGCCGATTTGATTGCACAGATACTATTTAAACTAAACTGAGCTAGACAATGACATCTCTGAATTCAATAATGAAATGCCTTTAACTGAAAATTGAGTGTTTAATCTTATCATTATACATTACTGACACTCTATCCTCCAATTTGATGCTGTTAAGTGCTTTGACACAATCTGTATTGTAAAAGCGCTATATAAATAAAGGTGACTTGATTAATTGTTTGACAGCACTACTAATATATATATTACGGGTGTCAACGTTAACGCATGCGATTAATAAAATTAACGTGTTAATTTTTTTTTATTAATCGTTTGATAAGGTTTGACCCCAACTTGCCGTCATCGCAGTGCGGAAGGTCATCTTGTGTGATGATATATAGATATATATATATATTTTTTTTAAACACTCTTTTGGGCTAGATTTTTAGACAGCTTTCAAAATGGCCGCCAGACAGCGTGAACACATGAAGAGCCATATCTCAGAGTGCAATGATCTGATTGACTTGAACTTATAGGAGGAATATAGTAACAAACATATCAATTGGTTAAGACCTCAAGTAGGATAAAAAATTTTTTTTATTTATAATCTGATCTCAAAAATGGAAATGTGCTTAATGGGTACGTTTACCCTATCTTTTCTGTTATTTAAATCACTTAATATTTCTATATTAGGGATGGGCGATATGGCCTAAAAAATTTATCACGATAATTTCAGGTATTTATTGCGATAACGATACCAATGACGATTTTTTATATATATATATATACACATACACACACATACACACACACTAACTGGGGGAAAATCCGGTCCCATTCCACTCCCGGAAGAATTACTCCCATTCCCTCCCACTCCCGTTTTTTTTTTTTTATTAATTTATTTTTGGCCGAAATCTGTCAGTTACAGTAAAAATATAGTACAGATCACAGCGTGCCCACCTTAGTTGAATAAAAACCCAAAATGTAGTTATTATATTGAACTGAAAGCCAGTTTATGCAAAGTGTAGGCTACGTTGCACACATTAAATTTTATGTAAATCATCCATGCTAACACACACGTTTTCTATTTGAATTTTGTTTTTTCATTTGAAAGTAGACATTTCACTCTCTATAGATATATTTTTCAAAGACGGAAGTTTCTCGCTCAGAGACCTAAAGAGCACCCTGTTTGCTTTAAAGCGCAACGTTTCGTTGTTATTCTGAGTGTACACAAATAAACGTAGTCTTTACAGATTTGAAAGATGTATTAGGCTACTTTTATCTGTATGACCAAAAATTACGGATATTTTAAGAGCAAGTGAGCGCACCGGCGCCTGTCCTGCAGCGAGCCGCTATTCAGCTCTCACTCTCCACACAAACACTTCAGTAGCGCACATTTCTCTAGGTTAACATCATATTGAGCGGCCATGTAAAGTTGCTACTACATACATCTTTCAGATGAAAAGCCATATTTGAGGTCGATGAATGATAGTGTGTATTACCACATAGACCAGCCGTTAACGATCTGTCCGTCACGGACTGCGTCATTCACTTAACCAGCCACACCCAAGCAAACAGGAGGAGAGCGAGACAGGGCAACTAGTTCAGAATTAAAATATACAGTTTATAGTTTATTTATATAAAAGGTATATTTGTGTATAAAGTTGGGTATCATTACTATTCCCAGTCCCGCCCACTCCCGCTGACATTTTTTCCTGTACCGTCCCAATCACGTGATTCGTAGCGATTTTGTTTCCCATCCCGCGGGATTCCCGTGACCCATGGGATTCCCGAAAAAATGTCAGCCTCTACTCCGCATCTGATTTTCTATAACCAAACCAGTTCCAAATTGTGGAGGTAGCTCCTTGCTTAACAACAAGTTCCTCCTCAGCCTCACGTCCGCCTTCCGCCATGCTTGTTTTCACTCCGCACGGGAACAGTGAATCGGTCGCACACAAAACTACGTCATCAACTAGACTTATCGTTATTATCGCGAAGAGACAAATTTTTATCGGTATATCGCAAACGATAAGATATCGCCCATCCCTATTCTATATTCAAAATGTTATATTTAAAACATTAACCTCAACATGAATTTAATTGCACTCATGCCGCCTCTGAGCCTCATTAAACATCTGAAGATACACATACAAGCTACTTGTGTTCTTCTGTGCAATTTATTTCTTAAATACTGATTTCATTTGATTGGTAATTTATTCTTATTCTACTTTTTATTCTGTTTTAATTAGAAATGTTAAAAAGCTTATAAATATATATTTTTTAATTTGATAAATTAAAGACCATATACACTTAATAAATGGGAAGGTTAATTTATCAGAATTTTTAATTATTGATTAGAAGGTGCTCCTAAATTTTAATTAGGAGCACAAGCACTCCTAAAAAGAAAAGTAAGCATAGAGCCCTGCTTCTGACACATATATATACAGTGCCCTCCAAAAGTATTGGAACAGTAAAGACAAAATTGCTCTGTTGGCCGAGGAGTCAAAACATTTACAAATATGATTAAAAGATGAATATGAGAACTACAGAATGTCACATTTTATTATTGGGTGATTCAACACAGATGTTTTAACAGCTAAGAAGTGCAGCACTTAGAGTTCATCCCTCGATCTGATGTGAGCAGAAGTATTGGGACAGCTGCCTCACGGGTCTTTCTAAGTGATCAGCTGTGTCCCGTTGCATTAATTCTTCAGATATTAAAAGCAGGGAACGTGTCGTATCAGTTATATCCATTACTTCTGCATTCTGAATCTTGCATTCGATGATGACGCACACAAACCAGGATGAAGACGAGGGAGCTGACTTTGAGAGAAAAGCAAGCAATTTGGATGCTAAAAGAAAAGAGGAAGTCAATTATAGCTCCAGCAAAAACAGAGCATGAAGAAATCAAGAGTTTGGAAACCACCAGCGACGCCAGCAACCAACAACTACCTGATCGGCTGAGAAAACAACAGCAGCTGATGACAGACAAATCATAAAAGCTGTGAAAATGAACCCTAAAAGACGTGTCTAAGTTCTGTAACCTCCAGAAAGCTGAGTGATGCTCTGACGATCTACTGTCCTCAGGAGACTCTGACACAGAATTACAGAAGCTACGCAGCAAGATACAAACCTCTGACCAGCTCCAGAAATAGAAAGGCAAGATTAGAGTTTGCAACAAAGCACAAAGCTGAGCCAGAAGAGTTTTGGAACTGTGTTTATGGACCGATGAGACACAGATGAACCTTTATCGAAGGTTCAAAAACAGAACTGCAATGATCCCAAGCACACGGCCTCGTCTGTAAAGCATGGTGGAGGTGGTGTCATGGCTGTCTCTGGAGCAGACCTCTCAACTTTACTGATCACTTAATGTATGATGACAGCAGCAGAATGAATTTGGAAGGGTACAAACTCATCTTGCCTACCAATATTCAAGAAAATGCCACCAGATTCATTGGGAAGTGCTTCATATTGCATCAGGACAATGACCCAAAACACCTGCCAGTTCAGTCGAGGAGTTTATAAGAGCAGAGAAATGGAAAGTCTTAGATTGCCCGAGTCAATGTCCAGATTTACATCCGATTGAACATGAACTTCAGCGGCTGAAGAGGAGAGTAAAGGCAGAAACTCCCCAAAACAAGCAACAGTTGGAACTGGCTTCATTAAAGGCTGGGAAAGTATCTGAAAGCATGAGAGCAAGAGTCTGGTGATGTCTATGGGTCACAGACTCACTGCTGGGATTGAGCGCAAGAGATCTGCAACTAAACAATAGCTTTTAATCTTTTATATCTGCCTTATGTTCAACTGTCCCAATACTTATGCTCACATCAATGAGTGAGATGAACTCTAAAAGTGCTGTTCTTTTTATTTGGTAAAACATGAAAAGATGAATATGAGACAAAACTAAAGAATGTCACATTTTATTATTAGCCGTTTCAACACGTACATCATATTTGCAAATGTCTTGACTCCACAGCCAACAGAGCAATTGTCTTCACTGCTCCAATACTTTTGGAGGGCACTGTATGTATCCCTCAACTAAACTGACTAGTCATTTTCACACCCAGTGAACATGAGCAGGTGCGTGTCTCTGCAGTCAGAACGAGTGATGCACAGACCTGATCTGGTGCATGATGGGTGTGTGCGGTCCGTCTGGGGAACGGCGGTGTCACTCACCTTGTCCACCTGTGCCTGCGAGGCCTGCTGTAGAGTGTCCAGCACAATGTCCAGGTACTTCTTGAATTCACCACCAATGGCAAGAGCAATATCACCAAACACAGACAGGATCTGGGGTTTCACAGACCTGTGCACGTTCTCGTTCTGCAAAGACATGCATTCAAAAATTATATAACCATTAAAATATAAAAATCTGCATACAGTTACACTGCTGTATTTACAGAGGGAGAAAGAGATAAAAGGAAACCGATCCAGAAAAATAACCTTTTGAGAAAAAAAACGTAACACTTGCTCACATTTGTTTTCTTATTGAATGATACAGGTGATTATTAAAATGACTCATCTGTGCATATTTTACATTATTTGACCTCCTAATTAGGGGTGCTATTGTGCCACAGAATATTATATTACACACAAATACAATTAAAAGAACAAACTTCTGTGTTGTTTTGGGGTCATTGTGAATTCACCATTCTTATTTAGGTCTCATTCTTTTAACCCACACAACTCTCAGTAAAATCTGACCCGTCGTAACTCAACCAACAAGGCTAAAGGTCATTGCACACAGGGTCAGAAATTTTCGCACGTTGAAAAATAAATACAACCTCACGTTGTGTCAATCGAGTTTACACACTGCCTCTGAAACTTTCATCCGTCATGAAATTTGGATCGGATTCTATTTTCTACATTTTCCACATCCGTAGCAAACATTTTAATAGGCGTTTTGACAATCCAGAGCCACCATACAAGCACGCCAAAATCCAGAATGGCGATTGTCAAGTTGATCCACTTCGTCATGCAGCACTAAGCGCTGTGATCCTTGCACACAGAGTTCACAGATATTGGTGGTTTCGCGAGCATCAAACTGAGCCACTGACATCCTGAAGTAGTAGTATATTTTTATTTAATGCCATGTCAGCATCTTTGGCTATTTTCATGTCAAAAACTAGCCAAATAAGATTTTTTTTTACATCAACATGATAAAAATTCTAAAACTTTTTCCTGGCATTATACTTTTATACTAAACTAAGCGAGCTCACGTCATAAAAGAGTTTTCTACATACATTAAAAGCTGGACAGTCCAATAAAACATGTTTGACAGAAAGGGGAATCTTGCAAAACACACATTGAGTAGGGTCTTCACCTTTAAGCAAAAACGCATGAGTCAGTCTTGACATCCTGAAGTAATCTTTGAATCGCTGTGATAATCCCGCTGCTCCTTAAGGAGGGGAACTCTCCTTCCTCTCTATATCTCAGGATTGGATGGACCCAATATTTCCTTTTTCTCTTTTTAAGAAGTGAGAACAACAAAAATCACCCTCGCTGCTTGAAGACTCCATTTAGTACTGTTTTGCGAATTTTTTCGCAACTGCTTAATACGCATTGGACTCAGTGTGCAAGGTTTCTGTGCGTGATTATTTTTAGGATGACGAATATGAAAACGCATACGAAATCTTCGGACTCAGTGCGCAATGACCTTAATAGTTACAAACTAGCAGCCAGGACAGCTTGTGAATCAAAGAATTTAAACGAGCAGTGCACACACAAAAGACGGAGACTTACGCCCAAGTTTTCCAGCAGCAGCTGCATGATTTCATCACAGTAAGGCAAGATGTTGGCCATCAGCGCTCGGCACAGATCACACACCAGCCCCACCGCAGCCAGACACACCTGCGCGCACACACACACACACACACAGATCAGTCTGATCGGCGCTGAGAGCACAACTTAAATCACGGGTAATCACGCTCCATTTGGAATAAGTTCAGGGTTAATTCACAATCAAGCCACACTTGTTTTTAGAGAAGTTTATGAGCTGTAGAGTCCCGCAATGTCCAGTGTGGCCACATGTGACCGTGGGGTCGGCACACACCGGGTGAAGTAGACTCTGATTCTCTATGATGATATAAAATCCCGAGCTGCCTGAGCTCAGAGCAGCAGGAGGAACAATCATCAACAAACGCCAGCTTCACCCCAGCATTACCTGGTACTCAGCGTAATTCTTCAGTCCGATAACCAGGAAAGGCTTGAAGGCTTCCATGTATTTCAAGAAATCACTGCCCAAAACTGGAGAGGGAAGGAAAAAGTTGATGTCAATCATTCAGTAAATGGCTTTAAGAAATACTGTTAAGACACTGAAAGATGCTCGTCAACTCCCAGATTCTTAATTACTCCTCACATATCATGGCCAGAGAGACTCAAATCTGACAGACTTTAAATTTAGCTGTAAAATCAGACTAGTGATGGTGTGAGTGCACTAATGGACATATGCAATGGGACACAGAAGTACTCTCTACTTCCATTCTACCCTTCCAGTTACACTTATAAATAGCCTTTTTTTTTTAAACCATGAATAAGCCATTTTATTTTTATATACGTTTATGCGTTCTCACGTAACTGAGGCTCTTTGTACCAGTCACAAATTAGATTTTACACCAATATGTTAGTGCTATAATGTGCAGAACAAAATTACACAAAACTAATGTTTAAAATTTGCAAAATCATTGCTTTCAATCATGTGCAACATAAAAATAAAAACCCTTATTCAAATGGAAAAGCCCGAATGACTCCCACACGTCCTGTAGAACTGATGACCGATTAGATGACTAGAGCTTTCATTTAGCTCAAGGCTGGCTGATATGGCCAAAAAAAATAAATAATAATAATTATATCAGCTGACATCGGTAATTATTACAATAAATGTCAAATATTTTTTTTACGTTTAAATTCAGATTTTTGCTCCAAAGTGAAACCAGACTTAAATTTCCTTAAAATAAATCTTAACAGAAAAAAAATTCAGCATGTTCTAATCAGTGATGTTTCAAATCAAGAAACACGTTTGTGTTGCCTGATAATCTTAATATTAATTTGTCTCTTAGAAACGCACATTTGATAGAAATAGCTTAGAGTTAGGATGCAGATGAAAATTCTCATTTATAAATCAAAATTGGTAACATCTGTAAAAGTTGTAGCCATCTAATTTTAAATGGTGAGTTTATTCTGACCGAGTTTTTTTTTTTTTAATGAATCATTGGTCTTCCATAGGAGCGTACATTCGTACAGTCATTAGTGTTGTTCACTGAATTCAATCGCTTCACACTGGACCTCACGGCGCTGCTTAGCTTAGCAAAATTAGTGAACATTTATCCAACTCCTCGTGTCATTTTAAAATTATATTGCGATAATTATAGTTAGATTTATCTCCCAGCTAGGGCTGGGTATCATTTGAATTTGATTGATTCTGCTGAATGATTCCTAGTTTCGATTCCAATAAGAAACCAATAAAAAAAATAAAGTCAAACATTTATTCTGTCTTTTTACAAAGCATTCCGTTGCAGCTGAAGAACATGAGCAAAAATCAGCAGCCTACAGAACACTGCAAGAGGAATTTTGCCTATGCTTTATATATAAAAAAAAAAAAAAAAAAAAAAAAACACTACAGCAAAAACAACTAGATTAATATACATCAAGTATTAAAGACAATTAAACAGTCAGTAATAAAATAGGAACAAATAAATCAATTAGCAATAGCCTAAATACAACTGAACTTTTAGGTACAAAAACTGTAATTAAAAGTTTAAAATGCATAGTTTTTTCATAAAATAGTTTAAAGTTAAATATATTTATTTATAGATTAGTCAAGATCAGTGAATGATTTTCTTTTGTTCTTTGAGTAACATTAATGACAGGCAGTGTGTTTATTAGGCTGCTGTCTCTTTAACACCGAACGCACGCAGATCTAAAAATACTGTGCACGTGTTTTCTCTCCGATCCGTTTACATACACTTAAGACAAAAATGGCTGTGTTTATGATGATATACTGATGTAGTTTTCTGCATTCTTGTTGATAAATATGAAAGGAGTCAGTTCCGGCCTGGAACAACCTTTACTGCAGTGGAAATACACGGAACGGATGGAGAACGGACACAAACCAGGAACCAGCACCGAGACCGATGCAAACAGGACACAAGTTCTTTCTGTTCCTGCACTTAAATCGTTTTAAAATCACATTAAAATGTGAACACAGGAATTGTTAAGCAGAATCTAAAATGCACAGGTCTCATCGAATACCCGGTTCTTGGAAATTTGGAACCGGTTCTAAAATGGAACCGGTTGATACCCAACCCTACGGCCAGCCCTAGTTTAGATGAGAACAAAGAGTTTCCCAGTGGCCCCAAACAACTCATGTTTGCAGCAGAAACCGGTTCAGTTTGACTCTGACTGACAGCTAGCTAGTTCTGTCCACCACAGCCAGATGTTAGGCCCTTGAAGTGATGTTCACAGCAGCAATGTGCCAGAGAGAGAGAAGACCGCAGCATGCTGAAGCCCCTCACCTTCCACCAGAGTGCTGACGGCCATGAGCGCGTCCTCCTGAACGCCTCCGGAGCCGGCGGTGCTCTGGAACATGCGCAGCAGAGACGCCATCACCACATCAGAGATCTGCAGCGCGTCCTGATGCTGCACCTTCCTCAGCACGTTCTGAGAGGACGGGACAGAGATCAGCCAGCGAGCGTGCACACACACACACACACACACTCACTCACTCAGGCACAGGCTCTCTCACACACACACTCACCCTCTCTCACACACACACACACACACTCACTCACTCAGGCACAGGCTCTCTCATACACACACTCACCCTCTCTCACACACACACACACACACACACACACACACCTGTAGGGTGGCACACAGCAGGGACTGCAGGTCGTTGAACTGGATCCTGTCTGAGGTGCTCTGGATGTGAGACTGGACAAGAGACAAACGAGTTCAGTTACAGCCAACAAAACAAGCCTCATACTCTCACACGGCTCAATTCCTTCTGAAAGAGACAAGAGTCTCAACCTGACCCACAGGGCTGTCATCAGCACCGATTTCTCAATTTTAACGAGCCAATACAGATTACTGAATTCAAAGAATTGCAGGAATAACTTCACTAACCATTATATAATTTAGATAAGAGTTAGATCAGCTTTGCTTTTGTTCATATGAAACAATGACTCCACATTCAAAATGGTCAATTATGATTTTCAGTTCAGTCAGTGAAATTAGGGCTGCAGGATTAATCGAATGCGATAGTCGTGCATCTCGTCAGTAAAGCCGGTTCTGTGATCAGTAGTAAATCTCCATCACCTGCTTTCAGACGGAGCAGCATTTACTACAGAGCCGTAGTTCACTGACAAGCTACGCAAAACCGCGTTCATAAATCGCAGACCGATGTAATTGCGTGGTTTTGAAATCGAAGAAATCGTTCACGATAATGACAGCTGTTTGCGTAGCTTGTCAGTAAACTACGGCTCTGTAGTAAATGCTGCTCCGTCTGAAAGCATGTGAAAATACCACATTTAATAACACGGTTTTACTACAAACTCACTTCATAACATCAGCTGAGTGTTTGAAATAAATCCTTCAGTGAGATGTGGTTTCTTACACAGAATAAGGCACGCAACATATTTCATCGTATTCTAAGCAGTGATAAAGGCATTGCATTATAAATATACTTTATTATAATGAAAATTATAAGACAACGAACTCAGATAAACCATATTTTCGTAGTGAAAGTGACGTGACATGTGGCCAAGTATGGTAACCCATACTCTGAATTAGTGCTCCGCATTTATCCCATCCAAAGTGCACACGCACAGCAGTGAACACACACCCGGAGCAGTGTGGCGGCGCCCGGGGAGCAGTTGGGGGTTCGGTGCCTGGCTCATGGACACCTCAGTCGTGGTACTGAGGGTGAAGAGAACAAAGCCACCTACAATCCCTGCCGGCCCGAGACTCGAACTCGCAACCTTTGGATTACGAGTCCGACTCTCTAAACAGTAGGCCACGACTTTCCCTAGTTGTGTTTATTAGTCACGTTGAATCAATGAAAGCAGTTAAATCTGTTTATTCAGCTAGCACTATACGGATTGCCTAGGTTTCTTCAGATGGAGACTTACTACTGATCACAGAACTTTCACTGAAAGATACGCATGACAATCGCAGCTTTTGCCCAATCGTGACTGCGATTTCATTTCGATTTATCGCGCAGCCCTAGGTGAAGTGCACATCAGCACCCGGTCCCACAGAACACCATTCCCAGTCTCTTCACCTCCATCTGCAGGACCTGCTGCAGTCGCTCCATGATAACCAGTGTGGTCTTCTGCACCGCGGGGTAACAGTCCTTCGCGCTGTTCTTCACGATCTCCATCAGAGCCTCGTACGCTGCACTCCGCAGGTTATTCTGATGCCCGTCTGGCCTAACAGCAAAGAAGAGAGTCAGCACACTGGAGCAGCATCACGGCCTCACCTTCACCGGCCCTAGCCTACGGCTGTCATCCGGGACTAAAGCTTAAACAGGGTACACACTGGAAGATCAATCCTTTTTAATCTAGACATTAAAATAGGTAAAAGTAGTCCATGTGACATCAGTGACTCACCTTCAGTTTTACAAAGCTACAAGAATACTTTTTTTGCACAAGGAAATTACTGATGTCCTTGCTATGTTTCTGTGCCTGGGAACATTACAGTTGCGTTGCTGTCTATGGAGGGTCAGAGAGCTCTCAGATTTCATAAAAAAAAAATCTTAATTTGTGTTCCGAAGATGAACGAAGGTCTCACAGGTTTGGAACGACATGAGGATGAGTAATTAATGACAATTTTCATTTTTGGGTGCACTATCCCTTTAAGTAGGTGGCTGTTTGACTCCCATCGTGGTTTACCTGTCTGTGGTCTCCAGCAGTTTCTGGACAATGAGCTCGAAGGAGGAGGACAGGCAGTATGTGCTGGGCTCTTCCTGATCGTCAGCAGCATCTGTGGCCTCGTACGCCGCTTCAGCCAAACTGGAGAAAGCCTGAAAACAGCATCTGTGAGCATAACTGATCGATCCCATTACACCATGCTACGAGTCCGAGGGGTTGGCTGCCTCAAACCGAACACACACTATATCAAGTGTTTGACTACTATGCACTTACATTGCAAAACTAAGCATTTGAATGTGCATATGGCTGAGGCAAGGTCACCAGTGTAAGCACAACCAATCATGTATACTGTACCAATACTGAAGTACTTGCAGAGAATGTTTGGCATCTTTAACTGCCATTATATTCAGAGCCAACCAGCTTCAACTACTCCAACAAACCTCTAAACACTTATCAAGCACATCTTCTCTTCATGAAAGCAGTAATGTGCAGGAGACTCAGAGGCTGCGTTTACACTGCAAGTCTTAATGCACAGATGCGATCTTTTGACCCGCCTGTTTACATTCGCTTTAGACACGACTGGTATACGATATCTGTGTTTACATGAATTCCCACCCAAAAGGATTGTCTGCAGTGATCGCTTTACTATGCACATGGTTGACCCTCGGGTTTTAAATGTCCGTGCCATTAAAATTATTCATATAATTCTTGTCGAATGGCCATTATTATTTGCCAGCATGGAAAACGGCTGTCATGGATTTTGTGCTGCAAATCATCCGACTGAATGGATAAAGACCGGAAAATAACGGTAATTTTAATTTGTTAGACTATTTTACTTACAGCTCGTTAGAGGTAGAATTCTTTAGTGAAAAAGATTTATTGAAATGAATTCAAATGAATTAATGAGAGAGAGAGAGAGAGAACGAATGCATGCACCAAACGAGTGATTGTGAAGCATTGCAAACAAGCGGTTTAATTACAAACACCGCAAAGTCATCACCTTATTGCTGAGAAATAATGAAGCTTGTAGCTGTTGTATTGTCAAAATTCACGGGGCAGGGGTTGAAAACCAGCTCCTGAATGTGCAGTGTCTTACCCAAAGTTTCCATCTCAATAAAATGCGAGCGCATACAGCACGCCGGCATTAAAACGCCATTAAAAATCTTTGAGCAAACATGTCGGCCTCGCATTGGGAGTTCTGTGGAGAATCAAATGTGTGCGTTTAGACGTAGGTCGGATGTCCAGATATCGGATGTGTATCTGATTAAAATCCACATTTGGAAGTGGCTCAGATCGGATGCGTAAAAAAACTAAAAAACAAAAAATCTTCGTGCGGGTTTGTATTTACACGTGTGCAACAAAATCCGATCCGTGTCAGATGGGAGCGAAAGATCCGATATTGTGTGCCAGTGTAAACGCAGCCAGAGAGAAAGGCGGTGTCATACCCAGCAGACGTTGGAGGCCACGCGGGGTTCGGCCCCCAGGCCCTCGATCAGGCACTGCAGGAGAGGGGCCAGATACACCTCATTGATGGCGGCCTCGGGCAGCAGATCGCAGATGCGTCCTAGCGTCCAGGCCGTGGTGTCCCTCACCACCACGCTGGGGTCCTTCATCAGCTCAATGAGGGTGGGCATGGCCTGCGGCGACACACTCAAGGTCACACACAGAGCTGCACACACACACACACACACACACACACACACACACACACACACACGCCCAGCAGCCGGCCCTTACCTGGATGACCAGCGGCTTGAGCTGGTTGAGCTCAGGGCCCTCCAGGATGGAGCCGAAGGCCATGACGGAGGCGTCGCGGTAGCGCCAGTCCGGGTGCTTGATGTGCTCTTTGATGAAGGGCAGCACATGCGGCACCACATCGTCCTCGCAGCACGTGGCCAGGAGCATCAGACACACGCCCGCAGCCTTGCACGGGTTCCAATCATCATCGTCGTCATTCTCATCCTGCACACAGCAAACTCTCCTTCAGACAGACTGCTACAACAGCAGGGACTTACAGACAAACAACTAGTTTGGAAAGATTAAACCGAGATCAATATTAATCTTCGCATAACTACCAGTAAATGCAGGTTTCCAGTGAAATATAATACTTTATCATGAAATGGTACAGGGATTCTATGGTAAATGACTATTAGAAACTAGGTAACAATCAAAAACTTTTTAGACTGGGTTTGTGTTGATAAAAGCTGCTGGTCGACACAAATGTGAGGCTCAGGTCTCAGAAAGCAGAAACACAGGATCTCAACCCAATCTAACTTAGTAACGCGTATGGCACAAATCAGAATCTAACAAAACTGATTGCATGTGGTTTGTGCTGTTCACACAGTTATGAATGAAAAAAACAAAAAAAAACACTTTTGCCTGCAGTCTGAACATGGCCCTCGAGGCCAAATATTAAAAGCAGTGTCAGGTACTGTAAATAAAAGAAACGTCAGCTCATAGATTTATCAAATGTTAGTGAAAACTTGAAATATGAAGCAATTTTCTATCAGCCATAAAGCACTCATGAACATGATATATTGAGAACACAGTGACTGAGCTGATCAATAGAGATGTTCCGATACCCTTTTTACCTTCACGATACCGATACCTAGGCTCAGAATATCGGCCGATACTGATCTGATACCTGGGTGTGTATCTGGTTACACAGCTGTATGTACTACTAGCCCTGTATGAATTGATACAGTTATTTTATGGTGTGCTTCACCATAGATGGATAGATAGACAGTCTGGCAAGTAAACAAAATATAATATGTTTGGAAAATGGCACATCTTTTTAAATATCTAAAAGTACACTCTTAACATCAGTCAGTCAAGCATTATAAATATATTATGATTCTGACACTAGTGTCGGAATTGGAACAACCCTACTGATTAATGCACCTAAAGACCAATTTCTACTTGTGTTGGGTGATTTGCTGGCTCTGCCATATTTTTGATTTGTCACTCATAAATAACTACCACTACTGCTTTTGTAGTCACATTGTTTTAACTTAAGACCAGGTTCTAAGGTTATCGTGTGTGGGGTGGAACGAGAGAGACTCGAGGTCTTGGTTCTTCAGCGTGAGAAGCGTAATGACACTGACTGTCACTGATCACTTCATTTTGCTTCAGTGTGTTGAATCCCTCAGCTAGTGCACACACGACATGCTGGAAATGAGCTTTAGAAACAGCAGACCAGCTTTACCTGTTTGGTGAGCGTCTGTGTGAGGATGGGCACCAGGTACTGCAGAGCTCCTTTAGCGTAAAACTTGCTGGTGTGCTCTGGAGGACGGCCCTGTTCAGAGGCCTGTGGACAGACAAACACGGATCAGGAACGAGAGCGTCTGCAGAGCAGCAGACTGCAGAGGACATGAGGTCAGCATCACCTCAGTGGCTTCGATGGCCAGATCCATCTCCTCGTCGCAGACGTTGGACCAGAACTCGATCCCCTGTAAGGCCACTTCATCGATGTCACTCTTCATGGCCTCTATTGTGATCTGAACACAGAGCAGCAGGTGAGAGCACATCACTGACATCCATCCATCCACCGTGACAGATACACCGTTTAGACTAGTCTTAAAAAGTTCATCTTTTTCTTCTTCAAGACTGGTCATAGCTTTTCAAATTCAGTTATGAAAAGGTAGACTGGTCTTATTTGTATTGGAAAAGTAAGACCCCTTGGCAGCTGCTAGTTGGTCAAACTCGTTCTTAAGACAGTCTTAACACAGGGCATGCGACTGACCCCAGGACCCATACATCACGTGTGTTAAAGACGCAACCCAGCGTCAACTTCAGATTAAAGCCATAGTCCGCCCAGAAATAAAAACTGGCATTTACTCCCCCTCAAGCTGTTCTAAACCTGTAAGAAGGGCTGGGAGATAAATCCATAACGATAATTGTGATAGAACAATTCCTTCAATAAAACAATAACAAGAGTTTGGTAAGTGTTCAGTATAATGTTAATGCACCAAAAGCGGAACGAAAGAGCGCTTCTCATTTGAGCCGTGCAGTGTATCTTTCACTTTTGAGCAAAAATCTGCCTTTAAACTTGAAATAAAAAAAAAGTTTACATTTATCGTGATGATTGATATTCACATACAAAAAAAAAAGTGATAATTTATAATCGTGATCATTTTTTTGGCCATATCACCCAGCCCTACCTGTATGAGGTTTTTTTCTCCCTTCTGTTGAAGACAAAAGGTGATATCTTTAAGAATATGGGTTGCTGATCCATACTGACTTCCATAGTGTTCTCACTCGATTCTTTAAAATGTCGTCTTTTGGATATTTTGGCTACTTTGAGGATAAATAAATGACAGTTTTCATTTTTGGGTGAACTATCCCTATAAAACATCTGGATAATATTTCAGTCCAACGCAGCACCATTCATCTCAGTTTCAGGAGTGAGCTCTCGGACTCTCGTACTGAAATTTTAAAAACGTCCATTTCCCGCTAAGATTTGAGTGCTGTTGTTTTAAACAACGCTGATTGGTCTGTGATAGGCTTCAATGATCATCGCTTCACGCTCTTCACCGAGCGCTTCATTGTCCATTGAAGCCAATCACAGATGTACCAACAGTGCTCAAATCTTAGCGGGAAGTGTACGTTTTTAAAATGTCAGTACCGAATGGTATTGCGGTCGGTACTTTTGACAACACTAGTCAGAATCCACTCACCGCTCAGAACGCCAGTGTTCTTGTTCAGAGTTCTGGAAGCTCCCGACGCGAATCCTCCGATTATAATGAACAAAGTGTAGGTGATGTAAATAAGAGATTAATTGTGCCGTGTCGACAGATTCATTGATTATAGCGGAATTAGAGATCGCGATAAACTGAAATGAGTGACAGCTTTTTAAGGAAGCACACATTGTGTGCTTTTTCTTTGCTGTATAGCATATTCTCCATTCAGAATTTGAATAAAAGTTTCGTTTTTCATTAAGAGGACCAATGTGGCATACTTGCAACAAACTTTCGGAAGTGACATCCGCATATTCTCTCGAAATTGCAATGACATTGTGATAATCATAACTATGGACTGGACAAAATATATGTCATGTCAGAATAGATGTGCATGAAGGCAAGCACCCTCACTAATTTCACAAGCACCGACAGATTTGATTTTGGAACAGAGCAAACTTCTGGAGCTCTTCTCTTTTTAAAAAGAAAAAAAAAAAAATAGGGCCGCTTTGGATTGAAAACCACTGGTATAGAGAACAGTGCAAGCAGTCATTACTGACGCTCGTCAGAGAACTTACAGCGAACAGCGCCGGGCCCATGTACGTCTCCATGTACTGGTAATACAAGGACATGATCTTCACCAGGTTCTGTAACGCAGCCACTCTCACCTACAGCAGGACAGAAGGACACACTCGTTACGAGTCCGATCAACATCTGACAGACATGTGTGTGGGAACGAGACGCACCCTGGTGTCTGGACACTGCGTGGCTTCACACACGACCTGCATGATGAAGTGTCTCTCCGTCTGCAGAGAGAAAGAGCATCAGAGTTAAGGGCTGGAGCGCACAGGCCCCTGTAATCGTGAGAGAGGCGGCCGCAGTACCTCCTTATCAAAGTTGGCTTTGGTGAACTCCAGCGAGTTGAGGAGTGCGTTGGTGGCGGCGAGCTTGACGTTGTTGCTGGGCTCCTCCTTCCTCATGCCCTGGATGATGGCCGTCAGGATCTGGTTGGCGTTGTCCTGGAGGTGCTCGGGGTCCTGTCAAAGCGTTCGCAAGGTCAATCAAACAGACGCTAGGAAACACAGGGCAGCGAGTGAGTGCTGGGCGGGACTCACGATGTCCTGGCAGATGTATCCGATGGCCTCCAGCGTGGACTCCTTCATGTGCTCTGTGCTGCTGGGGTCCGTGACGTTGGCCACCAGCTGAGGGATGAGCTCGGGCCACTGATTGACGGGGATCTCGGCGCAGGCGATGCCAGCCACACACTGAGAGGCCGAGCTGGGCCGATAGGTCTCTGTTCCCAGAGTCTGCAGCACCTGCACAGAACACAACTCATCACCAAACCCCTGCTGGAAACACTCATCCTAATGAGCGCTACACACTCAGCAAATCCAGTGCTTGGGTTAGAGCCCATGCTGCTGGAAACACATGACTGCCTGCTGTTATTTCAATAATGACCCTTTTAGAGTAATGACAGAGACAAAGATCACCGCGGTCCGGTCACACCAGCCGGTCGTACGTTCTTACACTGGAAGGTTTAATAACTACTAGCTACTTTGTAACTCTGTGCTTTATTCAGTTGCACCCTTGTTAAGGCAGATGCAGTCATAAGCGCTCTGTAAAGTCATTCTTAGTCAAATACAAGGTTTACATCCAGCGATCAAACAGCAGCAGTCAAATTCACCCGCAGAAGTTGTGTCGATACACAGTGGATTTCAGTTTATCCTCGACTCTAACTTTTGTCTCGCATAACCAACAGTAAAAATAAGCTTCCTGTGAAATGCAATACTTTTATTAAATGGTACAGGCATACTATATATGTAAATGACATTTAAACCGATCAATAAAAACCCATCACAGAAGGTGGCATTATTATTTGATGGTTTTTAGACTGGGTGTGTGTTGATAAGCCACTAACAAAGTAAACTCACAATGTTCTTACACTTCAAGCATAAACGAGAGTAAAAGTGAACGTGTCTAAAGGACTGAAGGCTGTCAGATAAATTAGTTTTTCAATCAACTTGCTATTTTATTCCTACCATTACTGTGTACATATTTAGTTTATATGTAGAGCTATGTTTCTATTAATGGTTTAATGGTGCAACGCCAAAGTATTTAGTGTGCAAGTTGTGAGTTAATGCCCCTGTGTGTCAAAACTAGGTTGTAACCTACACAGCTGATGCAACTGACCATGTTAATAAAGCCAGTGACATTCATGATAATGCACTGAATTAAAGTTAAAAATACAGTTAAAAAGTATGGCTTTCAAATATAATGTTGAAAGCTACAAATTGAGCATAAAATTTGCAATTTAAAAAACTAAATTGAACAGTTGTCTGCTGTACTGGTGATACAGGCTTTGATTACTCAATGTATGCTGCTCTTATGTTGATTCTACATTAATATGAGGATTCACTGTGCCAACATATTTATGATCCTAATTTCACTGACAGGTGCAAGTAATCAGTTCAATCACAGTAACCTGTAAAGTCTTAACAGTTTTAATTCATTCTCAATACATAACTGGAGAAAATTAGTGCTGTCAAACAATTAATCGCATCCAAAATAAGTTGCATGCATGCATATATGTGTGTAATTATGTATATACAAATACACACTATATATTTTGAAAATTTACATGTATATATTTAAATTCATATTATAAAAATCTTTAAAACAAAAAAAAAATATATATATATATATATACACACACACACACGCACGCATGCATGTATGAGTATTTATATATACATAAATCTACACCATACACATTATGTAAACAAAAACTTATTTTGGAACGTGATTAATTGTTTGACAGTAAAATAAATTCTTGTTGTCATTTACTAAAGTGACTTGAGTCTGATTAAAACAAAACAGCTCATAACACGCTCGGCTCAAACAAGCTCTGCATTCTTGCTTTACTATAAACAGTTACATTATATTGAAATATTAGTATTTGCATATTTACCAATTTTTATATGTTTAATATTTAACTATTAAATGTTTATGTTTATGTGTTTCTAAATGAAACTACACTTTTAAACTGTCAGAAACCCTGTGCATTTCACTCTAGACTAGATATACGGCATGAACGTGTTTTAGAGAAATCGCTGGCTGTGATCTGTGAACGGCGCAGCAGCCCTGATGCTGGTCTGAGGTCAGAGGTCGCCGCGCACGTCTCTCTATACGGTGCTCTTTAGGAATCACCTACCAGATGAACCTCGCCACACCACAAACAGACCTGGGCCCACACACGGACAGAAGGGTGCGCTTACGTAGTTTTTGATCTCTCGGCGGGCGCTGGCGTCGATGGCCAGCCATCTCTGCTGGTGCTGCGTCTTCACATCCGGATCCTTGGAGGTCAGTGAGTTCTTGACCTGCAGACCAGCGGCGACTCGCGCCACCTGCGTGTTCCCGGGGTTAGCCAACACCTTGGACAGCTCCACCAGGAACGTCGGCTGAAACCAAGACAGACAGCGGATTTAATGGAGTCACCGCAGATCTGCTGCGATAACGTCTGGTGACATTCACCTCCGCAAAACTAGAAATAGGTGCGGCATGCAAACGGAGTGAAAGCGCTTGGCCAGCATTCAGATGCGTCTCAGCGCAGCCGGCCGAGCCTCGTCCAGCGCAGTGAAGGACGGCGAGGTCGATGCAGATCCACAGCACCCTCAGGTAAAGCTGCACTACTGGCATTTCAGCGCAGATTTGGCAAACTATCCAGGTTTGCGCTCTGGAGATTGATTTCTATTTCAACATGTTTTTGCAGCGTTGAGCGACGTAGCCAATCACAGACATATCTGTTGATTTCTTGAACAACAGCCAATCAGAGGCATTTATACTAGAATCCACTCGGCGTTCAAACTAACAGTTTTTATTCAGGCGTTGTGTTCAGCACAAATCACCTCATTATAACCGTAAGAGGTTCACGGGGCAGCGTAGAGGACTACACTGATTATAGCCTAACTTTGAGAGATCGCCATGAACTAAGATGAATGAGTTTTTAGTGATTATAAAGAGCTTTTTGCACCACAGCTAAATTAGTGAGGGTCCTTTCAACTACATATACGTGGCGACTGTTGCTAGGGCGCAGAGAGGCTCAGTTCATAATCACTAAAAAGCTGTCACTCATCCTGGTTCATCGCCATCTCACAAAACCTGGACAGTTTGCCAAATCTGCAGTGAAATGCCATAAACAGCTTTAACTGAGGGTGCTTTCGATTTCGTTTGAGAGTGTTAGCACCCTGTAGAAGCGGGCCTGGCCGGCACTAAAAGCTTTATATTAGAGCCAGGCCTGTGCAGATACAGACTGGACAGAGGAGTCTGGGAGTGTCGAGGTTAAAGGTCAGAGTCACAGCAGACTGAGGAGTGTGGAGTGGTTTGCTCACCAGGTTCTCGATGGCGGCCTGCTCCAGAAACTTCTGCGCCGCCTCCAGCTCATTCCGATCTGAAAATCAATCACAGCCATGAATGAACGAACATTTCTGAGGAGCGACAGACTCCCGCCAAACGCGGCCCGCAGACTCGCGCGCCTCGGGAGCCCGGCGATCATCGCGCCGCTTCTCGCGAAACCCCCGCGCGTCAAAGCGCCAAAGACAGCCCCGTAACCGAGCGCAACCCTCAACTCTGAAACTTTCTGAAGCAGAGCGCACGGGATGACTGAGCGCTAGCCATGCTAACGCCTAGCCACTTCCTGACTAGCATGCTAACCCGCTAACAACTTCGGCAGCTCGAGCTGACAAACCCCACGCGCCGAGAACACGCGCGGACGCCAGGCGAAGAGCTTTATGTTATCAGAAGCAGGCGCATAAGTTAATCACATTATCTGAGCGCGTCAGGGGCTTGTCGCCGCGCAGGCCGGCAGACGCTCGCTTTCGAACGCGACGCCGCTTTGACGCCTGATGCGCGCGTTGGCGGCTCGCGTCGACAGTCCGAAGCGTTAAACGCTATGTTTGTGTGTTTGTGCAGCTGTTCGCGCAGCGTGCGAGGCGCGTCGCGGGGCCTGCGCGGCACTAGCCGCCCGCTAACGCGCTCCGGATCCCACGCGTGAGGAAGCGCAGGCGCGCGGAACTGACCTGGAGACACGGTTTTCTCGAGGATTGTGATCAGCTCCATCCTGACGGGAGACGGGGGTCGGGAGAGTCGAGTCAGAGTCGCGTCCACGCCTAATACCGAAGACGAGCAGTTCCCGCGGTGCGCCGCTGCTTCTTCTTCTTCTCATCAGCCGCTGTCGCGAGGAAAAGGCCGCGCCGAACTCCCGCCCGCGGAACGATATCACGCGCTGACGTCAGAGGCCCCGCCCATCCGGCGTCACGACGCACGCGGCGTCAGCGGCCCACGTGCTCCTGAGCGTCACCCAGGAAGGGTTTCTCTACAGTCCAGACTCGCAGATGATAGTCTTATTTTTGAAAGATAAAGAACAATTATCTGCCACATTTCAGTTAGTACAGTCATTCTCTGATGCTTCTGGATTCAGATGGAATAAAACTAAATAAATGTGAAATATCGTGCCTTTATGAGTCAAATGTTAAAACTAAGATCAGATATTTAGGTGTGATGGTCACCAAAGACAAAACTTGCCCCTAAATTAAAGAAAAGCAGCTGATCTGAGTATGATATAAACCAAAGCAGAAGGATTTGTTTATCCAGCATTATCTACATGATTTATTTCTTACATTTGTTTGGAGGAACAAACATCATCATGTAAGAAAGGACGAGAAGTCAAGCTGGATTTGAGCTTTTGGATTTAAATTATACATTTAAAGTAAACTGGCTTAGAAACGGTTTACTCAAATCAGACTCAGTTTGGGTTTTCATACCGTATAATATATTTAAGGAGGTTGGAGGGCTATGTGTTTTGTTAGGTGTGATTAATCTGTTAGTAAATTGCCTGTGATGTTGTCTAATTTGTATCAACAGGCTCTTAAGGCTTGGAAATGATGTTATATACATAAAGTAATCCTGTGGAATAATGCTTATATTACAGTCAGCGGGAATCTCTTTATGCACAGAGCTGGTGGATAAAGCTCAGTTACTTTGGTATGAAGATGTTATGAATAAATGGTCTTTTCCTATTAAATGTAAAGCATATTACTCTGTGATAAAAGCCATTCCCACAGGTTTATTAATGCTAATGAGAAGGCATGTGCAATTATTTAATATTAGCAGAACTGACCCACACTTTATATAAGTGGAGTGGACGTCAGCAGTGGAAAATGTACAAATAAACTTATCAGACAACTGCTGCATGAGAACCGGTCCATGAAGCCTGCAGGGAGCTCTTTCGGGACCCGCTCTGAAAATATTATTTGGAAAAAAAACTTGGTTGCTCCCTTTTCATTTTTACACATCTAACAAGATTTGGGAATTACGTTTAAAAATACTTCACAATATTTAGTTAAAAATTATTCAAAAAATGTTTGAGAAGATCTATCAGAGAAATCTGGATACAATTTAGATATAACATGTAAAGATGTCTTCATTTATTATGTGTAACGTGTCACAAGGACACCTTAAAATAAAGTGTTACCTAAGATTTCGGTAATAATATTACAGTTACTATCCATAAAACAGCTCGTTGCTTTTGATGCCTCGACCCCTACTGACTTGAAGTCCAACAATCCAATAATTCCTAGATTTATTTTCATCATTTTCAGCAGAGCTCGGATTCAGAGGATGGAAATATTGCATTACATTGATTCTGAGCAGAAATGATACACTGACGTGTAAGTTGTGGCACTTTACTCTGGTATTACACGGGTTACCCTCATGGTCCTGATCAATTATATTACTAGAATTAACAAAAATTAAAAAACACTTTTTAGAAAACAAAACATTTTCTCATGAACTTACGCGATTTCTTTTGATAAAATACATCATGAAATATAATTGTATATTGATAACAGAAATTATAACTACAGTTAGTTTCAAGCTACACAATGAGAATAATACAACACTTTTATTAAACATCACTGAGCGTTTGGTCAAATGATGAGGCAGAAATATATTTGTTAGAAATATTTCAGAAGAATATTTTGGTTAAGATACACAATTACAACTTCTGTGGGCCTGAAGGAAAGGCAATGTAGTAGTGTAACTAATTACTGTGGCCAGAAAGTAATAAGTACTGTAATAATATTACTTTTGAAAGGAGTAACTAGTAACAGGTAATAAATCACATTTTTTGAGTAATGAACCCGACACTGGTTGCTGTTATCAAGACATGCTTCAAGCTGATTGTTATCCTAGCATTGTATTATCTGTGGATGAGAGATCACGAGCTGACCTCACTGTGAGTGCATCGATGGCGGTTTGGGACAGAGCCATGAATTCTTCGGAGCACTCTTGAGCTCAGATTCCACTCGTTCCTGGATCACGGAGTCAGACCGAACCACTCGCTCCGATCACAAATCAATCACCCAGTGCAGGTTGTGAGCTGATTTACCCAAAGAATGATTCTTCCCGCTCGACATCTGCGGGGTCACGAGTTACACCCGTCAAAATAACACAACCGGGATGTGTGAACGGCAAAACGGTTACATATGATGCTTTGAAATGTAGTGAAGCAAATGAAAATTAAATAAAATAAGAGGCCGAGACAGATTTACTGCATTTAGTTTGCAGGTAACTGACACATGGAAAGCAATAACGTGTGTCCTGCCATGTTATTTGTATTTAAACCACACTGATACACTTTTCTCCATTTCCCCTTAAATACTATATGGTGATCCCTAGTTAATATATATAAACACACACACACACACACACGTGGTCAGAATTGTTGGTACCCATGGTAAATATGATCAAAGAAGGCTGTGGAAATAAATGTGCATTGTTAATCCTTCTGATCTTTTATTTTAAAAAATACACGTTGGACACAATTATTGGCACCCCTAGAAAATCTTATGAATAAAATATCTCTGAAGTATATTCCATTCATACCCTGCTGAAAACAAACAATAGAACCCTGCACAAAACACAACAGAAAATGTAATGGATTTAATGGTTTGAATGGAAACTGTAATAGTGTCTACTGGTATGTGATGGATTCTATTGGTGGGATGTTAAAGGAAAAATGCCCAAAACACACTACAAAAAGGAATTTTGTAATGGTTTTACTGGAAAAAGCTAATGGTTTATAATGGTATTTTAATGGAAACCACTGGAATTTCTGTGATGGTTTCTATTGGGCTTCTATTGTTTTTTTTTTTAGCAGGGTATTCACAATTCTGAGCACTCCAGGGTGATTATGAACATGAAATTATCCAGCCATGGCTTCCTGTTTCACAGAAATATAAATAGGAGGGAAAACAAAGCCCAAATTCCCTTTAATCATCATCACAATGAGAAAAACCAAAGAATATATTTCTGATGTGCAGCAAAAGATAATTGAGCTTCACAAATTAGTGAAGTGGCTTTAAGAAAAGAGCTAGAGCAGTGAAAATTCCCATCTCCACCATCAGAGCAATAATTAAGAATTTACAATCAACATAAAATGTTAGGAAACTGCCTGGAAGAGGACGTGTGTCTATATCGTCCTAATGCACGCTGAGGAGGAGAGTTTGAGCGGCTAAAGACTCTCCGAGGACCACAGCTGGAGAATTGCAGAAAATAGTTGAGTCTCGGGGTCAGAAAACCTTAAAAATAAATAGTCAAACAGCAGCTACATCAGCACATGTTTCAAGAAGAATGCTCCTCGCTCATCCAAAAACATACTCCAGCATATTCAGTTATCAGACACGACTGGAGCTTCAAACGGGACTGGCTTCTATGGTCAGATGAAACTAAAAAATGAGCTTTTTGTCAGCAAACACTCAAGATGGGTTTAAAAAGTACCCCATGTGTACAATGAAATATACTGCTGTATTTGTGATGTTGTGGCCTATATTTCTGCTGCATGGCATCATGGATTCTATCAAATACCAACAGATAAAAAAATCAATAAGTGACTGACTCTGTTAGAAATCTTATAATGTTTGGATCTTCCAACCGTACAATAATCCAAACACAAACCTCAAAAACAACACAAAATGTGTCACTGAGCACAAAACCAAGCTTCTGCTGGTCATTCCAGTCCTCTGACCTGAACCCTGCAGAACATGAGTGACCTGAAGAGAAGAAGCTGTGAATCTAAAGGGTCTGGAGTGATTCTGGATGAAGGAATGGTCTCTGATCTCTCGTCAGGTGTCTCTAACCTCATCAGGCATTATAGGAGAACATTTAGAGCTGTTAAACTGGCAAACGGAGGTTTCAAAAAGTATTGAATAAAAGGGTGCCGTTAATTGTGGCCAACACGTATTTGAGAAAGACATTTATTTCATAATGATATTTCCCCCCATTTTAAATTCTTATTATCCAATGAAAGGTTAGATTTTTTGAATTTTTAAGATTAAAGATCAAAATGATTAACAATGCAGATTAATTTTCACAGCCTTCTTTGATCATATTTACCAAGGGTGCCAACAATTCTGACCACGTGTGTATATACTGTATACTTACACTACATTTATTCTATACTAAGAATAGTTTAAATCTATTAACATATTTACTGACATATTGCTGGAGACTTACTAATATAAATATTATAATTAAACTTTACTTGGAGTACTACTTGTGTACAATGCACAATATTTTAATATTAAGCCTAAATGTGTTTTAATGTCACTCTTGATGAGGACTGTATGATTTTAAATGCGAGATATTTGAAGTGTACCTGAAGCACACTTGCAGTAGTTCCAGTTTAGCACAATATATACTTCAGTATATCTCTAGCTGGACTTCAGCACTACTTCCACACAATTAAAGTGCATTAAGTACAAAATTAGTTGTTCCAATCTAGCAGACTTATAGTTTAGTATAGCAAAAGTACAATTGCAGGGTATTTGATCAAGTACATAAATATGCAACTGAATTTGTAGTATACCTGGCATGACATAAATGTATTTCAAATACATCTTAGCATATTTAGTTTTCACTAGGGATATGAAGGAATAAACTTTTCATATATCATTCAGTTCAAAACCAATACACCAATGTGTTAACCCAAATACCAGCTGGCTTCGACTAAAGCGGTTTGTAATGAAGGCATGGTGAAACTGCACTGCTTTTGCACCTCGCACACGTGAACGGCAGATGTCTACAGCATTCATTCAGTTATCTGTCTGAATCTGATCAGCATCCAGAAGCCCGTCCAAATCCTGAGACACGGTCATCCGATGGATTTCTGAAGGCAGCACATGATATCCCACAATCCTGCGGCTGCTGAGCTGACGGGAAAACAGCATCTGAGAGTTGTAAGACGTAGGTTTGTAACTGTAGGACTTCTGTATCTTGTTGCAGATTATTCGACTACGTTCAAGCTTGTAATGTCTCCGTTCCCTCTTTCTGCCGTCACATCCTGAGCTCGTCTTACAGAAGAAACATTTTAAAAATCAAATAGAAGACATTTTCCAGAGAGTGACCCAGATATCAAAGGCTTTTTCAAATCAGTTAGCTAGCTCTGAGAGTTGGATAAGCAAAGAGAAATGGGATTTTTATCTTAGCTCGACCGGTTCTGAGCGTCCAGAGATCATCAGTGCAAGTGTGCTGACGCAGAGGCACATCAACGTCCAGGTCAGATAAAACATTTTATTGTTGCTGTTTTTTTGTTGGTTTTTTTTTTTAAAGACAATCTGCTGTTGTAGTTTACACTAATCTTAAAATGTAGGCATTCAAGTCAATATTTTATTTAACATAATTCATATTGCAGTCATCGTGAACAACTGGGATTTCAATATACACAACAGAATTGTAACATTGTACGCAACCCTTCCTAACCCTACGACGATCCTCCTCGAGAAAATCCGATCCCACCCATTCCCAACCAGGAAAACTATAGCAAAACATCGTAAGCCTCCCAAGCTCACAACAGCCCAATTTGCAGACGGATCCCGTCGATCTCGTGTTAACCGGTCTCTAGCTTCAGCGGGGTATCAATTTGTCAACGCAATCAGAATTGGTCGAAGGCGACGCTGCACGCGTCTTTTTTCGCGAACGTAAAAATGAGTGACTAGTTGAATATGAGCGACTCGAGGCAGTTTGGCCGAAGCCCAGGCGGATCGAGTCCTCAAGCCTGGGTAATGAATACAAGTGTAACGATCTGTCGCAGGGGTCTCTCTGTGAGTGGGAGGATAAGTTAGCATGTGAATCTCAGCAAAAATAAACAGTGGGTACCAGCATAGTGGCAAAATACGACTGAATTCTCTGAGCAACAATCACTGACCGGCCTTCCCGAGCTCCTCAAACCCCCCCCTCCTGTGTGCGGTCAGTGTGTCGGTCAGTGCGTCTCAGCGCATGTAAACGATAAATGCATTCTGGGATGTAAGGGCCGGCGGCGCGGGACTATTTGAGACAGCGCTCGAAGTAGGTGGCGCCCACGTATCCGCCGCGCAGCGACCGCTGGACGTTCTGCTCGAAGAGCCGCCGGTTCGTCTGCAGGACCTCCGCTGCCTCTTTGTTCAGGGGGTCTTCAGGATTGGGCTCCTGGAGGAGGAACACACAGAGACCACACAAACCAGCTGGAGTTAATGAACGCCAACGAGAGACCCAGAGAAAATAAACCAGACGAACTCAGCAGGGTTTGAGGTTCGTGTCACTGGGACCTAAACACAATGCAGCTGAACTTACGAGGAACAGATACTGTAGTCCGTATATGATGGAGTTAATCGTCAACACTGGCTTCCAGTCTTCTCTGAAACAGAAAGAGCAACGTTGAATTTCAGGAGCACACCCTGATACTTCAACAATTGCCCAAGTTTCTACCGTATGAGCCCGTTTACAAACCTGTTGTCCAACAAAGAGATATATGACAAACTTTTACACTGTGTCCTAACACGCATCTTTGTTAATCAGAGGTTTTGTCCTAACTAGCCGCGACACATGAAATTTCAATTTTAGAAACGGTTTCTATTTCCCGCGACGTCGCAGCTGGACAGTAGATAATCTCAGGTACTGATTGTGTGCTTTATTCAATGTTAAACGTGACTAATGTGAGTTTGAATGTCATACTGCGTGGTATTTATAGCCATACTGAAGGCAACAACAGACAGTTTACCTCAGATCTCGAAAATAAACAGAGCAAACATGTCTTTTGAAACTGAACTCACTGCGATCCAAAGAGTGTATTCTATAACAGAGATGTTATCAGTCACTCAGCATGTACTTTTAATAATGTTAACAAGGTTTAATATTTATAAAGTAGATTATATGTCTTTCGTTGTGAGTGCAGAGTGCTTCCAGAGAGGCTCCGCCCACACACGCCTCTGATTGGCTGTGATATTTGATTGATTGTGTCACGGCTGCTGTGGACCCCTGATCTATAATAGAGAATTATATATATTATTATTATATAATTATATAGATGCACAAACTGCTTGTCGCGTCGCGTGTAGTTAGGACACGGTGTTAGTCCAAATGCACTTTATAACATCAGTCGAGTGATTTAAATAACTTATTTTTGTGACCAGAGCTGGTTTCATGTCACAGAATGAGGCAGAAATCCTATGTCGATTAGCATTGCATTATAAATGCAATACTTATAAGTATAAAAAATACCCAAGATGGCTTGAAAAACACAGATAAACCATATATTGTTGTGTGTTTATTGTCTTCATGTTTGATCAGTTTAAGCGTTTCTATCTTCTTTTTACACAGCGATAGCTGGATGTCTCTGTCCATATTAGGGATGTCCTGGAACGTCATCAGTTATTACTTCTGTGATGCACATGTGGAGTTTCTGCACGAGGGCGCCCTCTGGAGTCCAGTATGAGTGAAAATGACATTACATCACATCTGTGCTCACAACACCCTATTTTTATTTTTTTGTCTCTCAGTGGATGTATACGAATTATCGTCATTGATATTGTTATCACAAGAAATACCAGAAAATATCGTGATACAGTTTTAAGTCCATCCCTACAGGATAAGCATCAAAGCACACTGAATGTTCTGCATATAGTGTTGTGGCCCGTGGATGTTGACTGAGTAACGGAGCAGGAGATGTCTGGTGTGCTGGAGTCCTGAGGTCTGCTACTGACCGAGCTCAATCAGACACACGGGAGATCTGTAACCTACACAAACACGATGCTTCGCTACGTACCGGTTCGGTACAGCTGGGGAAAAGCTTAATTTTTTTTTTATTAAACAGTGGGTAACTGAACAAATAGCTTTTTCTTTAAATAAATTCAATTATAAATGTTCTTAGGGGCAGAAAACTACCTCAGCTTATGCTCTACTATAGGGAGCCCTTTTACATTACTATAAAGTTACAATTAACTACAGAGCCCAAACGTAAATCCCATTGCTATTTATTTAAAAAAATAATAATCAGCACTCAACATAAAAAAAATAAAAAAAATTGTATGCAAACGTAAATTTATCAGAATGCAGTTTTTAAATTAACTTCTAAATGATACAATTTCAATTTGTTGTTGAAATATAATCATTTACACAGTGGCTGTCATAACATGTTTCATAACATATTTACTTAAACATAATTAAGACAGGTAAAGTAAAATATAATGAGTATATAGTCTAATATTTGGTGAAATGCTCTTCTCTACACTTGATGCCTCTAGCAAATATCGAGCTGTGGACGCTGATGACTTGGTAAATTAAATGCTGTGTGACATTTTGTTTTGACGTGTTTCCGTGGTTGAAACACTGATTGAGTGATTACGCGAGGCGTGAGATGTTCATTCAGGTTTATTTTGCGTTAAAACTATCAGTAAGGAGGAAGAGATGATCACGGAGCGCACCGGATGTGTGTACCGTTACACCCTTAATCCAGATTCATTACATTCACATCCTACTGATGGGTTGCTTCTTTGCTCTTATTTTATACAGACTGCTTACTCGTCTTCACTAATTGTGTGAAAACATTTGACCTATAAAAACATAGTATTTTTACTTTGATATCAAAAATTCAAGAATATCAAGAATACTGAGAACTGTCAAATTTCCCTGGAATTTAAAATTGTCATCATAAAAACCATATTTCCATCAAGAATAACTAGATTGTGATGTATATTATGATGAAATGAAATCACTCATATAGGTGACATGCTTTTAGGTTATTCTAATAAAACCTCTGTTGCCTTAATAAAATGAACGATTATAACGTTTAATAACCGATTAATGAACCGGTAACCGATATGGTGACAGCTTCTGATCACCAGACCAAATGAAAACTACTGTTTCTAACATCTTAGAAGCAGCAATTTATGTGGTCCAAAAATTATACAAAAATAACAAAATAAAACAAGAGCATTTCATTTTATGTTGCAGGGCAGTGAATATTTTGTCTTAGAAAGTAAAACTGTGCAGCAGACTGTCACTGAGACCAAACCACAAACTATCCTGAAACAGCTGATGCCGGCAATCTGCCTCTGAACGTAAACATTTTACAAACATTTGACGATAATGAGCTCTTAAAAAGGTATCTCCTTTGGGTTTGGAGGTTATCCCAACTCTAAATGTTCCTTTGATTATATCCTTGTTTTCATTAATCAGCTGGGCAAGAATTAACATGTTCTTGCCTCCAGTTTGGTTTTCTTTTACGTTTGCATGTCTTACTATCAGCCGTGGTTATTCTACTAATTAAAAGGCTGTTTTATATGCATATTCACTAATTATGAGAAGCACACACGTAAGAGGCTGACACACATGTAAGAGAATATTTCTATGAATAAATATCAGCCAATCACTGTGTGCATAGTTAATAAGCGTGCTGACATCACCCATAGCAACGCGCTCAGCCCCGCCCCCTTATTTACTCTGAGCTGAAGACTTCTCTCTGTTCCTCAGCAGCTCTGTGAATAGGTTTTAAGAGAAAGCTGTTACTGCTTCAGGAGAACTCTCAGTGGTGAGATGTGATGTTTTGTGAATAACCATGACTCCACTATCCTTCCCACAAGACCCGGGACTGGACAGCACTGACATGACAAATCCTCGTTATCACATCATAACACCCAATGTGTAAGAGTGCACACAATACCTCAAAATATTTAGACAGACGTTGCCTTCGAGGTCAATGTTGGGGTGATAGACCATGGTTTCACATTTTACTTTAGGAGGGTCGTGAGGGTATCCCTGTCCTACCTGGAAGAAAAACACCTGAACTTTAATCACTGCTGAAGAGAGAAAAGATCATTTACAACGACTAGAACTGGTTAGTTTTCAGTACAAGTATGCTATTTTAAAGCAAAAATAATGCCGTGACCAAACGTGTCAGCTCTGACGGAGCACTTCAAATACATCTGAAAATGACAATTAAAGAAATAAACAAACATGTACAAAACAAACTGTCATTAGTAAGATAAAAAGCTTGTTAAAGAACAGACTCGAAAAGAAACGTACACAGCTTGGCTAACTAAAGGGTGAAAAAATATTACATTGATGACAAGTCATTACGTTATCGTGGCATAAGAGATTTAAGCTTCAGCGTGTCGTAACACTGCTGTTCCAGATGTGCTCGTGTGTGTTTTCCTGCAGTGCTGGACCTGATCTGAGTGGAGACGTGCTCGTCGTTCACCGGGCGTCTTCTATACTGACACATACAATCACCTGAGAACTGGGACTACAGCAGCTAAACTAAACATACAAACAAATCAGGAAATGTGTCTTTTTTCCATTTGTGACAGTATTTTCTTTGTACTGGTTAATCAAACAGCTTTTGAAATTGATCGTATTACATTTTCTAAACAAAAATCACAGAATTTGACAAAATTCCACGCTCTTAATTAAAGCACCTGCATCTATCTTGTTTTAAGCTAATTAAATTAAGCCTGTGTTCAATTCCATGCTAATCTACCAATTTTACAGATAGGGTTTTCACTGTTTATGGCTGTGGCAGCAGAAAATACAGACGTATCAGGTCTGACGCGCGAGTAAGAAACAGGAAGTCCTGAGGGGTCCTCAGAGGTATAGCTGTCCACAGACGTGCCCAAAACAAACTGAAGTAACTGAAGACATGTCACCCAAACATAGCATTTCTGCATGTACAGTGTTCATTTTTACATTTCAGAGTTATCTGTTTTTTAATCACGTTAAACTCTTTTTTAAGCTATTATAATATTA
Source organism: Onychostoma macrolepis (assembly GCF_012432095.1). Lineage (NCBI taxonomy): Eukaryota > Metazoa > Chordata > Actinopteri > Cypriniformes > Cyprinidae > Onychostoma > Onychostoma macrolepis. The sequence goes on from NC_081173.1 coordinate 460,097, forward strand.
TCTCCATGCTTCAGACCCATGTGAAAACATTACCAAAGATATTTCAAATGAAATGAAATCCCTTTCTGCTGCGCTCTGTAGATCCTGGCTTTTTATTCTGTGTACTTGAATGAATCTGAATTTTTACATTTTGAGGCCTAAAAACAAACACATCCCAGTTCTCAAGAACTACTGCTAGATTTGGATCTGCTCACTCTTATATTATTACATTGTTAGGTACTGATCTGGCGTGGGTCTTTAGTTGAGTGTTCACAGAACCCGAGTTGCTGTTTACCTTAAAACTGAAGACAAATTTCCCACCTTTATAGAAACCCTGCAAAAGAACAATACAGAAAATGATAAATGCTCATGGTTGATATCAGACGGAGTAACATGCTGCTATGAGAGGACTCGTCATGAGCAACAGCACAGATCCGCTGGCACGCCTGTATAACCACAGCATCAGAGAGAACATCAACTCCAACTCACATTCTGCTCATCCATTCCAGTGTGGTCAAAAAAAGCCTAATATTTAGATACCAAAACATGTGTGTCCCTGGAGCACAACACCAGTCTGAAGTCGCTCGGGTATATCTGTAGCAATAGCCAACGATACATTGTATGGGTCAAAATTATTGATTTTTCTTTAATATCATTAGGATATCAAGTAAAGAACATGTTCCATGCAGATATGTAGTAAATTTCCTACTGTAAATATATCAAAACCTAATTTTTGAAGATTTTTTTTGCACCCTCAGATTCCAGATTTTCAAATAGCTGCATCTCAGCCAAATATTGTCCGATCCTAACAAACATCAATGGAAAACTTATTTATTCAGCTCTCAGATGATGCATAAATGACTGGTTTTGTGCTCCATAGTCACATATTTACTTTGTGTGTCTTTTTGCAAAACATTTAATTGCTGCTGAATACCATAAACAAAAAAATGGCAGGCTACACAAAAAGCTGGCCTCGATTAAGAGCTGTTTGTGTGCAACATAGAGCTGCACGCTTCTGGATAAATTGAGAATTTTATTTTTGAATTCTGAAGGAAAAATATTAGACGACTAAAAATCTCATGGAATGATTCACTGAAGATTTACTCGTTTCATTACTGCATGAATCAGTGTTTTTAAATGAACGATTCAAAGACAAATGCATTTTTAACGGCTCCTTTTCACAAAAACATGCGCACACAGAAATCGATAGGCGAGTTAAATTTGAACTTTACAACAAGTATGGGATTCTGGAATTGGAGTTGATTTTCGATCCCCGACCCTGAGCGCGAGTGATCTGTGCTGTGTTCATGGAGTCCGAGTCGATGCTGTGTGTTCGGATCAGCACTGAGAGACACAGAGACGGTCAGAGAGAGGGAAGCCGGCAGACCTCGTCTGGGGAGATGATGAGCTTGAAGTTGAGCAGGTCGTCTTGGTCGGGGAACACGATCTCACACGTCTTTGGCAGGTTCAGCTCATTGATGTCTGACACAGAACAAACAGCAGCAGCATTACTTTCACTTTCACACAGACATGATGCCATGCGCTCGCACAACGACAAGCGGCGCAGCGTTCATCATGAAGGTTTTGTTATGATCTGATCAGAGAGCCCAATCGTTCAGACTGGAGACATGACCCTTGACTGACGGTGGGATTTCTGCTCAGTAGGTGCGCTTCTTAAAAAAAATGTAATTAGCAGAAGAGTGAATTAGGACTTTTGAGAGATCTGAGCTTTTTAGTGATCGTGATAAAGCCGTCGTGTTTACATGCGTGTTTGTTTATGTAAGAGTGAATCTCAGCAATATTTCAGCTAGTCACGCTGCAAGGTAATATAGACAGCTAGCGGTTGAAGCGAGTACTGCAGTCCAAATTCAGAATATTGGAGTGCGTTGTTTTGGATGGACGCCCAGGCTTTTTAGGTCGGTAGAATCTGGGATCTTTGACCCAGTTTGCTTGCTTGGCTTCAATGTGCTGTGTTTTCCACCCACTGGCAACCCGGGGTGTTGAAATACTATTGGGTAAGCTGTCAGTGGGCGGAGTCACACAGACCAAAACAAAAACAGACATTCTGGCACTGAACACACATTTCTCAGCAGAATAACTGATGTAGTGTTGTTTTTCAGAGAAACAAGTGTGTGAACCTAGAATGTCTCCTTAAAGGAAGAGTTCACCCAAACATTTAAATTCTGTCATCGTTTACTCCCCCTCAAGTAGTTCCAAACCTGTATGAATGTGTTTGTTCTGCTGAACACAAAGGAAGATATTTTGAAGAAAGTTTGTAACCAGGCTGTTTTGGGGCACCATTGACTTCCATAGTAGGGAAAAAAAATACTATGGAAGTCAACGGTGCCCCAGAACTGCTCTGTTTCCCACATTCTTCAGAATATCTTCCTTTGTGTTCAGCAGAACAAAGACATTCATACAGGTTTGGAACTACTTGAGGATGAGTAAACGATGACAGAATTTTAATTTTTGGGTGAACTATCCCTTTAATATCTGCAAATGTGTTATGATATTTTTTTGCCTTAGTACAGGTCAAAAACTTACTTACAGCACCTTTAAACGATATTAATTAATGGCCATCTGGAATGAAAAAACTGAAGGCCAACTGATCAATAATTCACATTCAAAATGTTAAGCAAGTGCTACTTTGTTTACAGTTGCGCTGCACGAGTCAAGAAACTCTAATTGCAATTTTTTCTGACTCAAATTGTGAATGTGTTTCATAAAAGCACAGTGGTGTGCTTCACACATGCTGTTTTGTGAGTCCTGCTCATTCAAAGTGACTGCGCACCCAAAACACTGTAAAACACGCAGGGCATATTTTTATTTAATTAAATCGCAGCCTTTGTGCTCTGATAATCACGCCATTATTAAATGTACCGATTTAAGAAAAAAACTCTGATTGAGGGATTTAAAGTCTTGACATCTGGCAACCTCGGTGCTTGTGGAGGCTTGTTACTAATGCAAAGCAACAAATGCAATAATGCAAATAGCAACTAAAAATGTAACGCTTTCAGGATAAATAATGTCCCTCAGGCAATTCTGCTTAATAAACTGAGAAAAGCAAAAATGGTGATCTGAACTGAACCAACGAACTAAATAATGACACTATTGGGCTTTTCAGAAACTTACATAAATACACGAGTAAATCCAAAACTTGCCCAAAAAATACATTCTATGTATTTAAATACATTTTATGCATTTAATGACTTGTTAACTACTTAATTTTGTTCTTCCTAAACGTAATTTCAGAAGGAGTGAATCTATGTAGTGCTCGCACTGCTCCAGCATCAGCAGCATCCCTCCGTCTGAAAGCATCCGAGACGACCGAACCAGTCCAACGCTTCAAAACATTCATCAGACACGGTCACAGTAACGCAGGAGACACGATCGCTTTATATGAACAGATTTAATGTAGGCTCTTACTCAGGAATAAACTCTGATCCACACACATCATTAGACACAATGAGCTCAATGTTTATATGTGCTAGTTTGAACCGTTGTGTGTTTTCAGAAAACCACTCAATTCATAAGGATTCATGTCAGAAAGACTTGTTTTTTCTTGTACTTTTTGAGGCGTTAACATTTGGGTGAAATGAACTTTGAATGGAGGGACATAAATCTCTCAGGTTTTATTAAAATGCCCTCAATGTGTGTTTTGAAGATAAACGAAAGGTAGAGTAAATGCTGGGAAGAGTGGTCATTTCTGGGTCAACTATCCCTTGAGCTTATTCTAATGCTTGAGTCATAACCTGATGAGCAGGTTTCCTCCAGTCATCTCCTCACTGAACTGTCAAGAGTCCAGACGGGGTCAAAGCAGCAGATGAATGTGTTACCTGACTGCTTACAAACTGACAGACTCTCCAAACAGAGCAGATGCTGGCCCACATCTGTCCAGGTGTGAAGCTCAATACAGACGGACGGAGAGTCGTTACGAGGCTGATACTCAAACTCTAGGCCTCAATGTTATGACTGTGAAAGAAACTCGTTAGTTTGCTCTGACAGAAAACCAGCGTTTCTCCCGTGATGTGTGACTTTAGACAGGAGCTTCACTCCCTGCGACTGCTCTAAAGTTCCCAAACATCGAGTATAATAACAATAAAACAGCGCAGACTAACTAAGAGTGCGCTAATAGGAGTTAGCGCGGCGGCTAATGCTAGTTTCGCTCTCCTCCTTCACTCCTCACCGTAACGAGAACACGTCTGTAAACAGTCTGGACTGAAAGCACGACCGAGCTGCACTGAATGTCTCTCTCTCTCTCTCTCTTTCTCTCTCTCTGTGTGTGTGATATAAATAAAGGTTGTGGTGGTGGTGTGGTTCTCGTACCCTTCTGTATCCGCAGCTGGGCCGCGCTCGCCTTCTTCCCGCCGGCTCCGGCTCGCGGTCCTCCCGCGGACTCCTCGTCCTTCTTCTGCTGCTTCAGCGAGAAAAGCTTGATCATCTTCGCTCTGTTCTGCGCTAACAACAAGCCCGAGCCAGTCTAGCCCTGATCTGACGACGCTGGTGTGTGTTTTACAGGGGTCTGTGCGGAGTGCGTGGTGTGTTTTACAGCAGCTGTAGAGGGAGCCGGCGTGTGTGTGTGTGTGTGTGTGAGTGTGTTAGCTGCTAATGCTAGCCGCTCAGTCAGACATCTGACTCTGCTCACACTTACTCAAACTCTGCTTCGAGACCAGCAAACCACCTTAGTCTGATTGTTATTAGTATTGTTGTTGTTGTTGCTGCTGCTGCTGTCTGTATCTATTTAAAAACACCAGTGCTGTCAAACGATTAATCGCGATTAGTCGCATCCAAAATAAAAGTTTTTATTTACATAATATGTGCATACTGTGTATATAAGTACACACGCACGTGCATGTATAGATTTTTTAAAAATGTATGTTTATATATATATATATATATATATATATATAATATAAATTAAATGAATATAAATATATGCTTGTAAATATTTTCAAAACATATACTGTATGTGTGTGTATTTTTTAGTGCTGTCAAACGATTAATCGCATCCAAAATAAAAGTTTTTATTTACATAATATATCTATGTGTACTGTGTATATTTGGTATACATAAATACACACACATACAGTATATATTTTGAAAATAATTACAAGTATAAACATTTATATTCTTCTATTTTATATTAAATATATATTTAATATATAAACGTAACATATTTTTCTTAAATATATACACACATGTGTGTATTTAATAAATATACACAGTATATATTATGCAAACAAAGACTTTTATTTTGGATGCGATTAATCGCGATTAATCTTTTGACAGCACTAAAAGCACTACTTTGAATTTTTATTTATTTAACTGATATGACATCTGAAGCATTGTGCTGTAAAAAAAATTAAATAAAAAACCAGCAATATTTTATAACTAACAGGAATGTTTTGGGGTAGGGCACTAATGAACCACATTGCCCATAATGCCTTTCGGCTGTGACGAATAGACCGGGAGGAGCTTTCGTATTTTTTTTTTTTTTTTTTTAACTCTCCATATTTTTTATTTACCATATTTATTTATTTATTTGATTTTCGGGAGCAGGGGCAGAGTGTGATGGCGTCAGGATCATGTAAGAGCTGATCTGGCTCGCGGGGACAGCAGATGCGTTACAGTCTCTAGATAATATACACCTACAGCAGAGGAGCACAATAGGAAAGAGCGAACAAAAGGCACGTTTATCCGTTTATGCCGTTTTCTCTTCTGCAGGGTTCAGCCGAGCGTTTGGGAATATCGGCCCTCTGAATCACGGACGAGGATTTGCAGACGCACAAACGGTCCGAAGAGCCTGTGATATTGATATTTGAGAAACACGGCGCGAGGCGAGAGAAGCTGGATCATCGCGTCTCGATGGGCTGCGGTGGATGTGATGATAATGATGGCAGTTTAAGCGAGTCACTCGTGTAAACCTGTGAAAGGAGCCTGATAAGAGCAGGAAAGTCGAGCGGAGAAACAAGGAAGCGATCTCTCTCTCTCTCTCTCTCTCTCTCTCTCATTGTGTCCATCTATCGCAAGAAAACATCAATCTAATGCTCGATCTAGGAGTATGCGACTCCACGCGAGCAGGTGAGTCGCTGTTCGCTCGCTTAGCTCGTCGTGTTTTGTCGTGTGTCTGTGGAGCTGAGCGTCTGATTTAAACACTGCTCCGTGGGCGACGTTCCTCCCAGATCAGGGTGGTTAGTAAAGCCCATCTGAGCGAGTGCTAGCAGCCCTGGTTAGTTAGTGGCGCTGTGAATGAACCTGCTAACCCATGCTAGCGCTCGGCTCGGCTCGGCTCGGGCGATCCGCGGGGTTCCGGGGCTTGATCGCAGCGTGTTTTGCTGTGTGAGATAAACGACAGTCTGGGCTCATCACGGGCTGCTGTGGTGGGCTTCTGTGAAGGCAGCAGTAGATGTGAAGCTGAGGAGACTAACGTGCTGCTGGTTAGCTGCTCATGTTAGCTGTGTTCGCAGGGAATCGGTAAAGTGTGCTACACATGTCGTAGCGACTCTGTCAGCACGGTATTCGTGCTAAATCTCTCCAGGTTTAGTCCTAGTGAAGGTATGTCACCTCTGGAGCCCTGCCGTGTTTTCATTGTGTCTGAGCTGGTCTTCCTGTTTAATTTTAGGCCCATATTTCACCTGACACTGTGTGTGATGCTGTAACTCTAAAGGAAATTATATGCCTTGGTAAGCAGAATTTGCACCAAAATACTATAGATATTAGAGTCTCTGCTATAAAACCACTGCGATAATGATGTAAATGACAGCAATATTATGAAATCTCACACTGATGACCATGTAGAAACAGTGACCGCAGTAAATGTGTGTAAAATCATTGTTTTCTGTGTCAGTGATCGTGAAAGTGTCATGTTCAGTGAAGATCAGCAGATTCAGTTTATTGAGGAACACCAGTCTCTCTGAAATACTTGATTCTGATGGTTCTGTCGTGGCATTTAGCAAACAAATGTTTCTCAGATATATCAGAAGCCTCACATATACCGGTCTGGGTAGTTCTGTACATCTGAAGTCTCTCATATACTGGTCCACGTCCCTCGAATCATGAGCTGTCGTGCTCTTTGTGTAGGACAGCTTACTGTCATTATCTGAAATCATATTCAGAATACTTTCACTATCATGCCAAAAGTTCATCATTGATTGCATTTATGTTGCTTTCTTAAACCCCTAAAATAAACAAATGTGACACTGACTCAATGGCACTTAAATACAATATGATATGTAGTTTTCATTGTGCGTGTGTCTCCGGTTCAGTGCTTGTGTGTGAATTGTAAGTGTGCTTGTGTTGGAAACGACTTCCCAATCATAACAAAGACCCTCAGCTCAGTCAGTAATTCAGCAGCCTATTTATTAACGCTATATTTTGACCGTATAGCCAGAGGAGGATTTTGTTGTTGTCTCCTGCTATCCAACACCACATAGAGTTATTAGCTTTGCACACTGGATAGAATAATAATGGCTGGATTGCAATCAATTTATGGGTGAAATTGCTTAGTGGAGGATCATATGACCAACATCTCAAATCATTATCTGTCATTTTAACAGATTGCCTAATAATAGGGGTGTGCGATGTATGCAGTCTACGATAATATGGTGATTGTTGTTTTATGGATGTGTTAGCTGTTGTTGTCAAGTGTGTCGCTCAATTAAAGGGATAGTTCACCCAAAAAAGAGCATTTGCTGTTCATTTACTCACCTTCAGGCCATCCTAGGTGTAGATGACTTATTTGTTCTTCGGTAGTGAAATCAGTGAAGAAGATTTTTAGCTGAAACCGTGCTTCTTGGTGATTCATAAATTCCATTTTTGAAAATAAAAAAAGCACACCAGGAAACACATAATTAATCCCCGTGGCTCCTGATGATATATTGAGGTCTTATGAAGCGAAACAATCGATCTGTGCAAGAAACTGAACATTATTTACAACGTTATTACCTGTAATCCAGAGCCTCGTGCAAACAGGGAAGTATGATTCTTTTCCGTGAACTGATTCTTTCAGACAGTTCGATTCAATGAACTGGTTCAGTTCACGTAATGATGAAACTTGTATGCAATGATATTATTAAAGCTCCCAATAATGATGAAACGTGGATGTTTTTCATGTCTAATTAAACATATAAAGTGAATAAACTATTCTTCATCAGCTCACCTTTTTACATAAACAATGAGAAACCATAACTTTTATTTGGAAGTATTTGGTTCACATGCTCCTATCAGCGGCTCATCGGTCTTCAGTCCGAGTCGAACCGTTTCCTCAGTTCAGTGACTGTCGGAGGAACTGGAGCTGAATCGGTTCATTCATCACATGATCAGATACGCTGATATTTCAATATAAGACTGGCAAGAACGGATTCCAAGTCTTCATTACTTAACTAGCTGGATCTGTGCGCTGCTTTTGACACGGTTAACCACCAGATCCTCCGGTCAACACTACTGAGAAAGGGCATCTCAGGAACCGCACTCCAGTGGTCTGAGTCTTACCTCTCAGATAGGTGCTTCAAGGTATCTTGGAGAGGTGAGGTGTCCAAGTCTCAACATCTAGCTACTGGGGTGCCTCAGGGCTCAGTTCTTGGACCACTTCTCTTCTCTGTCTACATGGCATCACTATGTTCTGTCATTCAGAAACATAGCTTTTCATATCACTGCTATGCTGATGACCTCTCATTCCATCCTGATGATCTGATGATAGCTGCTCGTATCTCAGCTTGTCTAACAGACATTTCTTGCTGGATGAAGGACCATCACCTTCAACTCGACCTACCTGAGACAGAGCTGCTTGTGGTTCCAGCAAACCCATCGTTTCACCACAATTTCACCATCCAGTTAGGCACATCAACCATAACTCCTTCAAAAACAGCCAGAAACCTTGGAGTTATGATTGATGAAACTGTCCTGCAGATTTGCTTTATTCAACATCAAGAAGATCAGGCTTTCTTTCAGAACATGCTTCACAACTCCTTGTTCAAGCTCTTGTTCTGTCCAGACTGGACTATTGCAATGCTCTCTTGGCAGGTCTTCCAACCAGTTCTATCAAACCTCTACAATTAATCCAGTAAAGATTAATTTTTAATGAGTTGAAAAGAATGCACGTCACGCCTCTGTTCATCAATCTGCACTGGCTACCAATATCTGCTCGCATTAAATTCAAGGCATTAATGTTTTCCTACAAAACCAGCACTGGCTCTGCACCCCTTCACCTAAATTCATGACTTCAGACTTACGTGCCTCTAGAAGCTTGCGTTCTGCAGGTGAACTGAAACAAATCAAACTATTGTTCATCCCAAAGAGGCACAAAATCACTTTCACAGACTTTTTCATGAACTGTTCCCAGCTGGTGGAGTGACCTGCCCGACTCAATCCCAGCAGCTGAGTCCTTAGCCATCTTCAAGAAACGGCTAAAAACACATCTCTTCCATCTTTATTTGACCCTTGAACTCTAGCACTCTCTATTCTAATTCTATTATTCAAAAAAAAAAAACATGCCCCTTTTAGACTTGCACTCTATTCATTTACTAGCTGCTTGTTTTCTTAAAAAAATAAATAACACTAGCTTCTCTATTCTCTTTTTTTTTTTTTTGTATTCTATTTGTTTTCTTTTTAATTATACAATTAACAAAAAGCAATAAAAGGCCTCAAACACTAGCTTGCTCTATTCTATGATTTTTTTTTAATAATTTTTTTTAATTATATAATTAAACAATCTTAATATACAAACCTTGTTATAGCACTTGTATATCAATGCTCTTTTGTTGATTTTGATTGCTTCCATTATCCTCATTTGTAAGTCGCTTCGGGTAAAAGCATCTGCTAAATGTATATGTAATGTATTTTGGCTGGTTTTGAATCGGAGTGACAGGCGTCTGAAAGTGAGTTTTTATTGAGTAACTTGTAGTTTCTTGCACAGATTGATTGTTTTGCTTCATAAGACCTTGATATATCGTCAGGAGCCACTGGCATTAATTTTGTGTTCATTGTGTTTTTTAATTCTCAAACTCAGACAGCCGCTGACTTGCATTTAATGAATCACCAAGGACAATGGTTTTAGCTAAAAATCTTCTTTACTGTTCTACTGAAGAAAGAAGTCCCCTACATCTGGGATGGTCTGAGGGTGAGTAAATGTACAGCAGATGTTCAGTTTTGGGTGATCTGTCCCTTTAAGAGTCTGTGCATTCAGCGTGTGACGTAGCCTGTCAGAATGAACCCAACTTTCAAGATATTGAGGCAAAAATGCCCCGAATGAGTTTTTAGCTTATAGTTACGTCATATGATGTAGTTACATTCACTATGAAATCAAAATGGACAGTTCTTACTTTTATATTAAATAAATGTTTCTTCCACACCCATCATTATATTTTAATTCATGTGTCACATCACAGGAAGAGCAGGTTATGACATTTTTATTAAGGATTATAAGATTACAAGGTCTCAAATATGCATAGATGAATCATTCACAATGAGACTGGAAACATGGGATTCGTTTTACTTTCCTAATCAGTGATCGGGCAGATTTCATCGAGGGCTGGCGTGTCCCTTCAGAATGATCCAGAGGAGCAGTAGAGATGTTTAGCATGACTCTGGCTGAGAAACCGCTCTCTCACGTTCATCGGAGAGCAGGACATTGACCATCCGTGATCGAGAGTTCATCAAAAGCAGTGCTTCAGTAAGAATATACTGTTAGTAGTGTTACTCTTTGACCTAACGTTCCTGTCTTCCACTCTTTGCTTTGTTCTTTCCGTCTAATTGCTCTTCTCAGCTGTGTTTCTGGGTTCTTGCTGTAGATAGAGACTCAGTGAGTCTGAAGATGGCGCCAGATCCCTCTTCTGACATGTATAGAGCCAGTGAATGAATCTGTCCTGGATGAGCTGTCAGCTGTGAGCGTTTGTCAGGCAAATACTATAGAGCTAACAACATTAGCGTAGCCTGAAGAAGTTTATTATTTTGGGGTTATTCTGTGTAAATGTACTGCGACACATTCAGGCGTTGGTTGTTGACTGTGCTGTGGTCCGCAGGTGGAGCGTGGTGTTGTCTGGGCACACCTGTGACCTGTGACCTGTGTTTCTCCTCCTCAGTTGAATGCAGAGGGGATGTCTGGCAGTAAGGCGCTGGGGGGCGCGCGGCGGCGGCGGACACGGTGCCGGCGCTGTCAGGCGTGTATGCGGACCGAGTGCGGCGAGTGCCACTTCTGCAAGGACATGAAGAAGTTCGGCGGACCGGGACGGATGAAGCAGTCGTGTCTGCTCCGGCAGTGCACTGCGGTGAGTCTCGACCTAAACCAGCGAGCCCTTCCCTTCGTTACATGAAGGCTGTATTACTCTACACGACTCAAACCTTCCTGAACACCAAGATTTTCAGCGTTTTTTAAAGAAGTCTCTTCTGCTCACCAAGCCTGCGTTTATTTGATCCAAAATACAGCAAAAAATATTTTTACTATAACTGCTTTTTATTTGAATATATTTTAAAATGTAATTTATTCCTGTGACTTCAAAGCTGAATTTAGTCACATGATCCTTCAGAAATCATTCTAAAGTTCTGATTTGATCACAGAAATAAATTACAGTTTAACAGAGATTCAAATAGAAAGCAGTTATTTTAAATAGTAAAAATATTTCACAAAATTACTGACGTTGCTGTTGTTTGGATCAAATAAATGCAGGCTTGGTGAGCAGAAGAGACTTCTTTAAAAACACATTCAAAATCTTCGCTTGCTTACTTCCCAACCCCAAGGAGTCTGGTCCGCAGGACGGCAGCAGGCTCGGGGTTAGCATTTAACTGCAAAACTCATGATAAATCAAGAGCTGGTGTCCTTCCAAACCAAGAAGATATTTTCAGTGAAACCTCAGAGGTTTCTGTCCCTCCACTGAAAGTCCAGGTAACCAAAAAAAGATTCAGATCCTTCTGGGCTCAACGTCTCAGTGTGACTCCGGAGCGACTCGGTCCTCGGTTTATAGTCTGAACGAGAGCTGCGCATCGTCAGTCATTCAGTACAATACCACACAAAAGTCCATTTCACCAAACTCTGAACACCAGCATCAACAGCTGTTCATTACGCTCGGCGCGCGAGTGAGAAGTGAACTGTAGAGGCCTTCACCTCACACGTGACTTCAGACCTGCAGACAGGGAACTGTGAGGGCAGTTTGTAGACCCATCAGCTGTTAGCATCACACTGGCTCCCTCCACAAAAACACAACGGGATTTTCCACAGGCTTTTGGATAATCGCAAAACATAAGCTGTGTTCAGTCAGAGTTCATGAAACTTACAGGTTTTGTCCATCAAGATAATCTTCACAAAATAATATAACTTTGATGAAATTTGAAGCATAAATACAAGCGGCAGAACTAAACGGCTAAACTTAGGCTATAGAGGAACTCCAGCAGCACGGTCGTCACCACCAGCTCCAGACAACTCTCTCAAACTTATTTTTAACATGTTCAGTGAAAAGGATTTACTCTGTATATGAATTTGAATCCACACTACATGAACCGCTTCATATAAACTGGAATAAATACAAAACTAGAGCCAAACTAAAACTGAAATGAGACATTAGTAATAAATAGTATAGTGAATAAATGAAATAATCATAACTAAAGGACATTTGAAACCATGTATTTCTGTACATTTCGAAATAAGGTGCATTAAGTCAATAAATCCTTGATTAATATAAATATTTTTTAAAACGTGTCTCATACTATTTGATCAAATTCTAGTGTGTTTAATTAATTAATCTATTAAATAACAGCAGAGTGAGCGAGTTTTTTGGATATGGTAAGATTAAACTTATTTTAGCGAGTAAAGTATAATTTCAGCTATCATTTTGTTAGGGTGGATGCACAAAATGTTATTTTATCCTTGTTTCTAGGAAATCCTCAATCTATATGCTTTCTAACAGCTTCATGTGGCCGTAAACATTTAATTATAACGTGGCTTTAAGCACTATGCATCATTAAAGTTTCACTTTCACCGCGTAAAGCCGGTAAATGTGGCGTTTACATGTAATAATCGTAATATGAGTTTACCTTATGATACAAACCCAGAGTCTCCGCGTCAGTAAGCGATAAAACGAGCTCCATCCGAAGACTTGTTGCAAAACGTGAAAGTATCTTGAGCCCGTGTGAACCACGGACCTTATTTAAGGGATTGAACCAAAATCCCATTCAAAAAACCCATTGACTCCGGGCCGATGGAACAAGTGCTAAAATGCACTCGCTTCCGGGTTTTCACCTACAAAGTGACGTCACAGTTCCCCCACTCCGAGCACCTGCGGGTGCGGCTGATCGGGTGCTGGTGCGGTGCCTGTGTTGACTGACTCTGCTGCTCTCCTCAGCCGGTGCTGCCGCACACAGCTGTGTGTTTCGCCTGCGGGGAAGCGGGGAAGGAGGACACGGTGGAGTCGGAGGAGGAGAAGTTTAGCCTCTCGCTCATGGAGTGCACCATCTGCAACGAGATCATCCACCCCAGCTGCCTTAAGGTTAGTGCCACACGCTGGGAGTGAAGCGTCAGAGCGAGCGTCTGAAGGAAACACTGCTGATCGACTGTCTCTCCTCAGATGGGCAAGTCTGAAGGCATTATCAATGATGAGATCCCAAACTGCTGGGAATGTCCAAAGTGCCACAAGGAGGGAAAGACCAGCAAGGTAAGACCGTACAGACTCTCGCCATTTCATAACACTGACAGCTTTACATTCACTGACTGTCTGCCTCCGTTTCCACACCTTGTTTAGAGGGTCAGGTTTATCTATGTATTCTGTGTTTTGTGACCGAGATCATGTTTGATTTTTGATTTTAATCAAAAGGTTTATTGTGCAGTAGGGCTGTCAAAATTTGAATTTTGGACTTAAATATTATCAATATTCGAATTTAAAAGGTATAATTTCTGTCAGGGGGGAAAATCTTTTGGCTTCTCTCCTGAGGGTGCATCGAGCAAAATATTACTAATGCACGTTTCTTCAAAGCAATAAAATAACGACCATCTTTGAAAAAAGTGCATATAATGTTTATAAACCATATATAATTAAGTTGCTTAAACAATTAGAAACAGCGTCATGTATGTATGTGTAGTTTAATACAAAGGACCGAAAACCAATCACAAAGAGTACTTCTTCATTTAAAAGCATGGGATGCAGTGGGATGAGGGAAAAACCGCCATCGAGTCCCGAGACATGTTTTTTTAAAAGTGTAACTTCTATTAATTTTACATGGCTTTCTAAACATGCGGCTCTCTGGAGCGGTGATAGATGTCCCTCTAGGAAACACGATAAATATGCGTTCTGTGTGAAGGGCTTGGTTTCAGTTTTGAAATAACATCATCTCCGCATCGATGTTCTGTTTTCCCGTAGTATTTAGAATGAGCAGCGCCGCATCCAGTGGGTTCAACTGGATAGATTAAAATGCAACGACACCTACAGCATCGCATCTCATGCGCCACTGTTAACGCTGCCTGACGCACACACAATGTTTTTGCATTCGAATGTGGATTTTTATTTTAAATTCAACAAATATTCAAAATTCGAATTTCTTTTGACAGCCCTACTGTGCAGAATTGCAAAAATGAGTTTTCATGGAAGCACTAGTGATAATACATATAAAAGTACAAAAAAGTCAGTAATGTTTTGCATCGTATGCCATCTTTCCAGCAAAAGTGCCTTTAATGAATATATGGAAGTGCATTATAGCTGTAGTTTCCAGCTTGTTACATATTTACATAAATGTGGGCTTCACCGTAATAATAATAGTAATGTCGTGTAGGATCAAGGAGATGGTTCAGGAAAGCGGCGCATGGATAATGGGGAGGTGAGCCGCTGGAAGCTGACGGACGAGCCGCCGCCGAGTAAGAAGAAGAGCCTGTCTCTGGAGGACACGGCCCGGCCGGACGGAGCCAAGCGCAAGAAGGACAAGGAGCTTCCTCAGGAGAGCGCTTCCAAGAAGAAGGCAAGGGCTTCGTGCTCACTGCCGTGTGCTCATTTCTTCAGCATAACCTAATCAAACAGAGACCGAGTCACCCTTCATATCACTAGCTATTTATTTATTTATTCCTTTTATGTTTTACATCCATGTTTTTCTTCATATTTTTACAAAGGCTGTATTCAAATTGTCATGTTAATGATACGTATAAAAATAATACTTGGTTGCACTTTATTTTAAGGTGTCCTTGTTACAGTTTAATTACACATTTATGTACTGAGTAATTAACTACATGTACTTACTATATGATTAGGGTTTGGTTTAGGGTTTCTTGCATGCAATTAATTGTTATCATCATAGTAATTACATGTAACGTGTAACAAGGACACCTTACAATAAAGTGTTACCTAATATTCATATATTTGGAGTGGAAAACACAATCCTGTTATTCTGAGGCACTGTTTCGGAGAAAGGTCCACTGGGAAGATGAGCAAAGCGAGGGAATATTTTATCTTAGAAGAAATCGGAAGCATTTCGTGTCGCCTATATGTCAAATTGGCATATTAAAATTAATCTTGCTTATGTACTGCTGGTTATGAGGGAAAATACCGGTTATGTTATACTGGTTTAAATGGGAAACACTATAAATTAAACTCGCTTGACCACAACAGTTGTTATATCAGTATCTTAATGAATAGAAATACCCTTAAATAACTTATATTTGGCAGAACACATCAAGCTTTTCTTGTGATTTTGCCGTCTGTCACAGATGCTTTCATTCACATGAAGTGTGTTCAAACCCAGACACAAGCAGATGCAGTGATAAACAACAAACAACGATACGTGTGCTGACTAACATTTACTTCAGCAATTAGAGTCAGAGTCTATTGGCCTATTGATTCAGTTGATTTTAATACATTTGTCCATATTGGCTAACAATGATTAAGTGAATGCTTAAGTTAAAAAATACACTGATCAAGGCAAACACATTTCAGACAGTCTTCTGGGGGTTTGTTAGACTAGACGGTTGGAAAATGTTCTGCTTAAATGATAATGAAATTAGTTGTGATGCACATCCCTAGTTATTGTATATAGTTACCAAAAAGGTCTCTATTATTTCATAAAAGGCTGCATTTAAATGTGAAACTGGGTGAAGATATGCGTGTTGGAGTCATGTTGAAGGAGCAGTCAGATCACAGAGACATCCCAGACATGACAAATGCATGTGAACTGCTTTCCGAACAGCCAGATTTGTGTGCAGCACTGGATATTGTTGAGCTGAATGACTGCCGCGGTCAGTGTAAATCAGCACCTACACAGAGGACACTGCCAAATCAAGTCCCTTTTAACCGCCAGCGCTGTAAATTCATGTGTCAGACAGGGGAGTTTCTCATTGCGTGGATTAACTTTTTATTTTTATTTTTTAAATTTCGCCATGCAGGAGTAAATGTGACAGCACCTGTTATTTAATGCTATTTTAATGTTTGTTGGCAGTGTCAGTGGTCTGTCTTACTAAAGACTCCCTAAATAATTCAGTGAAAAACACCCGAGTTTGTATTTTTGCCATGTCCACAGATTACCATAATTATCATAAGCGCACTGTGCTTTTGTTGTGACTAGCTAACCATGACTGGTCATCAAGATATTCTGGGGGAGAAATCTTAGATTTCTTAGATGGGGGATAAAATAGATATTCTGTTGCTTCTAACCTGAATGATCACTTCACGTTTATATAGCTGAAATCACAAATCTAATGTGTATGCGATTTTTGTCTGAGGACGTCTCGATTATAAATCAGGAATTTAATGCAGATTAGCAGCTTGGAGGGCTGGTTGTCTAGTCTAATTGGGCTATGTTTGAGCCACTATTTGATATTAATCTCATTGTCCGACAACAGAAAAAGAAGAATATATCAATGAAAATTTTATTGAAAAACTGGCTGTATTAAAATTCAGTATGTGAGCACAGAGCAGGAGAGAGACGAACAAACCTAAAGGGTTGACACTAGGCAGAATGCAAATACGATTCTATGCCGCAACGAATATGCTAACTAACGTATGACATCTAGCCACATTTCGAGCAGACTTTAGCAACTTTTCATTGAAAGAAGTTGGCAGCGTTGCTGATCATTGCTGTCATGTAGTGTTGGTGTCGCTTCAGAGTACTGAACTCCGTGTCTTTCTGTTTGTCCCCAACAGATCAAAGGAGCCCGTGATAAACACCTAAAGAAGGTACCCCTGTTCTCTTCTCTTTAGTCTTGACATGCGCAGTGGTCAGTTTCTCTCGCTAGAGTAACACTCTTTCTTTAACATGTTCAGCAGAAAGCTAAACCCAACTCGTCGGACTCCTCCGAAGCGAACGGGCCGAACTCCTCGTCGGGCGGCGGACACGGCTCCGGCACAGCGCAGACCTCGACGCCGAGCCAGGACCAGCGCTCGCATCACCGCGAGAAACTGGAGCGCTTCAAGCGCATGTGCCAGCTCCTGGAGCGAGTGCGCGACTCCAGCTCCTCGTCCTCCTCCAGCTCTGAAACCGACTCGGAGTCAGACTCAGACTCTCCGTCCCCCGCGGGCGCCTCGGAGCCGTCCTCCCCGGCGTACGGCAGCGGCGCGCGCGAGCGAGAGCGGAGCCGCCGTCTGGCCGAGCTGGGCTTCAGCGCCAGCGAGGAGTCCGAGGGCGAGAGCGTGGCGGCGCAGGAGCAGGAGCAGGAGGACGAGCCGCAGACGCAGCGCCGCAGGGGAGACGCCAGCACCCGACTGCGGAAGACGCTCGCCGAGGCTGAGCCGGACGATGACGAGGACGGCTCGGGTGACCGCGCTCACAAAGCCCTGGCCCCATCCTCGCCGCTCTCGGCCACGCAGCCGCCGAGCTACGGACACTTAGCGGGCCCCGAGGGCCTGTCCTCGTCCAAGCGCACTAACGGACAGGACGCGCGCAACGGCCGCACGCGAGTGAGCGGCAGAGAGCTGCAGGAGAAGGAGAACTCCAACAGCAGTGCCGTCTCCAATCACCGGCACGCCGGTGGGAAGGCCGTCCGCGGAAGCAGGATCCGTGGAGGAGGCCGACAGGGCCAGAGCGCTCCCTGGAGCAAGAGCTCAGCGACGGCCGGATCCGCCGCGGCTAACGGCAGCTCTCATCCAGGGAGCGTCTCGCTGGCGCCGCCGCGCTCGCAGCTGCTGAAGAGGAGCGCCGTGGCCGTGCCCTCGCCGCCGCGACCGCTGCAGATGGAGCGGCACCTGGTGCGCCCGCCGCCGGCCTGCCCCGAGCCCCACTGCCTGCCACTGGACAGCGGAGCCTCGCACGTCCTGCCCCGGGACGTCTGGCTCCGCGTCTTCCAGCACCTCAGCCAGCGGCAGCTGTGCGTCTGTATGCGAGTGTGCCGCACCTGGAGCCGCTGGTGAGGGACCACACACCGCACGACATCACACTCACACTTTAAAGGGGTCATCGGATGCCCGTTTTCCACAATTTGATATGATTCTTTAGGGTCTTAATGAGAAGTCTATAACATACTTTGGTTAAAGTTTCTCAATGGTAGTGTAAAACAACACCCTTTTACCCTGTCAAAAACAGCTCTGTTCACAGCAAGCCCTTTCGGTGCATGGCCCTTTAAATGCTAATGAGCTCTGCTGACCCCGCCCCTCTCTTCCGTTGGGTGACGCAGTTCTCATGATATTGCTTACTTTAGCCGCTGAACTTGCTATCTAGCACATTATTAGGAAAGGCGATTTGCGAAGATTCATAAAAAAAAACCTGATACTCACTTCTTCTGGAGGTGAAGCTGGATCACGAATGATTCGCGTGAACATAAACGCATTGAGGCAGATCCCTTTAAAAACAAACCTAATCCTCTGCGTCTTCAGCGGCTCAGATGACGGGAGTAAATGACGACTGCTATGTTCATTATTACATCCAACAACAAAACACCTCAATCGCGTAGGAGACATTCTTATCTACATCTGCTCCGGCGTCCAAACAATGACAGATCACTCAGGGTGGGGCTGTGATTAAACTAGTATCAATCAACAATTGTGGGAGGGGCCTGGGTCTGTGTCACGTCACACAGCCAAGAATCTGAGAACGGCTTGTTCTGAGAAAGTGATCATTATTTTTGGAAACTGACTGGATTTGTATCATTATAGGGTGGTTGTGTACACACACTGCCAACACACATTTATGTTCAAACACCATGTAAAAGTGAATTTTGCATCTGATGACCCCTTTAACTGTGCAAACAAAACAAGTGCAAAGTACATACTAGAGGTCGATCGATGTATCATTTTTTTAGCGATTAATCAGCACCGCTAGTTGTTTGCTGGAACTACCGGTTATCTGCAAAAATCCCGATAGTTTTCCGGGTTGCGTCTGTTGCTGGAGCGGCTGGGAAGGGTCCGCTCTCATAATACAGTGCGAGAGCGGCCTCTAGAGGCGGAAATCACCGACACCTCGAGCTGTTTGTTTTGACACGTGCGCTGCACAGAGCGGGAAACTTCAGATGCGGATTTAAACGCAGCCGACAGAAAATCCTGCCGCGCCAGACTTCCGCATGCTGTTAAACAGGTCTCGGTTCAAACGTTTTGCAAATGTTTCATTAAATATGAAGCTGTTTTACTCAGGATGCCTTCAAAGTAGATACAAAAATGATCATAATCCATCACATTTACATTGTCATTTAGTAGATGCTTTTATCCAAAGTAACTTGCAAATTAGGACAATAGAAGCAATCAGACCAACAAAAGAGCAATGTCTCAGTTAGCTTAACACAGTACACATAGCAAGGTTTTTTATTTATTTACATTTTTTTAAATAAATTATATAATAAATAAAAAGAAAACATAGAATAGAAAAAGAATAAAAGGATTATATACTATTGTATTATACTATACTACACTATATTATATTTTATTATACTTATAAAGGTTGATATCTAAAAGTTTATTTTTATTCTTTTCACTAACATTTAGATATAAAAATTGAATAAAACGCCAACAATAAAAACCGCTAGCTAGTTTAACTGATTAACTTAAAAGTCTATAGATATTGCCATTATTTAATGAGACCTGTTTTCTGGGTTTGGTCAGGTGACATTCGACATATACCCTATTCACATAGTTCTCCATTAAATAACATGTTTGTCTAAAATCGGTGTTAATGTACATAAAGACTTCACCTCAGGCTGTGAAACTGTGTATTGTGCATTTTTCAGCGACACGTTTGTCTTTCTGTGGCTCTAATAAAATATGCTTCATTTATAGAGCTATAATATAGATCACGCTTTCTCTTTCCGTTTGCTGTTTTTTAACTTAAGTCCGTTTGGTGATTTAAATGTTTTTGACCGCCGCACGAGTTGACCACGACGTGACCGGTGTATGAGACCTGTTCTCCTAGACTCTTTTGCCCGGTGTGCGACTAACATATTTTGTTATTTTGATTAGATAATCATCAAGTGTTCTAGAATAGAAGCAGTTAAAGTGTGAGAGCGTAAAACAGTGTAGTTTCAATCCTGTGGCCTTTGTGTAGATATTTATAGATGGCCATCTTTAGCATGACTGTTGAAATGAAATGCTAACACTTTACAGTAAGAGTCTGTTTGTAACATCAAGATTAATGCAAGCTGTAGAAGTAGTGTTCCTTGTTAGTGTTGATTTCAACATTTACTAGTACTAATACATTAAGTTTTAAAGTTTCTTCTTTTAACATTAATAAACTATGAACTAACTTTAATGATCAAAATAATAATTAATATTAATATTTTTATTCATTCACAAAGTATGGTTCAGTACTGTCTGTTTTTTAAATAGTAAAGCACTATTTTAGTTTTCGTTGAGTATCCATTTCGGTTGATTAATCTGTATTGGCCAGTTTAGTCCAACCTAGCTATCGGTATCGTAAAATCCACTATCGATCGACCTCGAGTACATAATATCATATATTGATCACATTAGATATACTATGAAGCCATTCTCTGAATCCAAGCTTCCTCTTCAGTCTGAAAACAGCATTAATTGACACTAAACCGCAAAAATGACACTGGTTGCCCTGTAATTCAACAAAACATGAAATTGGTGCGATTGACTCCAATAGAGTAATTGCTATGATAGCGCATGATGACGGTGGTGAATCTCGGGAAACAGTGCTGCCATTTTCAAGGTAAGGTGTCACAAAAGATCAGAGCTGTGTCATATTCAAGCGTTCTCGTGCTGTGAGGACTGTGCGTCTCGGGCCGTAGTCCATCATTCACCAGCTCAAAGCAGCTCTTCTGGTGACGCTTCTGCTTTACAATCTATTCAATATAATCATAAGAGTGACAGGTAAAGCATCAGAGGTTGGTTACTTGTGTCATAACGTCACGAACGCAACGCACTGGCTGATTATCCTCAGCAGAGCGCCAAGTCTTCAGGGAATTGAGTTATAAATACTAATTTATGAAACATCCATTCCTTCATTTCACCACAGCATGAGAAGTGAAATGAAAAATAATAATAATGAACAGCCAGTGTGTTAATAATAGGCATGCTAATAAGCAACTATGAGGATTGGTCCATATATTAAAGTGTTCCCAGAATTATTATTAGACATCTAGTAATTGCAGATGCTGCTGTTATGGGCTTCGTCATCGAGTCTCGAGCAGCTCCGTCAGGTTTTCTTCACTATGTTCCATCATTTCCAACTTTTGACCACATTACATTTCAGTGAAAAACTGTGATGAAATTGAAACCTGATCGCAATGTCTGATTCGTGAACAATTTACTCTTTTAAACTCGTTCTGTTCAGTTAACCGGATAACTGAATGATTCATTTGCGAAAGTGATTGCGACAGGATATTGGCGAAACAGATTTGGTAAAGGCTCCTGTGCGCTCTGGAGAGCTGTGGCAGCGCTGAGCAATCTAGCCAATCACAGACGTATCTGTTGATCCTTGATCGCCTCTGATTGGCCATTGTGTTCACTTGATGTGCGTTTTCCTGCACGCTTGCGAATCCTCTCAGTGTCACGCGATAGAGGTTCATCGATTATAAAGGAACTTTTTGAGAGTTAAGTGACACCTTTTTTGTGTTTTTATGAAGTAAGGGCTATTTGCGCAATTTCTAGACTAAATCGAATCCGTTCAGAAGTTGAATAAAAGTTGTGTTTGTCACGCTGCTAAGGGCCACTGTACCCTATACAAGCAGCGAAGTATCGGGAGCGACATAAATCCCATTACAAGAAAAATATAATGATGTTCACTAACAAAACAGATGTTCACTTACTAATATAATAACAATAAATTATTAAAATAAAGTGTAACCGAAACGTATTTGAATTTTTATGTCAAAATATTTCTTAAATGCCGTTGTAATTATTTATAAAAGTAATGACTAGTAAGTCTTGCTGTACATTGCTATTCTTGTTGTGGTAAAAAGTTATTTGTGCAGCACTGCATCCGTGATTTTAGATGATTTTGTGATGAAGGCTGTCTGAATGTGCCAGGCGTGTGATGCGTGTGCTTGTGTGCAGGTGCTGTGATAAGAGGTTATGGACTCAGATCGATCTGAGCCGCCAGCGCTCCATCACTCCTCCCATGCTGAGCAGTATAATCCGTCGCCAGCCCGTGTGTCTCAACCTGGGCTACACCAACATCTCCAAGAAACAGCTCATGTGGCTCATTAACCGTCTGCAAGGTAGGTGTGCTCTGATCCAGAGCGTCCAGAGCGTCCAGACACAGGTCTGCTCAGTGCTGAGGACAGAAGCGTCTCGGAGACGGGCCTGATGGACAGATGTTTGCACACATCAGGATTGAAACCAAATCAGCTGGCAGATGCGTTCACTGCAAAAAGTGATATTTTTGACTTGTTTTCTAGTATAAATATCTAAACATTCTTGAATCAAGATGCATTTACAAGTAAAATGACTTAAGATAAGTCTTGTTTTCTAAAAAAAAAAAAAAAAAGATCAACATTTTGTTAGTGTTAAGAAGCAAAATAGTCTTGATTTAGTTTTTGAATTAAGATTATTTTTCTTACCCCATTGGCTGATATTTCTGCTTCTTTTAAGCAAAAACTAACAAAATCTCGATTCTTTTTTTCTTTCAGAAAACACGATATTATCTTGTCATTTTACTTGTAAAGTAAATTCATCTTGATTCAAGAATGTTTAGATATTTATACTAGAAAACAAGTCAAAAATACTGAGTGAGAAAAGTGTTCCAACTGGCCTGACCGAAGTGATGAAGAAAACTGAATTATATTAAATGTGTAATTTGATGCACATCTTTAGATCAAATGATCTTTCCTGTAGCTCGTACAGTCGAGTCACACCGGATCAAAGCATTTGTCAGACTTGTATATCGTGAGTCATTATCCAGAAGTTACATGGATGCTTTCCCTTGCTGTGCTACATCTGCTCATGATCTTTGTGTTGAGTAGCAGTCAGATTAGCGCATGTGAATAATGCTGGATGGAGACTGAGGCGTGGCAGCAGAGCAGATGAAGTGACGTGAGTGTGTGTGTGTGTGTGTGTGTGTGTGCGCTGTGGTCCTCAGGGCTGCTGGAGCTGAACGTGGCGGGCTGCTCGTGGTCCTCGGTCTCGGCGCTCTGTCAGTCTGTGTGTCCCTGTCTGCGGCTGCTGGACCTCAGCTGGGTGGAGGATCTGAAGGACTCGCATCTGAGGGAGCTGCTGGCCCCGCCGAGCAACGACACGCGCTCAGGTCTGCTCACACACACACACACACACACACACGCTCTCTACTGAGAGTGCTGTCAGAACAGAACGTGAATGAACAACACTTTATCACGAGTTGACAAGGAATTCATTGATAGTTTTCGGTTCCAGCTTACAGTGCAGTACACAGTTTTGAAGATAGTATTATTACACATTAAACGTTTGGGGTGTTAGTATTAAAAATGAAGTGTTGAAGTTCAGCTGACGCTGTGTTTTCACGTTTAATCAGTAGCTTTCGTCTGGTCACTGTTAGAAGTATTCCACAACTTTCTTCCTTCAATGGTTTAGGGATTAGGGTTACTTGCATGTTATTATAATGGTAAGTACGTGTAACGTGTAACAAGGACACCTTATAAAAAGCGTTACCTGTACATCGTCAGTTGTTATCGCTGAATAAAACTCTTCAGGGTTACTTGCTCTTGTACTTAATTATATACCAACACTGTAGCACAGACACCGTACGATAACGTGTAACCAGAGTGTTTTCTAATTGAATCTGGGAAACTGCTGAATGCTGCTGTCAGTGTTCACATCGGTTATGTTGGCTGCGTGTCTTCAGAGCTGCATGTTAAAGCGCTGCCGTGATGAACAGCTTGAGAGCACTGCATGTGAGCATGTAGGACTGAAGCTGTGCTGTTGTTGGCCGCAGCTCACGGAGAGAACCGCGGCGGACGCTTCCAGAACGTGACAGAGCTGCGTCTGGCGGGCCTGGAGGTGACCGACGCCGTGTCGCGCCTGCTCGTGCGCTATCTTCCTCACCTGACCAAGCTGGACCTCAGTCAGTGCTGCCACATCACAGACCAGACCGTCCACACGCTGACCTCTCCCATCTCCCCGCTGCGAGAGAGCCTCACGCACGTCAGCCTGGCAGGTACAGACCCACGCTTCACCTCGGGAGCCTTCATTACTCTTCATCCGCTTCATAGATATTGTGTCAAAATATGCTGTACAAAAATACCTTGATCCTGTTGTTAAAGAAAATAGTGACCTCTATAGTTTATTTAATGTATTTATATTCTAATAGTTTTCATACAACTGGATACATTGTATCTTTACACATCATGTTATGCAGACATTTGTTTATCTCTTAGATGCATCTCAAAAATACTTATGGCACAGAGGTTAAATATAGTTTACACATTTCGACAAAATTTTGATAATTGACATGAATAATCAGACACAAATACACTAAACAGAAAAATGTCAGTGGCATAACCAATAAACTACATGATGAAGCAGTAGTAAGGCCAAATAGGCCACGCTTCACTCTGCTGCCACCTATTGATCAACCATTGCATCACGAAAAATATTCCTCCATCATAAGTTAAAGTTTATGCAAGTAAAATTAATATGTTTAGTTTTAGAATTCCAAAAAAAAAAAGAAATTTTCATAAATGTACTGCCGTCTGGAGTTAAAAGTTCAAAGGAATGTAATTAAATCCATTTCTAGCATACTAACAATTGTATACTGATAATTTTATAATGTATAATGTAGTTTTTTTTAAAGAAAAAAGTGGTGAATTGAGTAATAGCATGGTAATGTCCAAAACGTTTAGATTTTTGCATCGTCTCATTAGTGCAGACTGCAAAACTCAAAATGGGTGCGTCTGATAGGTTTGAGAAGCACTGGTTTATGGGACAACTCATTTCTCTGGGATAAGTGTTAAAATACAGTTTTCAACAAAAAACAAAATAAAAAATTACCATCACCATCAAACCTGAAAAGAGGCGTTTGCATTTGATACTCAAGACTGACTGAGTTAAAATACTCCCCAAAGAGAGCACATGAGTGCCTGGGTTATTCTGTAGACACGAAGCCCTCTGAACCTCACAGTGAAACACAGCTGTATATGAATGTCCAGCTCTTATGACTATCGTCCACATGTGACGCTCTGCTCATTACAGGTCATAACGGCATGACACTTTAGCCATTTTCATACACTGAAAAAAAAAAACTGTAAAATTTACTGTAAAAAAACTGGCAGCTGTGGATGCCAAAATTTTACTATAAAAAAATACAGTAGCGACATTTTAGGTTTTATGTATTTAACTTGAATTTACATTTAAAAACTGTAATTTCCTTTAATGATATAATGTTAATATACCAACCTATAGAAGTACTGAAATCTGTTTTGTACCTTTTGTAATACACTGATAACCAACAAAAGCAGGCGATGATGAGAAAATCACATGATGAACCAAAGCTAATAACAAGCAGCTTTTAAACATATTTGTGACCCTGGAGCACAAAACCAGTCATAAGTCTGTAGCAAAAGCCAACAATACATTGTATGGGTCAAAATTATTGATTTTTCTTTTATGCCCAAAATCATTAGGATATTAAGTAAAGATCATGTTTCATGAAGATATTTAGTAAATTTCCTACCGTAAATATATCAAAACTTCATTTTTGATTAGTAATATGCATTGCTAAGAACTTCATTTGAACAACTTTAAAGGTGATTTTCTCAATATTTAGATTTTTTTGCACCCTCAGATTCCAGATTTTCAAATAGTTGCATCTCAGACAAATATTGTCCAACAAACCATACATCAATGGAAAGATTATTTATTCAGCTTATCAGCTTTTCAATAAAAAAGACCCTTATGACTGGTTTTGTGCTCCAGAGTCACAATTATAGAAGGTGCGCAGTGTTATTCACGCAAACACTAAATACCATCATGGTAACTCACACAAAACTGAAATAATGCAAAAAAACATTTAACGACATTAGATGTAACACAACCCTACTGTACACAACTGATAAGTACAGTTGTAAAATCAAGAAGAAACAGTTATTTCAATGAGAGAAAAAAAAAAATCTAATGTGAATACAGTTTTTCACCGTATATAGTAAGGGAACTTACCGTTAATCAATGAACAGATTTTTACTGTAGTTTAGGGTTGGATTATCATGAAGGTACAGCAGACGACAGTGTTTAGGAGGCTGGTGTTGACGGTGGTGACTGCGCTGCTGTGTTTCAGGCTGCGTGAAGGTGACGGAGCAGTGTTTGCCGCTGCTGCGCCGCTGCGCCTCGCTGCAGAGCTTGGACCTGCGATCCTGCGGCCTGCTGGCTCCAGACGTCTGCCAGCTGCACTGCTTCCCCTCGGCCGAAGACAGACTGCTGCTCAAGAACAGCTAGACCTGCCCTGACACAGGACGCTTGGACATCAGACACTTTGCTGTTTTTGTTTTGTTCTTTATTTCTGGATCAACCATTTGTGAATGGAGAAATCGAGTCCACATAGATATTCCGTACCAGTAATGAGTGTGTGTACAGATTAGTAGTTTGCTGTAATGACCCCTCCTGACCCCGGCGCCGCTCCTGTCCTGCGGGGAACACTGGTTCTGTCCCGATGCAGAATGTATCCTACTGTGGAGAGCTATCTCAAACACAGCCATATTAGTGTGCTTGGGTGGATCTCACCCCAAAATCAAAACACATTTGATCTGTTTGCTTTTTTGCATTCATTAAAAAAAAGCCCACTTTGGGACCATTAAGAGTTTTTTCCATTACGACATGATTTCATTACTGGTAGGCACATATATCCCCCAAGTTCTTATGACTGTAAAAATAATAATCTCACTCGTCTGCTTCAACAGCATTTTAGATTAGATGCGAGTCTTCTCTGTTGTCAAAGGTGATGAGGTTCAGATACACAAATGAGAATCAGATGCTTAAAAATCTTTATGGTCCTAAAATGAGGCTTGAGTTTGATTTTTGGGGTTTTAGGTGTTTGTTGAGATTCACTCATTGATGGATCAGTTTTGGGAAGTGTGTGTGAACAGTGTTAGCGTCCAGACGCTGGATGGGTGGTGGGCTCTGATGGTGTGCTTGCTGTTCCCTTCTCTTCACTGTAGTGGTGCCACACTCGCTCTCGGCCTTGCTGTGCCATATGCTGACCGTCCTCTGTCCTTCCCCTCTTCATTCCTGATCGATGGAGGACACGGATCCCGAAGCCTGACAGACGAGCTAGGCTCGAGCTGCTGTGTCGTCACGCTGTGCTCCGCTGCATCTTATATAATGTCACAGGGTGAATGTTGCTGTAGATTCCTGCAGATCTGGAAAGGTTTTCACAGAACGAGGCGTTAGTTTGTTGATTGGCTGATTGGATTGTTGTCATTAAAGCTGCTCACCTTCAAAGCCAGAATGGTCCAAACTCAAATATGCCTCCCATTAGCAATGGAGAAAGGGTGAAGAAAAATGCTTTGTGGCCAATTAGTTTGAAAACGTATTAGAGAATGAAACGGTTGGTGTTCCCAGCCACATTCAGTGTTATCACTCGCAAAAGACTAACCACACATATTCTGCAAACGCATTCTTCTGGTGTTTTAATGGTTCTCTGAAAGAGCTGCTCTGAGCGGGAAGGCTTTAACAGATTTAATTGTTCTGATTTGAAACCAGTTCCATCTTCTCTGTTGAACTATTAAACAGGCTTCTACTAAGGAGCCTCAAACAGCTTTTCTTCAATCTTTCGGTGAGCTCTGCA
Organism: Onychostoma macrolepis; assembly: GCF_012432095.1. Classification (NCBI taxonomy): domain Eukaryota; kingdom Metazoa; phylum Chordata; class Actinopteri; order Cypriniformes; family Cyprinidae; genus Onychostoma; species Onychostoma macrolepis. Next base: position 488,174 of record NC_081173.1, read on the forward strand.
GCTACTTCCTTCCAGAATACGATGCATGTCGACACCTTTCACTGACTGTATTCCTTGCACACTTTTATTCAGTATTGGGTCCAATACATGGCAGTTTAAAGTGTTTGGTGGCAGTAGACAAACAGCATCCCTTAAAAGTGACCTCGACAATGTAGTTGCAATGTGTTTTTTTTTTTTTTTTTTTTGATGTTGTTGTTGTTTTTAGATTTAATGTTCAGTGCGGTTTGCATTTAAAAGACATTCTTGCACATTGGGAAATACCTGTGTGCGGTTTATAGTTACATATCAAACACTGAGTTGTTGATCATTTCTGGAATCGGCACGAAGAATTCAAGTTGAAGAACTTGAATAGGTTTTAAATACGGTTCCTCTTTCATCTGACCATGTTTTTTTGCAGATTCATAGCCCACTAAACTGAATTGCCATGTATGAACCAAACATTCACCCTGTTGAATGCACGGGGCTGAAATCATGTTATTATAATATCTTGCCAAAATTTCCAGTTTTGGGCGTTCATATATAAATATATATATTTCTTCCTTTGCATTGATCCATGTGATAGAATATGTGAAACAATGGGGAAAAAGAAAAACAAGGCAGCTATAAGAGTGACTACTGTAAAATGTCTAATTAAATAAAGACAATGGGGGTTGTTTTTATTTGCTTTGCTTTTCTTTCCTCAATGTGCTGCATACACTACTGAAATACTTGAGAGTCCTGCCAAATGGAAAAAAAAAAAAAAAAAAAAAATTTCAGGGCTCAACAGTGTGAGGATTTTGCGTGCATTTTTGAGGGAAAACTACTGTTGCAGATGCAGTGAGTAAATTGGGCACACCGTGTGAACTTAATATATACCATCTGAATAAAAACTCCCTAATGCTAATCATGATTGTAGAGTTTGAATATGTACAAGTAAGACATACTAGTAAAGGTGTCAAGACTTATGGAAAAACACTATTGCCAAGGATGTGTTCAGAAATGAGTGACTACCTATTTGACATTTCATATACTTATATTGTTTCATAAACAGCTAATTATAAATAACCTACTATAACTTAACTCTTTAAAAAAAAACATTCAGAAGTTTTACTTTTTTACAAAAAAAAAAAAATTGGTCTCATTTGGAAAGTGTGGTTCAATATACAACCATTACAGGGGTTGTGTCTTTGCTGAACCTAACAGCTACAAGTGCACTGTTGATAGTTTTAACAAATATCTGGCCTGATTCTTATATCCTTGCTCTATGACAAAACCAGAATCCTACTGAACAAAAGAACAGTGATCTGGGCTGCGTTTCCTAAAATCATCGTAAGCCTAAGTTGATCGTAGAATCATTGTCGCCAATGGAGCTACGATCAACTTAGCTTTATGATGCTTTTGGGAAACGCAGCCCTGGAGCAGTATTTTCCTAACAGATTCCTGGAGTACCACAGTGCTACATGTTTTGCATGTCTGCTTAATCAAACACACCTTCACAACCTCACCTCCTGGGTTATCCATAATGAGGTTATTCCGATGGACAAGGGGACGGTTGCTGCAGTCCGCAAGAGGCCCACTCCCACAACTGTAAAATACCTACAACGTTTTCTTGGTTTTTCCTATTTCTATCCATGCTTCATCCATAACTTGAGTTCCATTACTCATTCACTCACCAGTCTCCTCAAAGTCAGGCCCAAGTCTCTGTCCTGGACTCTGCTACCCAAGCCATGCAATGACTCAAAGAAACATTTCCCAGCGCGCCGCTCCTAATTCATCCAGACTCCAAGAAACCCTTTGTTGGTTGAAGTCGATGCCTCTATAACAGGAGTTGGAGCGATCCCGTCTCAGCAGCAGTGGACATCACCAAATGTGCCTCCTTCTCTAAAAAGCTCACCCCAGTGGAGAAAAATGACAACATCAGGAACGGAGAGCTTCTTGCCATTAACCTAGCCCTGGAGGAATGGAGGCATTGGCTGGAGGGAGCCCAACATTCATTTACCGTACTCAAAGTCCATAAGAGCCTTGAGTATCCTCATGAAGCCAAGAGACTGAATCCACGGTAAGCCAGGTGGGCTTTATTCTTCACATGATTCAACATCTCAATTTCCTACCTTCCTTGATCTAAAAATGTTAAAGTGCTCTTTCCTGTCTCCATGCCTCCTGAGAAGCCTGAACCAGTCATCCCAGCCAGTCTCATCGTAAGTCCTATTCAGTCGTCCCTTGATGAGCAAATCTCTGAAGCCAATGCCTCTCTGTCGGAGTGTCCCTTGGGTCATACCCCAGTGCATCCCTCTGATCAGATCTGTTCACACCTGTGTGGGCACTGGCCACCCAAGGGCCAGTCAAACCCTCTCACTGCTGTAGGATCACTTCTGGTGGCCAGGAATGGCACAGGATGGGAGAAGGTTTGTTCAAGCATGTTCTGAATGTGCTGTTTTATCTTCCTCAGCGGCCCTGTTCACACCTTGGAGAGGACTTCAACCAGGCTGCCTCACTCAGATGGTTATACCTGAATCCTTGTAGATAGATATTACAAAGTCTGTCATCTAATTCCCCTCAAGGGACCCCCATCTGCCATGGAAACTGCTGGGCTGATGTTTAATTGCGTTTTCTGCAATTTTGGCCTCCCAGAGGACATAATTTCCGATCACCTCCTGAGTCTGGAAAGCATTCTTCACACTCATGCCCTTTTAGTGCATACTCCGCTTCCAGCCTCCGGAGAGCGAGAGGGTCTGGGAAGCGGCTCATCATAATCTTCAAGGGTCAGTGCGCTGCCAGAAGGGTCATGCTGATGCCCGGTGAACCGGAACGCAAAAATATCAACCTGGACAAAAGGTGTGGCTCTCCACCAGGGACATCAAGCTGCACTTGCCCTGCAAGAAGATAAGTCCCAGATACATAGGCCTCTTTTCACTGTCCGTCACTTCAACCACTTCAACCCCTCCACCTTAAGTTACCCACACATTACTACCTGACCACCCTCCTGTGTCTGACTCTTCCACAGAGTCTGGTCCCATGGAGGACCCCCACCACTCATCCTGGAAGAGCTTGGATTCCTTACGCCGTGGTATCTGGTAAACTGGGAATGATATGGACCAGAGGAATGATCATGGGTCCTGCTCTTCTTATCTTATTCCATGAATCTTCTGATTGTCAGGAGCAGGCTGTAGAGGGGGTACTGTCACTGATTAACCAGGCTTCACCTTCACTTCACAACAATCACGATCACCTGAAATCTGAAACACCCGCATCTGCTCTGCATTATCACACCTCTCCTTTCCTGGAGTAAAGGATCTTTACAGCCTTTGTTGTAATGCCTGTTGTTTATGCACATTTAATATAATTATTAATATAAATTTTAACGCATATTGGGTTAGGATTGTGGTCTTTACATCAAATGGGTCTGGTACAGAATTAAATTAGTGCTGCTGTCGGATAACAAGTAGGTGTGGGTTTCTGCACCATACACTTTAAAACAGGGGTCTCCAACACGTCGCTCACGAGCTACCAGTAGCTCACAGCCTGATTGGAAGTAGCTCTCCAAGACATATTGACACATCAGCCGTGAGGTTATTTTAATGATCCCGTTACGTATTTTAATTATCATTAAACCCGTATTTGATTATCGTGATTTGAAAAACTCACAGTAAATACAATTCAGCTTTAATCAAAGTAATTAAGAGTCTCACGCAGGCGCAGCACGTAGTTTCATTTTGTGTGAAAACATGACTGAAGGCAGACTGTTGAGGGAAATTATATGAAAGAATATATGATTTCATTATTTGTGTGAATGTATAAGAAACCGACTGTCTTCAGAAAAGTTTCATGATATTTTGCATATTGCATATTTGATATCGCATAATTTCCAGTGATCTTGTTGACTTGATTGCACAGATACTATTTAAACTGAACTGAGCTGGATGATGACATAATTGAATTCAATAATGAAATGCCTTTAACTGAAAATTGAGTGTTTAATCTTGTCATTTTACATTATTGACACACTATTTTCCTATTTTGATACTGGAAAGTTGCTTTGACACAATCTGTATTGTTAAAAGCGCTATATAAATAAAGGTGACTTGACTTGACATTTGCTTTCCATCTTCCCTCCGTGTAATGCGTAATAAAGCAATGTTTAGAAGTGCAGTGCAGCTTTGTTTACAGAGGTTACCGTGGAAACAGCTTTGTTCTGCAGTTCATAAGCGCCCTCTGCTGTCAAACTGTGGATTTGCAAATTCATTCAGTCTGTCTGCGATATTTTTATTCAGACCAATGCAAAGATCAGACCAAATTTTTGTTGTAAGGCTTAACCGGTCGATGGAAAATAGGCTACCTTGTTATCAGAAGTGTTGAGATTTTTAGAATGCACAGTAGCTTAGGTAGAACTGTTTATGGAGCGGATAAAATTTAATTTATCATTCTGACTCATCCTTTTATTAAAAAAAGATTTAAAGGCTGATATGTTATAATTTTATTTTTAAAAATGGTCAAAACTTTATTTGAACACGTAGTACATGTCAGTAGATAACATGTTATGAATATTTTTTGTTAGTTTAAAATCTGACCATGATTTTTTTAAATGTTGTATTTCACTATTCATGCAAACAAAAAGTGCATAGTGCTGCTAATTTTATTTGTTGGCTTTTGTTGTAAAACTTCGTAAAAAAAATTCAATGTGTATCAGTACTTTTTAAAATATTTCCAGCATATTTTAACAACGCTGTGTATAACAGTTTGGATTGATACATTATTTAAGAGATTTAAGTACTGTATAACATTGGTAGCTCTCAGCCACTTTCATTTTTAAAAAGTAGCTCCCGAATTAAATAGGGTTTGGAGACCCCTGCTCTAAAATATGCTGGGTTAAAAACAACCCAACTTGGGTTATTTGGCAACCCATCAAGTCAAGTCACCTTTATTTATATAGCGCTTTTAACAATACAGATTGTGTCAAAGCACTTAACAGTATCAAATTGGAGGATAGAGTGTCAGTAATGTATAATGATAAGATTAAACACTCAATTTTCAGTTAAAGGCATTTCATTATTGAATTCAGAGATGTCATTGTCTAGCTCAGTTTAGTTTAAATAGTATCTGTGCAATCAAATCGACGATAATCGCTAGAAATTAAGTGTCCCCAACTGAGCAAGCCAGAGGCGACAGCGGCAAGGAACCAAAACTCCCTCCGAGACAGAATGGAGAAAAAAACCTTGGGAGAAACCAGACTCAGTCGGGGGTCAGTTCTCCTCTGACCAGACGAAACCCGCAGTTCAAAAGTTTATATTTCTATTTTTATTTTGTTGCAATTTCTAACAATAATAGTATTATGTAGTTAGGTATTTTATTATATTTTTAGTTATTTTGTTATATTTTTTCGTTTTATTGTATTTTAATCGAGGTCATCACTGGGGGTCTGTCTCTGGGGGTCATCTGGGTGTCCTGGTCTCCGCTGACGATCAGGGCTGTAGACATCATCTCTTGGTGCTGATCCACCATCTGATCGGACACGGACTGAGAAACAGACTAGGAAAGAAACAGACAAATATTAGCGTAGATGCCATTCTTCTTCTGATGTAACGAGTACATCGTGTGTTATGGGGAGTGTTCCTGGTTTCGGTTGATCTAATTAATGCAGCCTAACAACCCTTTAACGGATTTGAATAATAGAAGCGTATTAATGTGTTATGTGTACGCCAGGTTAAAGAGATGGGTCTTTAATCTAGATTTAAACTGACAGAGTGTGTCTGCCTCCCGAACAGTGTTAGGTAGACTGTTCCAGAGTTTGGGTGCTAAATAGGAAAAGGATCTGCCGTCCGCAGTTGATTTTGATATTCTAGGTATTATCAAACGGCCGGAGTTTTGAGAACGCAGCGGACGTGGAGGACTATAATGCGATAAGAGCTCGCTCAAGTACTGAGGAGCTAAACCATTCAGGGCTTTATAAGTAATTAACAAGATTTTAAAATCTATCCGATGCTTGATAGGGAGCCAGTGCAGTGTTGACAGAACCGGGCTAATATGGTCATATTTCCTGGTTCTAGTAAGGACTCTAGCTGCTGCATTTTGGACTAACTGTAGTTTGTTGATCAAGCGTGCAGAACAACCACCCAATAAAGCATTACAATAGTCTAACCTTGAGGTCATAAACGCATGAATTAACATTTCTGCATTTGACGTTGAGAGCATTGGTCGCAATTTAGATATGCTTTTGAGATGAAAAATGCAGTTTTACAGATGCTAGAAACATGGCTTTCAAATGACAGATTGCTATCGAACAGCACACCTAGGTTCCTGACTGATGAAGAAGAATTGACAGAGCAGCCGTCAAGTGTTAGATAATGTTCTAGGTTATTACATGTGGGGTTTTAGGTCCGATAATTAACACCTCTGTTTTTCAGAATTTAGCAGTAAGAAATTACTCGCCATCCAGTTTTTATATCGACTATGCATTCCGTTAGTTTCTCAATTTGGTGTGTTTCACCGGGCCGCGAATTAATATAGAGCTGAATATCATCAGCATAACAATGAAAGCTAACACCATGTCTCCTGATAATATCTCCCAAGGGTAACATATAGAGCGTGAAAAGTAACGGCCCTAGTACTGAGCCTTGAGGTACTCCATACTGCACTTGTGATCGATATGATACCTCTTCATTCACTGCTATGAACTGATGGCGGTCAGATAAGTACGATTTGAACCATGCTAAGGCGCTTCCACTAATGCCAACAAAGTTTTCTAGTCTATTCAAAAGAATGTCGTGGTCGATAGTGTCGAACGCAGCGCTAAGATCCAGTAGAACTAATAAAGAGATACAACCACGATCAGATGATAGAAGCAGGTCATTTGTAACTCTAATGAGAGCAGTCTCAGTACTATGATACGATCTAAATCCTGACTGGAATTCCTCACAGATATCATTTTTCTCTAGGAAGGAATATAATTGTGAGGATACTACCTTTCTAGTATCTTTGACAGAAAAGGGAGATTTGAGATCGGTCTGTAATTAACTAGATCTTTGGGGTCAAGTTGTGGTTTTTAATGAGAGGCTTAATAACAGCCAATTTGAAGGTTTTGGGGACATATCCTAATGACAATGATGAATTAATAATAGCCAAAAGAGGATCTATGACTTCTGGAAGCAGCTCTTTTAGTAGTTTAGATGGAATCGGGTCTAACATACATGTTGTTGGTTTAGATGATTTAACAAGTTTATACAATTCTTCCTCTCCTACAGTAGAGAATGAGTGGAATTGTTCCTCAGGGGATCTATAGTGCGCTATCTGATGCGATACTGTAGCTGACTGATGCATGGTTACAATTTTATCTCTGATAGTATTGAGTAAATATTGGAACACCTAACCCTAACCCTATTTTTGGTTATTTTGACCCAGCTGGTTGGGTTAAATGTTTTACGCAACATGCTGGGTTGTTTTATTTAAGTCATCTATTATTTAAAAATGTATTATATTGCTGGTTTAAAATGGTCTGGAAATTAAAAATCACACAGAATTACTAGAGGCAACAGCAATAATCAAAAGATGAACATTTATTATTAAGCAAGAACATCCATGGACAAAATATGACAAATTGAATTTATTTGGGTGAATACAGCATAATTTACAATATTACATGCATTTAAACTCATTTAAAAAGAATTTTAGAAATAAAAAAGGTAGCACTTAAAAGAAGCATTTTAATTGAAGTGTATTCAACTGTTCTCTGTAATCACTTTTCACCGAAACAGTGCTAATTCTCGTGACAATGTGTCGAGAGATGTTATAGAGGCTTGGGGTTGGGTTCATTTGACTCAGGCTGGCAGGAGCCAATATGTAGTGACCTACCAACTTCCTAGCCAAACCCTAGTAACCAGCTACAGCATCCTAGCAACCAACCCGGTAGACTTCTATTGAAGTAGAGTGAGAGGAATGTTTCTGTAGCCAACCACTCTGTATTTTTCATGGATGCTCCAAGATGCACATAAATTCTAATAAATCTGCACAAAAAACTTGTCATAAGGGAAAAGGCTACTTTAGGTTATGCATTTCAAATAATTATATCTACAATACAATGAAAGCTAGGCAAAAAATAATCTTGATAAATATGTTACTTTCTTACCTGAAAATCTGTTTTTGGTCATAACATCTGCAATGTTGCTTACAGTCACATGCCACTTCAGCTCAAAAAGGAGATGGGAGTGTGCCATACTGATGACATCTCAAGCTCTTTTCTAACTTGGCAAACTGGAAGTGTCACTCTTAACCTCATGTTACAACACTGCCTGGTCTCCCCCTGGCCAAAATAAAGTCACCATTTGGGTTTAAATAAGCAAGTACCGGAGAGTCTAGGACTGGATCATTATTGGGGTAATTAACATGTTTCTGGCATGTTATATGTTTTGCAACAGTTCCTTTGGCCTGACCTTCAGGATGTGCTGGAGTCAACTTTAGAGAGTGGTTCATCTCCCTCATTGTCAATACACGATCTTGGCCAAACGTTAATGCAACTCTTGATGGAAATAAATGCTGGCACAATGTTGTCGAAAACAATGGCACATCAAATGCACAATACAATCCAAGCTTAAGGTGATCCAACTAAATATTAGAGTGTGCAACCCTCATTTTTAAAGTCGACTCCAGCACATCCCCAAGACTTTCAGTTTAGGTTTAGGGTTTAGGTCAGGCCAGTCTTTCACAGATTGAGCCTGGTGAATCTTGGTATCGTCATCCTGGAATATGTACATGGGAATTGCTTCCAAACATGCCAGAAACATATTAATCACTGCAATAAGGATTAAATCTTTAAAATCTTATGTATTTGTTTATTTAAATCCATATGGCGACTTTTTTCTGCACAGAACAACATTTTATGAAACAAAAGTTTATGAAACCAATAAAATGCATCAGTAAACTATTATGGAAAGTTTATTATTACACATTTGATTGGTTCTGAAAACATAAAGTTGATGAAAAATCAAATTGGCTATAAACATTCATGTACAAAATTACTCAACCCCCAATAGTTTTTTTTTTTTTTTGTGTGATCCCTGCAAGCTTCAGTAGATTTGGATGAATTGTGGGATGATTGTCCACTGATCATCATTCTCTGCACCGAAGGCATCACAATCTTTGCCAAAACGGCCTGATACTTCAAAAAATACATGATGTGCTTCATACAGTCAAGATTTCCACTCCTGCAACAGTAAGCTCCCCCATAACAAGACTGCTTCTCCTCATAAGCTTTGCCTTTTTTTTTTTTTTTTTCAAAATTCCAGTTTGGTCACATCACACTGTAAAATATTCTTCCAGAACTGCACAGGTCTATTCAAGTCAGCCGTTGGTGAGGTCCTGATATGAAGACCATGCAATGCAGTGGTTTTCATTCTGTGGGTCAGTGACGGTATTGCAGAAGGGCTGCCAATTATTTGAAAAATAATATATAATATAATATAACATATGTAAAGATGTGTGTGTCATAATTCAGTATAAATAAATAAAAAATAGTAAACTATTATTTCTGTATTCACTATTCATTTAAGAATAACCCACCAATTTATCTAGCATACTTTTGCTGCATACAGTAAAGTTTTCGTTAACTCTACAATAACTAAATTCACTTTACCAGCCGATTGTTCTTCAACAGTGATGCTATAGAGCTACTGCAAAAATTCTAAAGATGGCTGCTCACTTGATTCTCTGATGCTAAAGTCTATATATTCATTGCCTTTTACAAACCTGTTAGTGATGTCTTAATCAGTGTATAAATCTGCCATGGAAACAAAATAAAAAATGTGAAATGTAAAAACTGCTTTACGTTCCATTTACATGTTTGCATTCTTTGAATTGAATAGTTTGGGTGTAATGTGCAGGTAATAGAGCTCCCTCCCTATATACTTTACAGCATTAGCTGATGTTCAATGTTTAGTTTCCACTCTGCTGTACCAACAAAAAAACAACAACCTTGAATGTGACTTAAAAACCAAGGTACGTATTGAACCGTCATTATTGTGTTACACCCCAAAATATTTTCATTAATATTACTGTCATAATAATAGAAGACGACACGGAGGTAACATGCAACCAGACCTTTATTTGCAGGAATGTCAGAAATGCAAGTGAGTAAATAAATTGATAAAATGCCTTGAGACTGGTATAATGGTATAAAATGACTTGAGACTTAATAACTGCTGGTATAACTGCTGTTGCTTTTCCAAAACCTACCAAAGACGGGTTGCTTTTCCACGAAGAGTAGTCCGGGAAGAATGAGACCAGACACTCAGGGCAGGCCAGGTGAGAGAGAGCTTCTGTGTGTGTCTCTAGATGAAGTGATGATCAGCTGACTGAACCCCGAGGGATGCTGGGAGATGGAGTTCAGTGGTGACTGGAGATTGGGACAGTCATGTATATCACAAGTATTATATCTAAAATAGCCCGTTATTGAAATAGCTAATGTTTTCTTCATTTAAAAATGGCTACACAGCTGCACTCATGTCTTGGGTGGAGAAAACAGTGTGTTGATTTGCAGTCATTAATAATACATGCTTATTAAAAAATAATAATAATTAAATTAAATTCAAATTCAGCATCCACATATTTTGTCTTTCTTCAATTACGTTCTGCTCTCAAAGTGTATGGAGTTCCTCGGGCATCTCCCATTTCCTCTCATCCTATGTGGGATTGGATTGCACCATCTTCTGGTCGGCCGTCTGTTTCCTTAATATATAATATAATTATTGATTGCATTACAAAACCTCTTTCTATTCAATATATTTGGAATCGGGAATTATCTGACCTTAATTTATCTGTCGACTGGGAGAAAGTGTGGTCTAACCTCAGCTTAACATCTAAAAACTTGACTCATCATCTTACTCACTTCATAGTCATTCACAGAGCGTACATCAGGGTTAAGGTATATCAAATACAGAGAGAATGTGAGACGCTAGAAGGGGGGTTCTAGTCGTAAATCGCTCAACCGACTCTCTATTCCTGCCATTACAGGCAGGGGCGCCCTGAATTTATCTACCAGGACAGGTCAGTTGGTTAGGGAAAAGAGTCACCAAACATAGTGTTAAAATAATAATAGTTGTAAAACGAATACTCATATCCATATATATAAATTAGGGCAAGGATTGATTGATCTGGGATACATCAGGAACAACCAATTTAGTTTTTATGATCCTAATTGGATTGGACCAGCATATGGAAACTCTGGAATTTACTTTGCAGCTTCATCACGCAGAAGCCAAGCGCTATTGGTAAGATCGCCGCCTCAATCTCTTGCTGCTATCATCTCTTTTGGTTTTCAACTGTGCAAGAAATATGACTGGCAAACTTGGTAACTTGCTTAGTCCTGATAGAGAGAATGAGACAGAAGAGAGCAAATGCTGTAAAACAGCTCGGGCTCTGAAGCTCTGACCTTAAAGATATTCTCTGAATTAATTGAAAGAATGGTCCGTCTGGGCTTTGATTCTGATTGGAAAGTTAAAACAAAAACTTGATTGGCTGCAAACAAGGAAAGAAAAAGAAAGGTAAACATTTCTAAATGTATGTGCCTATTTTCAGATGTGCAAACTGGCTATTTGTTAAAAATCATCCCAGGAGTGATAATTTAATCTGATACTTTGTGCATAGAAGGTTTAAATGACAAAGAATGCTGTCATAAATATGTTCCAGTCCATATAATTGTTGCAAGCTCTGATAATATATTGGTCTGAGTTCTGGGTTGGTGAAAACACTGTGTAGGCACACAAATTGGCAGTAGCATTTTGGAAAAACTTAAAAGCTTATGTTTTGCTTTAGAAGATAGGATTGCGTTTGACTGCAATGAAACAGTTGTTTTTATCTCATGCTGGCCCCCACCACGACTCTGGCTTAAGCTGTAAAAGTAACAGAGACATGCTCTGAGTGGAAATTTGTAATTTCTTTATTTACTGATTTCTGGATAAAAGAGTAATTTTACTGCAGGATTGCAAAAACGTAGCCACTCATAGCTAAATGCCAATTTCCATTGAAAAAATTATTGTTTGCATATGAGCTGCTAATGTTGTAAACAAGTAACTTAAACGGTGGTTTCAAAGTTAATTTGAAGAAAGCACAGCTAGAATGACCCGAAGTAACATATCTGCGTCAGACGACCCCTGACAGATTTAAAACCATTGTTGAAATTCCAAAGCCGTCGCCAGAACTAAGTGAATGGATAAGTACAAGTTTATGTAAAATTACTGACAAGGGCTGCAAAGAACTTTGAAGGAAACTTTGAGTTGTAAAAATGATGAAAAAGACAAAAATAAAGATGTTTAGTTGAAAATGCATGTCAGTCCTGACAAGTTTTAAGCTGGGCTAGAGCTAAAAGATGTAAAAGTACAATACATTATGTTAAAAGTTATTGATAATGCATTGCTACCAGTCCTGAATCCCTCAGAGTTCTCTCTCTCTCATTCAAAGTCAGTTGTTATCTGAGCCTGTGTCATAAGTGATAGCAAGCTATTTATAGTAATGCACAGTGTTTCAGTTGAAAATCATAGACCCTGAGATGTTAAAGGATTTAATGCATTAAGAGGGCAACTGGTAGTTAAATGTTTGAACTGCCCAGTGCATTTAAGATATAAGAGATTGTAAAAATAATGAATAACAATCTATCGTAGGGGCTATCGTTGAAGAGGTTTTTAAAATCATAATACAGACGCTGAGCTATAGAAGTAATGATTTTGAATAGTTAAACAGTTGTATTGCTTCTTGTTCTATGACCAGTAACTTATCTCTTATTTTTAGTCTCCACCATTATACAGGGCCCGATGGCTCCAGCTACAGAAGTAGCAGAACATCACACTGAATGGACGGGTGTGATATCTAAATTCACTGAGTAATCTCAGCATGATGGCTTGAAGGTATCAAATTGAATTTAGTAATTAAATACTGCTCTGATTAACCTGTCTCAATGTTTTAATACTAGTAGGTGCTGTCAATGGCTCTCATGGTTCCATGTGAGTGGTTCCAAAGTGCACCTTTCCTAAGCTGTGGAAGATACCAGATTCTGGAAGAAAACTGTCGAGGATGTTGCAACAGGAAAGAGCGGTTACCAGTGTGCATGAGGTGATTTCTCAATGATGGGTAAAATCCTCTTCTGGCCAATAGGGGACAACCTAAGGCAGAGGGTCACCGCCACTGGGCACTTGTCCAGAAGGGAGGTGTTATATGTGAGATGGTAGTGGAGTTGAGCGGATGCTTGATAGGCCTAGAGCATAGGTCACTAACAGGTGGACCGCGGTCCGGGTCCGGACCCAGAAGCCGTCCCATCTGGACCCGGACCTACATATCTAGCTTCTATTTCAACTGGCGCAGCTTTTGTAGTCTTTACGGTAGCGGACTCCAGTCCGAATCCGTGAAGGCTTGTGACATAATGAAATAAATAGCAAACGCTAATTTCTAGTGAATCTAATGTATATCTAGCAGATGAAGGTCAGCTCTAGAGCCGTTTGGGTGCAGTCGTGCGTGCAGTGACGAGAGCAGAGAGCTGCCTGCTGCGTGCAGACAGATGAAACTTTCAGTGGGTGAAAAGCAATGGCATTTTCAAAAATTAGGAAAGTTGACGGGTCCTTAAAAATCTTAAATGTTACAAGAAAGTCTTAATTATGATTTCAGGAGGTGTTAAATGTGGGGACTGAAAGACAAGAATTGCGCTATTCTTTGAATAAATGAGCGCTGCACGTTTCAAAGTCATCTGCTTCGCTGCTTTGTGGAGTCTGTCTGTTGGGCTTTGTGTACTGCCGTTCCCAAAGCGCCACCTGCTGGAAGAGAAGGATTTTACATTTTCAATCAGCCCGTACAGTCTGCTGTTGTCAAAGGCCAATGTGAAAATCAATCCATGTTTTTAAGCAAACACGCAGAGTTGTAAATGTGAACTGGTGGATCAACAAGAAGATGTGTTATAAAATGTAAACAATTAAGGCAGTAAAATATATTTATATGTTATTTAATTAATATAATACTTGATTGTTTTTGTGAAAACCTGCATCTGAACAGTAAATCGTGCTTTTTACAGTCATTTAATTTTTTATTTATTTAAATTTTTTTGTGCAGGTCTTAAAAAGAAAGGTCTTTAAAAGTCTTGAATTTAAGCTTAAATATCCTGCAGATACCCTGGCCTGGCAAAAACCATCAATTGTTTTTTATATATAATTGTTCGGACCTCGGCTGGTGGGGAGGGTTCATTACTGGACCTCGAGCCGTTTCAGTTGAAGACCCCTGGCCTAGAGCATCGTTAAGAGGGGAACTGTAAGAAGTTACAGCAATCTGCCTCAAAAATATGAGCTCCTCCAGACCTGATCACCAGCAACCGCATTCCTTCATGGCTTGGTTTTCATTGTGACAAGCGTCCATGACTTGATGCAACTATGCCAGGGGATCCCACCCTGAGGAAAAGGAGCTTATTTATAAAGAGTTAATGGAAATGGGCTTTCAAGAACCATCTGAGACCATGTGATGACAGCCATTATTTTGAGACAAAATTTCTTAATTTATATCAGTATCATGAAGTTGGCTAATTTACTGGCAAGATCTATATAGAAAGTTTCATATGCAGAGTTATGATGAATCCCTGAATCTATGAGGCTGACATGACATTGAACTAATATGTGTATATCATAGTTTTCACTCATGCAGGTCCTAAGGCATGTCATAAGATGATTACAAGACATGGTGGTGAAAGATGAAGACTGCTTTTGCTGATTCAAGAGACGGTTTGGATAACAAAGGTTAAGGGAATTAAGCATTTGAGGTAAAAATGATTTTAAGAACTGGTCATAGCATATTTTATTTTAAATAGTCAAAATTGAGATCTGAAATAGAGATCTTTGACATCTGGAACTTTGGTGAATGATGAAGGGATCTACAGTATATTGTAATGAATTTAATATTATAGTCTGTCAGTAAGAGAGAGAGACTGCTGGAGTGGAGGCAGGGATGGTGCTCTGCTTCTCTTTTCGGCCTGCTGAGCAAGAGTGACCAAAACAAAGCAATGATATTAAGACCAAAACAACCCAGCTGATTTTACTCAAAATAAAAATCATTAATGAACAGGCAAACTAAGAGACTAGGTACAAACTAGGCAAAACTGATAGGAAAAGGTTAAGTTTAAATCCTTGTTTCAATATTCCTGTGTCTAGTATGTGCATGCGTGAGGATGACTACTGTATATTTTGGGGGACGATTCTGTTCCTGTTTTGTGTATATTTAGTCACTAACCTCTGGAATGAGGGTTTTATCATTACAGATGGGTTAAGTGAAATGGCTTTATAGAAGTCGATAATTCTGAGTGAATCTAATGAAAAGAGGATACAGAACTTGGGACAAACTTTAAGTGAATTGGTTATCTGGCTCTGTCTGCTAAGGGTCTTTTGTCCTTTTATAATGCTGATTTGAATCACTCTCTGGATCAGTATGTTTAACCCCTTAACTGTCACTCACAGTTTTGAACACAGACATTAAAGTGCACTATCCAAACTTACATTTTTATAATTCATGAATGAAAACATGTTGTAACCATTTTTGATGTACCATTTCCATGGTAATGCAATGTCTGATTTTAAAATGTGTTTCAAAGGATGAATTTTGAGATTGTAAGTTTTCAGCTGATACATAATTTCTTATGATTTCTAAAGCGTGATAGAGAAAAAGGCAAATAAGAAGACTTTCTGTGACAAAGGTCAGAACTCCTGTTATGATGTAGATTTTTCAGGTCCACTCTTGTCATAAATTAATCTATTACTTTTCCTACATAATTTTTTAACAAAAAAAGTGGTAAAATATCTATTTAGGAGTATTAGACCTTTCCAACGATATATAGTTTGTCATGATTAGATTAGGATTTAATTGTAAAATAGTGAAGTAAAAGTTAAAAGGTTTTAAGAATGTTTATATGATTTGGATTTTGTGAAACTGAAGATTGCCATCCATAATGGGTTAAAAAAAACATGTCTAAATTCAACTGAAGTCTAAATTTCCACAACTTTGTTGTTCAAATGGTAAAGGTAAATATTTTAGACTTGACGGCAGAGAAACAGTGACATATTGGCTTTTGAATCTCCTGGTGATGGAGGAATACAGTGACAAGTAATTATAATGACATGAATATAGTAGCTAAAATTAATGTTATGAACAACAAAATTGTAATAGGATCTATGGAACTGTTTATAAACATCTGTCAAGTCAAATCAAAGTAATCTTATGATTAACAGTAATGTCATGATATAAAGATACGTAATCAAGTAAGTCCTATTTTTGAAGTTATACACTTTGATACTTACAATGTCATTTCGACCAAATGTTGACAAGTTTATGTTCAGTTATTTCAAACAGAACTGTATGTGGGCTATGGTGATTTCAAATGTATCTGTGATGAAAGTAAACCTTAATAAAAGGGCTATTAAGTAAAAATTAGGAACTATTCTAGGTTTTAGTGGAAATATTGATTGTTTTCTTTTATTTCTGTTTTTAAAGATGCTTAATCTGGGTCTTACTTATTTATGGTTTATTTTAAGTTAGACTAACATTTTGTTTTGAACCCCAACATGGTTTTTAATGGGGAAATGAAAGAGTGGATTTACAATCCCTCTTCTTGCACTATCTAATGGAAATAATAGTTTTTGTAAAACCAGCGTATTTATCCTGGTATTTCGGTTACAATCAATGTCTGTATTTGGTATCTGTGAGGTGACTGAGGGTCTGACCCATGTCAGGAATGCAGTAACAGTGTTTATTCCTTTAGCCGGGCTTCCAGAGAATAAATAAGTATTTTTCTTGTAATCAGTTCATTTTCTGATATGACCAAATTAACCAAAAGCCATTATAGCTGTATAAGACAGGTAAAGACATTTGTCTAAGGCCATGAAGGCCACCAATGCACTACGTGCTCTGTAGGATATTCAGTTCCAGTCCTTAAAGGGAAAAGATATTGAATTGTGCTTGCAGGGGTTGCGAAAGGCTGTAGACTGATGGAAGAATTGTTTCAGCCATTGAAGAAGTATAATCAGGAGTTGAGAAGTATGGTCTAATTTTATAGATGTTTTTGTTACAATATAACATTGCTATGCTACTAGCTAACAAATCCATTATCAAAATGGAACAACTACATGACCATCTTGAAAGTAAGTGTTATAGCCTGACATCAATGGTCTAAAACAGGGATACTCAAATCTGGCTCGCGAGATCCACTTTCCTGCAGACTTTAGCTGTAACCCTGATCAAACACACCTGAGCATGCTAATCAGTGTCTTCAGGATCATTAGAAAATCACAGACAGGTGAGTTTGATCAGGGTTGGAGCTAAACTCTGCAGGAAAGTGGATCTCGCGAGTCAGATTTGAGTATCACTGGTCTAAAATGTCACTGCTTGGATGCACATGAACATGTTTCACTTGTGCTTAGAGAGAATTGCCAGTAGGAAAACAACGATGCGTGTACCTCAGAGTATAGATGATTTGATATGGAAGATTTCCAGCCTCATCAGGTATTTATGTGGCCACAAGTAACGGATGTGGCGATGGGAGGTGTGTGGTATGATAGAGAAAAGCAATTTTGTCAATTTCTAAGTCATATTCCTTCGGTTCAAGAACTAAGAGATTTGCATTATAAGTCTTGTTCAGGTCATTGTCTGTACCACAAGATAGTTCATGCCATTGCTCCTGATTGGAGTATTGTAATGCTAACATGACTGATGCCACTGAGTATTATCCTCAAGTGAAATCTACAGATGTGTTTGCAGAATATGAGTATCTGAATTCTTTGTGGCTTAGATCTACGGGATCACCGTTTTTAACAGTGTCACGGGTTGGGAGGAACGAAGACTCAATTGCTGGCAAAAGGAATCTTCTTTATTAACAAATTACAAAATAAACAAAAACACAACTGAAACCACTCCGAAGGGGAAAAAGCCAGAATAAACACAACCACTGAAAACAAGACATACACAGGGCACAGGGCAGACATAAGTCACAGGCATACCTGGCACAAAAGTGAGACAAACGAGCCCAGAACAGAAAACACAGGGAGCTTAAGTAGGGACGGCAATCAGGAACACAGCTGGGGCAAATTAAACAATAATGAGGTGAGTGGAGTTTGGGGAATTGAATCCAGGAGACAGTGACCTCTGGTGGTGAGAGGGAGCATCGTGGACCCAGATTCATGACAAACAGATTCTCAAGAACCCTGAGCTTTAGCATTAGCTTGGATGTTTGCATTTACGGTAGGAGCAATTTTTACAGATGTGACAGATTCGGTAGAAGAGTTTGTGGAAGAAGCTTGGAATGATTTTGTGTCAGCGTAAGAGGGCGTGATTATGGGAGTGTTAAAATACGTATTGTACGCATTTGGAGGATGTGTAGGACTGGTTGTCTTATGCTTAATTATGTGGATGTTGGTCCGCTGTTGGTTTTTTTATGTTTTCAAATCTGCCTGCAGGACCGTGAATCCTGTGGAGGAGGAGATGCGACTACTGAAGCTGACAAACAGCCTGCAACAGCTGATGAAGGATGACGTCAACGCCCTGTTGTGAGTGTTAGGGTTGGGAGAGCCCCTGTCATTGGGACTGTATTTCTAGTATCCGGCATGTCCATGATGGGGTGAAGAGACAATTGCAACCTATCAGGGGATCATGCGTCACCACTCCACCTTCCGTAGTGACCTCACTTGGTAGACCAGACACACCGGTCTAAAATGGGGGACTGAAAAAGACTGATGGAGGGACTCTCACTGCGTCCGAAGGGAGCTGCGGCTCTGCTGCACTGGAAGGGAGAGTCCCCCTTGCGGCTGAATACGAGGTGTGGTTTGATACCGGGAGTGAGAGACCTGTCTGCCACAGAGCACGCAGAGCAACTCGAAATGACAAACGGAGGGCTCACACTGCGACTGAAGGGAGCCGCGGCCCTGCTGCACTGGAAGAGAGAGCCCTGTCCCATGCTGAATAAGCCGTGAGATTCGAAATGACAGCTGGAGGGACGATTACCTGAGTAAACAACGGGATTAAAAAACGAGTTTTTTTTTGTTGTTTTTTTAAAACTGATCAGGGCTATATGGGCTTCCTTTATGTGGAGTTGATTAAACCTGATGTAACTTTTAAAAGCATCTGATGACCATCGACCGAGGGTCTGAATCTGATTCTGTGAGAGGCCTTTTTGAGCTGCTGTAGTTGCTGCTCCGATGAAAAATTAGTGGCTGGAATTTTTATTAATTTATTAATTTTTTCGGGTAAGCCTGATTCAGTGAGGATTAGTTTTAAGTGATTTTTGGAACCAAAAACGTGTAACAGGGTGGTTATATGAACTGATTTCATTATGACATGCCTGATTTATGATCATTTGATCGTCTAAGGCATGCACGGAAGATGCGAGTGCGAAAATCTGAGACTTGATGGTATTAGGCACAGTGGGTGGTTCCAGAGTGGTGGCAAGCTGAAAATTGATCTAGAAAAAGATGGCATTATTTTGAATGAAGTAGAGAGCTGTGAGGGAGAGGAGCATGGGAGGATGCTCAGTCAGTGAAGGCAGCCTCACGCTTAAATTGGCCTCTGGGCTAGTGTCTGCTATGGGAGCTAGAGGCCACTGAAAAGAAAAAAGGGGGTTATTAGTAACATAATTTGCCTCAGCCTTAAATACTGTCCACTTTCCGATTGGAGGATATCAAGTGTGTGGCTGGTCAAGCAGAGTGGCGGCCGCGATGAAGCCTGGTGTTCGGCTGCGGTGACTTTAGGAGAAGGAGTGAACCTAAGGTCGGCAGATTGCGACGGAGGATCCGAAAAAATCCCCATTACGGGTCTCGTTGTTGTACAGAAAAAGTTACGTCTGTGATATAATCGCCAAAGGAGCAAAATCGAATGCCGGAAAACGGACGAACGACTCAGCACGGCACGGCTCAATTCGACTCGGTTTGTGTTTCCACTGCAGTTTAGTACCACTTTAGAGTGGGCGGGATTATTCACATGTCGTTATAGTCGCGTCGCGTTTACTGCAGTAGACTCCTAAAATTTTTTTACATTCCGTGTCGCTCCATCAAGCTCTCGCTGGATCCACTCCTCGGCTCTCATTGTGTGATGGGTCATATGTAATGGTAAAGTGATTATATTTAGTTTCGTTTTTTATAAAGCTAATTTATAAAAACGTTTGGAGCACTTTTTGTTTGTTAAATGTAAGGGTATTTATTTTTTTTTTAAGTAAGGACCAAGCGGCCAGCGGCAGACAGTGATCAATTTAGCCTTCTCAAATCATCACGACTTGCCTAAAATACAATCTATAGATATAAACAGTTCACGCATATCACAATGTTAGTTTAAATGTTTGAACTATATAAATGTGCGCTAAGGTGCATATCTAATCGTTTGTGTGAAGAGTGGAAGCTGAAGCGCCCTTTGCAGGACATGGAGGCGACAGAGCGGTCACTTGCATTTTTTTCTTGATAGTGGAAACAATTTAAAATATGCCGTAATTTTTGCTTATAAAGGTAAGAGTAATACATGATTCGGAACTGTAAAGGGTCTACTGTTATTTGTGTGCATTCACAATATCAACAAAACGTTGTGCTTTTATAAAATAAATAGGAAAACAGAGGATGCACTTGCGGTCTCCTCTTGAATAGGAGCGCTTCACAATGATAAACCGAAACTCAACGAATTGAGTCACAAATATGATAAATATATCTATAGAAAGCTTTAAATTACTACTTTAAAATGAAATAATTAAAATCGAAAACAAAAACTCTTTCATTATGTAATCCGTAAAGATGCATTTCTCTCTAAAGGCAAGTCCAATGAGGAGATGGCGAGTCATTTTTCATCACCGTCTAAAATATAAAAATAAGAAAAAGCCTAAAAAAGGCCCGATTATGTTTTTTCTGATTTTTATGTTGCTCTGCTCTGAATTGCTTAAAATTTAAATTTTGTCTGATATGTGAATTATTTATTAGCCTATTTTTTTATGCATGCAGCAAAACAGCTTTAAAAGTTACTTTATTGCATTCCAGATGATTTTAAAGAACTTTCACTATAAATTTTATGGGTAGCTTGAATGTAAAACATTGTCATGAATTCGTTGTATTCCCATTTTTGAAAATAGGCTACAAATTAATTGTTGTAGTCTAAACCCAATCTCATGAAAGTGCGTGTAGCACGATTTTCTCTTTCTATTTGACGCAATGTTTATAAGCAGAAATTGACTTTGGCATGCAAAAGACTGATACATTCATTATTAATGGCATGGCTGGTTCAGTCGACAGAAATACAGGACAAACGGGCCTATAATTTACTGCTGAAATGTTTGCGGGGCAAATCTCAGGACAGTCTGAGCGCTCATGGTACGCACAGTGCGTGCAGCCGCACACCTGCAGGCGCCACTGGCCAGGGTAGCCGCACAAGTGGGCTCTTTTGAAAATACAATCGTGGGAAAAAATTACAGAGCCGTGGGCTGCAGTTTTTTGGGCTACTTTTTTTTTTGAATGTACCGTGGCCGCCCAAAGTGTATATTGACAAATAAAAATGAAAATAGATCCTTTTACTAATGTGTATTATACTTGGAATGTATCACATGTGATCATAAAGGAAGTTATTACAAACACTCGATGGTGGTTTGAAGTGAGTTCTGAGTGAAAGTGTGCTATTAATCTCATAAATTGTCTTATGAAGCATGATGCTAATATTAGCTCTAATGCACCTGCAGAACAGGTCCAATTCTTCTTCATAATGCATTTTGTCATAATACTTCACGTAAGATCGCAAGAAATGTTTTGTTGTATTTATTTAGAAATACTTTTGATAATAGTTGGTATACTGGGATTGAAGCGATGTGGCTTGGTAAACGTTTTATTGCCAGTATAAAGGCTGATAATGGCTGAATAAAAACAAAAGAATAATGATAAAAGAATAATATATTTATATTAGTGCTGTCAATCGATTAAAACATTTAATCGTGTTAATCACAGTCACGGACTGTGATTAATCATGATTAATCGCAAATTTAAAATACTAGGATTTACCTGTAAATGTGTTGAAATAAAGAAATGCATGACAAACTAGTTTAAGGAACCAGAACCTTTCACACTTCTGCCAGGTATGAGACATAATCCTTATTATTCTTTCATGGTTTTTCTACTGTACAAGCTGTATGTTCTATCCTATTACCCTAAGCCTACACCAAACACAAAACTTTCAGAATTTTTAGATGTTCACAAAACTTAATTCTGTGTGATTTATAAGCTGTTTTCCTCATGGACAAGGACACAAGGACATTCTGGATATTGCCATCTTTGTGGGGAACCACACACAAATATAAATCAGATGTATGTTTTCAATGATTTGTCATTTTATTTAGCATGAACTGAATATAATTCATGCTGAATTAAATGACAAATAATTAAAAATAATAAATAAATACAAGAGACATCTGGAGACATTAAATTATTTATTCATTTATTTTAAGTTAGAATTTGGGGGAAACTGTCATGGAAATTTCCTTTGTGTCACTGCTCCTATAAATATTCATATATAACATTCATTTCTGAAGGAAAGTACAACTTTTCTTTCACCAAGATTGCATTAAATTGGGTACAAGACACTGATAAGATTACAAATATTCCATTTCAAATAGATGCTATTGTTCATACCCTCTATTTATTGCTGGATTATGGTGCTCCTCATCAAACTTACAATCAAACTCTTCCCACAAGACCTCAAACTCTGATTCATTCATCTATAATAACTGTGCATTCCAGCCTTCATATTTGCCTCGTGTAGGATATGGCTCTGCTTTAAGATTGTGCAATAAAGTCAGCATACCATATCTTCTCTTCACTCTTGCAAATAAGACTGGTGTTTAGTGCAAATCTACAGCATCTAACTAGAGGACTCTCGCATGTTCAGCTCTCTCTGTGCTGGCAAAGAGAATTACAGTTTTCTTTCTTTCTCAAGACACTGGTTAGGATAGTCACAAGTATGTTTCACGAGTTCACACTTACATATAACAATCTGGAGTATAGTAATGCATATTTGGCGTGCTGTCCGGGGAAGGGCTCCGAGCTCGGGAATGGCCCGAACCCAGAATACCTATTGGTGTTGACTAATTTGAGTGCACTCCTCTTGCGTTAATTAGGCTAAGTATCTGACACGCTCCTCCCGAACCTTGTTAATAAAACATCATTCGGTGAGAAACAGGGCTGTTTATGACCATGTCGGGACCCTAGACGAGATCTTACGGTAAACAAACAAAAATCTGTATTCACTCTGTCAAGCAAATGCATTCAGTGACCACTCCACTAAATTATATTAGTCTGCTATTAAATATTGCCAATCTCTAGACACACAATGTATTAAATGAAAAATAAATGAACATAACAATAAAAATACAATATTTATAAAACAATATTAAAACAGATAAGGAAACAGTAGCCTTTTTTGCAATGAAAATCCAATATTAAATTACTGTTTAGTTTACTAAAAACTCTTAAGTAAATTAAATTAATTAGCCTACCGAATGAAAACAAAAATATCACATAATACCTTTTCAATTTAGTAAACCTTGCGCCATAATTCTGTAAACAAAATGAAGGTTTAATGACATTTCCAATGGATCTTCCTTTAGAATTCATTGCTGGGATGTAATACAGTTGACACGGCGATTGATGCATTTAAATAAGATAATGTTATGATTATTTAAAATATTTAAAATGGAAAGGATGTAGGTATATTACTGAAGGCCGGGACACACCAAGCCGACGGTCGGCTAATTTGTTTGGTGTGTTCCTAATCGGGCCGTCGGCGACAGGGAGAGCTCTGATTGGATGTTCAGTTTAGCGAACGAGTCAGTGAAAGTGATGAAAACGAGCTCGTAAACGAAGGCGGTACAGACAGAAGGCTGTTTAAATGTTACGTGATCTTTCCCAATCATTCTAATACCCCAATGTTTTCATGACAACATGAGCTGCTTAAAATGATTAAAGTTATCAATGTTACTGATATTCAAAATGGTAAGCAAGCTCTGATTTGTTTACGTTTTTATCTCGTATATCTTTGTTTTGATTTCTCCTTTTGAGTGAGGAATACTATTGATAGCTGCTTATAGACAGTTAATTCCTCTCACGCATGCGCAGAACGCACGTGTTAGTTTGCCGTCGGCTGAAGTCTGTGCGCTAGTTCTTTGAAGTCGGCTTGGTGTGTTCCGGCCTTGACATGTGAATGAAACACTTTATGGTTCTTTTTTCTTCTTTTTTTTGTGCTGTGGTAACCCAACACTTGCATTATTTCACTGATGCCATCATTCAAAACATAATTAAATGAAAATGTCTTAGTGATTCCAAACTTTTAAGCTGATCCGCTGTGGCGAGTTTGTGATTTCAACTTCATTTCACTTCATAGTTTGTGCTTTCCATAAACCCCGAGCAGGTAAACCGACTCTCTTTCCATTGTCCTGAACTCATTCCCTGCAAAGATGAGCAGCCTTTGCTCTTCACACATTCTCATTCTGGGAGGCTGGCAAACGGAGACATCAGCATCAGCGGCACATCTTTATCGCCCGTGCCGAACAGCGGGAACAGTTTCTCCGAGAACGCCACCGTGAATGAATACACCTCAGATCCTGTCTTGGCATTGAAGAAGACCAGCTGACCCTCCTCACAGTCCAGATAGACGCCTATACGGCGCAGGTGACCCGTGACTTTGACCTTAGCGAGGGGCGGCGCGGTCAGAGCGCGTAAATGGTTGCCGCTCCACCACAGCGCGTAGTAGCCGATAGCAGGGGTCATGTCAAACAGACCCTTCCTCGGGGCCGTCTCTCGCACCACTCCCAGCTTCCAGTCCTTATTCTCACCAACACTGACCTGAAAGCGTGACATTTACAACTTCAGTGCTGAAAACATGACTTATTCAGATTTATGTAAAAAGAAATGCAGAGTTTGTGTGCGCATTAGTGTCTAAAGCAGCGCTTCTCAAAGTCCGGACCCGGACCCGCCTCTGATTCATATTTCAAGAACACGAATTATATTTCCTACTTTGATAAACGCATGTTAAAC
The DNA here is from genome assembly GCF_012432095.1 of Onychostoma macrolepis. Lineage (NCBI taxonomy): Eukaryota > Metazoa > Chordata > Actinopteri > Cypriniformes > Cyprinidae > Onychostoma > Onychostoma macrolepis. The sequence continues at coordinate 513,196 of NC_081173.1, forward strand.
TTGTAAATCATTTGGTTAGTGAAAGCTAATGAAAGCGAAGGTGAGATATTTAAAGTCTTCTTGTGTGACATTGTTGTCATAACATCCAGTGATAACCGGGCGACACTTCACCGCTGTGTAATATGAGTATTTTCTTTGGTCATTATATGGTCATTAGAGTGACCAAGTGAGCGCACCGGCGCCTCCATCTGTCCTGCAGTGATCGCTACGGTTCAGCTGCACACTCCACACACACACTTGACCTTGAAAATCAGCATCATATATATTGGCCATCGGTTGCCCTGATTTCTGAATATCAGCATCGGCCAGAGTAAACCCCAGACTGATCGAACTCTATTGCTGACACTTACATTAATTGTTTTGCCACTTGTTAATGTATTTTGAATGCAAAAGTCACTTTATTTTATTAAAAGATTGTGTTGATTTGTTATGCATGTTTATTAAATCAATTGTTCCGGACCTTTGACATCGATGAAAATTCAGATTTGGAGACTTGTGATTATGTAGACTTTGAGAAGGCCTGGTCTAAAGCATTACCTCCCAGTAGTGTCTTCCGGATTCGTAGCCGTCTTTGGCGAGCACACAGGACCAAACATCGAAGCGCTGCGAGTTGTTCCTGTAGAACTGCAGCTTCTCGCCACGCTTCAGCTGCTTGCGGTCGTCCGACAGGATCAGGAACGGGTACGCTGTGGTCGGATTCAGCGTTACCTCCTCTGAAACCACACACACATCTCATCAGCGCTCCAATTCACTAATCATACAGTTTCAGAGCTTTAAACAAGAACTAAATAGACAACCGGCGTGACTTTGCTTAACATGCACATAACATACAGTATATTATAGAAAATGAGGCTATGAAGGAAATGCAACAGGAGTCAAGAATACTCACCAAGATAGGTTTTAACCTTTTTGTGGCCTAAAAGACAGAATAAATTATATATTAAAGGACTGATCTAAATCATAGATCGGATGTTACGCAAAACCTTTTAAAATCAACATATGTGAGCTCTTCAATACTGGAACTTTATTTGGATAGTATTGACGAATGAAGATAAACAATTTAATAATTAAATATTAATATTGAAAATAGACTTCTGTAGAGAAACAATGGTACACCTCCTATTATTCAAGTTATTGCCTTTTGTATGTGTGTGTGTCATCTAAACAACAACAAAAATATTAATATGTCATCCAAACAATCTCTGAATTCAATAATGAAATGCCTTTAACTAAAAATTGAGTGTTTAATCTTATCATTATACATTACTGACACTCTATCCTCTAATTTGATGCTGTTAAGTGCTTTGACACAATCTGTATTGTAAAAGCGCTATATAAATAAAGGTGACTTGACTTGTGTGTGTTTTGTTAAAGAGTGCATAAAATACTCGGATGGGCTGTGGACTGTCCTCTCAATAACACAACAAACACAAAACAACTATATTTGCAACACTGAGTTACTGAATTTAACTGAATCAACAGTGAATTAAATTGAACTCTCTCTCTCTCTCTCTCTCTCTCTCTCTCTATATATATATATCAGATAAAATTAATTCAGTTAGCATGATAGTATGTATATGAAATTTGCTCAAAATTTCCAGCGATATCGTCCACTTGATTGCACAGATACTATTTAAACTGAACCGAGCTGGACAGTGACAGCACATATTTCAGTGATGCCTTTAACTGAAAAACTGACTGTTTTCTATTGTCCTCCTGCATTATCAACACACTTTTTTCCTGTTTAATCCTGTAAAGTTGCTTTGACACAATCTGTATTGTATAAAGCACTATAGAAATAAAGGTGACTTGACAAGACATAACCCTGTGTTGTGTCCCAAATGATGCTCTATAAACCATGCACTTATACTATGCTTGTACTCTGTCTAATAAAGTAAAGCTGTGACAGCTGAATGCATTACACATTTTTTTCAGTTAATTAACTGCATCATCAGGATATTTGAAGTACACTTAGAACAGAAAAGTACAAAATTGGGACACCTCTGGTTTCCTTTGCCGTGCAACTGATTATGCCTGTAGACATAATCATTACTAAAGAGCATAAGAATCTGTTTCCATGATATCTCTATCCATTTCATCTACACGATTATAATCCATGAGCGTAACTCAAACAACCGGAAGCAGACAATGTTCACATAACATGCCGCATTTCTTCGTCATCGAGTAATGTAATGAAAAGAAAAAGCGCTCAGCCTGATTGTCCTACATCCTCAAAATCCAACATCTAAAACATATCTGCAGCGTGAGCTCTTTTAAAAGAAAGACATAGAACAAAAAAAAGTACAGGTGTCTTAAAACACACACATACCTATTTTTAATTTCCGTAGGTCTGTAAAACACAAAATGAAAGATGTTAGAGGAAGATCACGAATGTTTCTTCTAGAGGTAGTGCAGACGAGTCAGAGTGTGTTTCTTTACCTTTCAGTGACCACTCCTTCCTCCGCATCGATCGAACGCTCATCATACTCTCACTCTCTGCTAACGATGACACTGTCACAGAAACCACACACAGAGTTTCTTCTTAGTTAATCTTAGTTAGAGTGTTACTCATTTGTTCCTGTGTAGTTATTGATTAATGACGGAACAGTATTATCAAGTGTTTGTCATTCTGTCACACAGCAGCTTCTCACCGGAGTGTCGGTAATGCACTTCCCCACAGCGTATGTCATCCAGTCTTTCCCGGATCTCTCCTAAAGCTGCTTTCACGTCCCCAAGTGAGAAGCGCAGAGTCAGCTCATCCACCTCACGCATATCCATATCTGAGTCCTGCAGGGGACTGTTGGCTTCCTCAAAACTCTGCCATCAGAAAAACAGAACATGATGAAGATAAAACACTGCATGAACGCCTTATGCTGAGTGTAGTAATGAGACTGAGCGAGTATCTGCTTCATCATCCACGATCTGTGGCTTCTGCAGGACTTTGATCTAGCTCCAGAGGACACAGTTATAACGTTAGTGTGGAGGGTGACGGGGCATTATTAAAGTGTACAGTGATGACGCTTATTTAGCACATGCTGTCTCTGCCGGGCCCAGATAAAGATCTTTGTAGGTCCCCTTTGCCTCTCATTCGTCCGCCTTTCTGCCCTAGATAATTATTCTCAGAGTAGCACCACATACACTTTTTAAAAAGTCAAGCAAAGTAAAAATTGCTTTAGTGTAGTGTGATCATTTTATATCTTGTGAAGCCCTGTGGTTTCGGACATGTCCTGTGTCCTGTCTTAAATGATTTTTCAGGTCTAGTCTAATGTATATAGTCAAGTCATTGTTCTGTTTCTTTACTGACGAGTTCCAGTCTAGATTCTTGCTTTTCCAAGAAACCAAAAATGTCATCAACTAAATCATAACACAATAGGTAAAGAAGCTTCTTTTTTTTTTCAGTGCTTGGACAGACCTTGTGTTGACCCTGACCCTGATCTGGACACAGTTCACCAAAGCACAGATAGATCTGTCTATCTAAATATGCCTTCCCCCAGTGATCCTGACTGCACAGACACTGTTAAGACCCTAAAGGTACCCCTTGGCATATTTATATATAAGAACTAGGAACGCCACTGCGTTTGAGGAAAATACCCCAAAATGACCCTGTCTCCATCCACTGTAATGATCAGTCCTCCACACATTCAGAAATTATGGCTAAAGAAGCGTTATGTCAGCTTTGACTGTAAAATGCCATCGACTCTCATGTGTCTTGTGACCAATTGCATCAGATTTATCTTTAACTTTTGAATGAGATGTGACTGCATTAATCGAGCGTGAACATTTTCAGCAGCTCAAACCTTCACTTTAAGTTTCTCACATTAAGATATTGTATGGCATCAGAAGGTTTGAAATGCATGTGTTGCTTGTACTTTTGTTGTCACTTTGTGCAATAAAAGACTGTGTCCGTATTTTTATCTGCTTGTTCTGTGAGGCTAGATTTACTGTACGAGTGAGGTTAGGTTAGGGTTTGATCAAACTTTTTACTTTTACAGATGTATCCAAAGAATTAAATATGTAATCTATTTTATTCTACAATAAACACATTTGTGGAGATGTTTTAGCCAGAAAAATTATAAGAGAAGCATAAAACAATGTATGGAGTTAGTTTGTGGATGAAGCATAGTGTCTTAATCGTGACATGCAAGGCACTTGACCGTAATTCAGTGTTTGATGCCTTGAGTGAGAACTGGATGTGCTTGAAATAGTAATAACAGAAGAGATAAAACACACACAGAATCTGGGGTGTTTGTCGTAGGACTGTGTCTTTGCACCTGAAGGAAGGCGATATGGTCGTCTGAAACAGCCTGTGCCTCTAGTCGGCCTCTGCGCTCCTGCAGCTGAGCTAACTTTGACTCAAGCTGCGTGACGATGCTTTGTCCTCGTCCAATCACAGCCTCTCTCTTCTCCTCAATCCCGCCCCCCAGCTCGCTGCGGATGCGATTAACTGAGAGTGTGACGTCAGACAGGACCTGCTCCACCTCGGACAGCTCAGCCTGAGCGTAACTCTGTCAAACACATAGCTTACACACTCAAAAGACAATTACACATGTGTATATGTTTAGTTCGCCTTGTTTGCTGCAAACTGTGCAGTGACAGTAAAGCTTGACTAGAGTTTTAAAATACCTGCAAGGCGTGTAGTTTGCTCTTCAGCTCAGTCAGCTGGGCATTTCTTTTGTCAATACAAGTCTGAAGGTCCAGTTCTGTTTTTCCCAGGAGTCTCTATGAGGTGAGAGAGAAAAAAAAGTCTCTTAGATCTAAAATCTCTCTTTCCCTCAGTGTTTTTTTCCCCTCCGAAGGACTAAATATCTATCATATATTATATAGTCTACCCCATGTCTCTGTGATGCTGCTGAAATATGGCTGCGGCCCTGAAAGGCCTCAAAGGCTGCCAAGATACAGCTGGGTCATTTTTCTATATGTTTGCTAGGAATCTCTTTATGGTTGGGTGCTATTTAAATATTACATGGCAGTCAAAAGAGCCCATCTGTCTTTACAATGTTCTGATCCACAGATATTCCTCTTGATGCTTTTTTCAGTGTAAGTCTATGTGGTTGGTCACTAGGATTTGACCAATCCCTATGATATTGTTTCACACAATTTTTTTTACACTTGATTGCTTAAACAAAATCATAACTCAATGGTGTGGGATGAGTAAGGTGCCAAAGTTTTGTCCAGAAGAAGAATATGAGATGATAACAGTGATGCTTTGCTACAGCAAGTGCCAACTAAAAAGGACAACACCAGCAAATACAATGATAAAAAGAACACTAAGAAAAACAATAGGTGTTTTAGCACCTTTAGTGCTCTGCTCCTAACTATAGATCAGAAATGTTAAAGTGATAGTTCACCAAAAAATGAAAGTTCTGCGAATTCTGCTGCAATAAATATTCAACCTCATGTCATTCCAAACATGTAAGAGATTCTTGCTTTTGTTGAAAAACAGCCTAATGTAAACTATGGAACATGAAAGAAGATAATTTGAAAAACATCTCAGTATGTTTTGTTCATGCAACGAAAGTCACTGGTATCCAAAACAGCTTTGTTACCAACAGTCTTCAAAATACCTTCTTTTATGTTCCACAAAAGAAAGTAAGTCATACGTTTGAAACCACATGAGGGTGAGTAAATGATGACAGAATTGATTTAACTATCCCTTTAATGTTTATTTATTTATTAATAAATGAAATGAAACTCTAAAGAAGAAACTAAATCTGCCAGAAGGTGGCAGTAAATGTCTTTATGAGACATTCATTCATTCGATTCGTTCAAACGGCTGATTCAGTCAGGAATTCAGTAAATGGCTCTCTTTATGAATGGGTCTTTGAATCATTGATTCACACGATTCGTTCAAACTGAGGATTCGTTCAGAAACTAAACACCGCTGTGTTGCTCGGAGACGCTCAGTTCTGCTGTGGCTTTAAAGGTAATATTTCTGTTGGTAAAATTGAGCAAAAACACACAATATTGACTCATTTACTGAACTGTTGTGTAAAATCACATTTGCACTCATTATATTCGGGACAAACAGCACTCGTGTGGTACATTGCTCTCGCTGCTCCTTTGATATCACTTATCATATGATATAAATATGAGACAAAAACTCAAACAGGAGCATTTTTTTGCCCCAGTATCTTGAATTTTAGGGCATAACTGCATTAATGGAGTTGTTGCCCTGCATCATATTTGTAAACAGCCAACTCAATGTAAGATGATGTACAGGTCTGGGGGCGGAGCCAGTGTGTTCACTGCATTAAAATATTTTGATCGCGTTATTTTTTTACAACTAATTAATTAAGTTACCGCGTTAAACTGACAGGCCTAATTTTTATATTTAAATAGAGAATTAAATATTATTCTGTTCAACAGAAGAAAGAAACTCATACAGGTTTGGAACAACTTGAGGGTGAGTAAAAACATCATTTTTGCATGATCTATCCCTTCTTGTCTCTTGCCGTTGTAGTTTGGAGCTGCAGCGAAAGCATATATTTGCACATTACCTGTTTGCTGGAGCGTTCTGTCTGCACTGAGACTGTGGTGTGTGTGCGGTGCTCCTCCAGCACGCAGATGGCACAGATGCACTTCTGATCCGTGCGGCAGTACACCTCCAGCAGCCGGTGGTGCTCCGGGCAGGTGCGCCCTCGCAGGGCCTCCTGAGGATCCAGCAGTCGATGCGAGGCGTAGAACGACGTCTGCTGATGTGGCACCACGTGAAGCTCGCAGTACGACGCAGTGCACGTAAGACAGGAACGCACGGCTTTCTTTTTCTTCCCGCTGCAGACGTCACATAAAATCTGCTCGGCATCATCCAGAGAAGCTCCGGTAATAACCGCATTTTGCCTTGGCTTCGGTTGAGGAGGCCCGCCGTATTGCATCTCTTTATATTTCTGGGCGATGTGTGCGAACACCCGGTTTATGCTGAGCTCAGGACGCTCCTCAAACACCCGTTTGCACAGTGGGCAGCTGCAGACGGAGCTGGAGGCCCAGTAGCCCCCGATGCAGCCCTGGCAGAAGTTGTGTCCGCATGGCGTGGAGACCGGCTCGCTGAAGAGATCCAGACAGATGGAGCAGGTCAGCTCCTGCTCAGAGAACACATCCAGCTGGGCCATCCTAGAAAACATCACATATCCACGCGTTGAACAATCATCAGCCCCTGACGCTGGGCTAATTGTTGTATTAAATGAGCTATTATTGATTGACATTAAAATGCTAGATGTAAAAAAACATAAAATCAAGATGAAGAGTGAAATTAAATTTCTTTCCCCTGTTGGCAACTCAGAAGCGAAGACCAGGAGACGCTTGGGTATCTTCAGCAGAGCTCTTTATTGAGAACGTGCTGCAGTCATCAAAAGTCTGACTAAGGCAGTGATACAGTGTACTTTATATACATTTAGGGGACAGTGCTTAGAAATGGAGACAAAGCACCGGGGAGATGACCTTAAACAAAGCATGCAAATAAAGTATTCAGATATAGCAACCTGCCCCGTTTCACCAGTCCTAATCCAATCAGCATAACTAGTCAAAGAATGAGACAAGGCCAGCAAGAGCCATTAAAGACACAAGGTGAGAGACAGTAATCTGGCTCATTTGATTTACAATAAACAGAACAGGAACGGGCAGAAACCTCTTGCTACAAACTTTTCTTGAGAGAATCATTTGTCTGATGACCTTTACATGCTAAATACAATGTACTTCACCTTAGTTTTTCAGTAGATCTAAGACAGATATTTACATTTGTAATCCCACAGCCCCCTTCAATAACTTATTATTATTTTTTTTTTAATTCAACGACATGCAGTTCTTAAAACCTCTTAATAGGAGATCTGATTTCAATAAGTAAACATCACCTTTTTTTCTCTCTCTGTCTTTACATAGGTCTCTCCAGCGCAGACTTCCTAAGCATGTATATGGTCGCTGGTCAGTTTAGGTCAGGTTACGGGCTGCCAGGCACTGCTGTGGTTTGGAAAACTAATGTGGCTGCTGAAGTATTTCCGGTGTCTAGTACACTGTAAAACCCAACAAGTTAGGGTAACTCAAAAGTTTGAGGAAACTGATTGCCTTAAAACATTTAAGTTTTTTAAAACTAATAGTGATGAGTACTCTGAACTTATTTCAGTTGAGTTCACTAAAATAAGATATACATTGCAGTTAAGTAATTAAGTGATTAATTAAGTGCTGATTGAGCATTAGTGATGAACACCTGCTGTTAACAAACAGAATCACTGACAGAAAGAGAAACACAAGAACAACAACTGACTTTAGACACATGCTTAGATGAAATCAACTGAAATAAAATACATTAAATCTCAAGATCTGATTAAACAACCCCACAAACAGCATCACCAGCTCCACTTATTAATAACCAGACTGACTTTATTTCTGTCAGACATCTACAGAAGATCTTATTGAGAATTAACTAAGGTTTAGATGTTGATTTATTGTTTCATTTGAAGTAACCATGTTAGAGATCAGTGTCTGCTTTAGTTGGGCTCTTGACCCTTGACTTCTGTGTCAGTATTTTTTTTGTTTTCTCTTTTTCTCTGGTTGTTGTAACCATGTGTTCTTCAAACATATTTGTTACAACTCAAAAGCCCAGAGGAAGTGATCAGTAGTTGGTTGTTATATATTTATAATGACAATCATCTATTACTGAGCTGATCTCATTGAGAATAAACACAACTCATTGTGTGTCTAACCTCTGGTTAAATTAATGTATTGATTATAGTAAAAGCGATTCTAAGAGCCACTGGTTCTGGGATAGTCAGTTAAAAAAATATAATAGTAATTTTGCAATGCATGCTGGGTACTAGCATAGTACAAAACTCATCCATGGCTCCCAGCATGCATTGCTGCATGATTTTTTTTAAATTTATTTTTTGATGGTCACCATTGTTGAGGTTCACAAGCTGATTGTTGATGTCTGTGTGAGTTTAATTTCTACCATAGATTAAAACTTTTTGTGGACAAACTGTTTAGAAAGTCCTTTCTATTAACTGACTATCACAGAAACAGCGGCTCTTAGAATCACTTTAACTATATAATCAATATGTTCATTCAATCAGAAATTAGACACAATGAGTCTATGTTCAATCTCTATGAGATCAGCTCACTAATAGATGATTGTCATTATAAATATATAACAACCAACTACTGATCATTTCCTCTGGGCTTTTGAGCTGTAACAAACATGTTCAAAGAACACATGGTTACAACAGCCAGAGAAAAAGAAGAAACAAAACTACTAACACAGAAGTCAAGGGTCAAGAGCCCAACTAAAGCAGACACTTATCTCTAACATGGTTACTTCAAATGAAACAATAAATCAACATCTAAACCTTAGTTAATCCTCAATAAGATCTTCTGTAGATGTCTGACAGAAATAAAGTCAGTCTGGTTATTAATAAGTGGAGCTGGTGATGCTGTTTGTGGGGTTGTTTAATCAGATCTTGAGATTAAATGTATTTTATTTCAGTTGATTTCATCTAAGCATGTGTCTAAAGTCAGTTGTTGTGTTTCTCTTTCTGTCAGTGATTCTGTTTGTTAACAGCAGGTGTTCATCACTAATGCTCAATCAGCACTTAATTAATCACTTAATTACTTAACTGCAATGTATATCTTATTTTAGTGAACTCAACTGAAATAAGTTCAGTACACTCATAATTGTTAGATTTAAAAACTTAAAAGTTTTAAGACAATAAGTTTCATCAAATGGTTTGAGTTATCCTAACTTGGGTTTTACAGTGTAGTTTTAGAATTCCATGAGCATTGCAGGCATAGATATCACACTAAACACTAGCACTAAACCAACATTAACCAGCATAAAGCAGGTCTTTTCACAGGGAGGTGCCTAGTCATGAATGCTCAATCACACAGCACTAGATGTGCAGACACATCTCACAACAAAGGTCAATCTTGTAAAATGCTGAAAATCAGGTTTAACAACGTCTGGTTGAGTTCCTTTACTGATGTTCTAATTACTGTTTCAACATACAGCGCATAAACTGCATCTACTTCTTACTTATTCAGTTATAGACTCTTGCATGGCTCTCTTTATAAGTCGAGTATCTCGTTTAAGAGTACAGTGCTGGTAGTTGATGGATCTGATGAAGTGTAGACTCCAAACCAACACTGTGACTGAAGAACACTAACAGACAGTCCAACTGTAAATATAAAAAAACCCAAAACAAACAAACAAACAAACAAACAAACAAAAAAAACACTTGAAACCTAACACTCATTTTATACTCGTAATGAATGAATCATCTAACAATGAAATGGATTTAATTGAGAACTGTGATAATGATTTCTGATATCACGGTTATAAACTCTAGTGAGCAGCACCAGCCTACAAAAACAGAAACTTCATTTCTTGTTATACTGGAAGCAAAGCAGGCTTTATGGACAGATCCCCAGATTCAGCTGACTTACCTCTGATGTTGTGTTCAATCTTCTTGTATTGGTGTGCAGTGGATCTGTTTATCTTGACAGCGCAGGTCTCTGTGTGCATGCTGTCTTGTGTGCGATCCGGTCCAGTTGAACATGTTTTCCTTCAGCACTCACAGGGATTGGCCACGGCTCCCAAAAGCAGTCGAGTAAGTCTGACAGGCTAGGCCAGTGCGTATTAGACACAGCCAAAATATGTGAGAGGAACAGAAGTGTGTCAGGGAAGGAGAATTACCCTTTGAAACATGGGCAGATGTGACAGGATCAGTCAAAGTGATCCACTGAGTAACATACCAATTACAGAAGAGTCTGATTCAGCTTCAGATGCCTTCCGCCAGAGAACCTGCACAGAACCACACATCCAGCAACACTCCAGGCTTAGAATCTGGCTTTTAAAAAAGAAAAAAGAAACATTGGTTTGTGAGGAAAACATGTATTTCATAAAACAAACAAAAAAAGAACTTGAACACCTCAATAAATCAAGCCTCAGTAAAGCTCTTGCAACCACACGAATCATATTACAAATCAGGATCACAACAGAAAAAACAATAATAATAACAACTATTATAAAAGTAACAAAAACATATCAAAAGAAAATACATGCAGAATATTCACCGTAACTCATAATGGAGGAAAACAAAAACAACCATGCCCAATTTACATCACCGTATTTATATAACTAGATAAATAAATAGGGGTATGTAGATTTATATTTCATTTTTTCATATTACGGGTACCGTGCTGGGATCTTCACTAACCCCCAAAGATCTCAATGGTTCTTCCCACATTCTGTTAAATGACATAAGTTTACCCATAAGATGGAATAATAATGGCTTTCCTTGCCAGCATCAACAAAGGATGAATAATGTCTTTATGTTCCTGTAAAGGTGGAGGCAAAATTCAGAGTAAACACACAATAGGTGAAGCTTTAACTGTAACTGCAAACATCTGAAAGGGCCTTACAAATTACATTTTTACACTTCATATAGTTAGCTGACATCTGTTTGTTAAATTTGCTGTATCTATATGGTGACACATAGGCTTGATGTACTATGTAAAACTGCATTTCTCTAAATTGATTGCAAACAGAAATAGATACTGGGAGTTTAATAATGTTTTACCATGAAGCAGCATCAATATCATACCCAGTGTTTTTACTCCAAGATTTCTGAAGATCAGTAAGCTTATTCTGCCTATGCTCATATAACATTGTAGTTCAGACACTTTTTTTGTATCTAAATATTACTCAAAAAAACATTTCTTAAGAAAATGGTTGTAATTTCCAATGGAGAGTCCACCATTCCTAGTGCTAACATAATGCCTAACTTGTAAATATTTATAAAAATCTTTTTGCGCAATATGAAAATGAGACGTAATCTTATCAAATGTCATAAATTCACCTTTGTAGAATAGATCATATATATGATTTACACCAGCTTGTTTTCATGAGGAAAAATATGCTCCCATTTTAGGACACAGACCAGAATTTTCTCCCAGCGAGAAGAGAATAGATAAGGGTCGTTTATAATGAAGAAATCTTTTAATAGCAGACCAACCTTTCAACGTTGCAAATATAAAAGAAAAATGATTCAATTCAAAAGGAACTGACATCTTTTCATCTAAGAGATTTGCTAATTCAGAAGAACCCACGTCTGGCAGATCAGCGTGCTACCTGTTTCTTATCCAAAACAGAAGGAAGAACTGTTAGAGTATCTATAGTGTAAATGTAGACATATTATATATTCAGATATACCAAGATGGTGCATTCATAAGAGGAAGTGCCACGCCAGATATGGCAGAATAAGTGCCATGCATCACTCATTTAGGCCTGCACTTCTGAATTGCCTGGACCAACCTGAATTTTTTTCTAACACTATTTGAGCATAAGAAACAACATTTATGATACAGTTCATGTCAGATTGTGTTGCTGGTTTTGTAGAGATTTTAGGATTTTGCCATTCAGATGGCAAATACGGCTGCTAAATGAACAAACTTTCCTTAAAAGGGACTTTGGTAAAGGTCATCTGAAATATAGTGGATTAAAAATACATGCTTTTATTCAAAAATGCAGTCGAGCAATATCATTGATATTCCATCCAGTTGCAAAGAGGCCAAAAAGATACTAAAGTAATCAAGTACATTTACTGTAAACCTTTGCACCACTGCCTTCTGCACTTCCACAAAAAACACAATATCACCATTTCCATATGTTATGGTATCTGCATATGGTTTAGCCCTGGTTGGATGGCACTATGGGATACACTTCACCACACAATAAAGAAAGGCAATGTGTCATTCTAAACTCATCATTTTATTTATTCATTTTAACTAAAAATGTTTAATGAAACGCAGTTTTAGGAAATTCCTGTTCTATTAAAGAAAGCAAGACACCTACATTTTGGATGGGATGAGTAAATCTACTTAAACCTTATAATGCAGTTTTGTTTCATGTTTGTGTATTGTGTGTAGAGTCTGAGTCATGCTGACTTTGGCCTGATATTACAGCTTCTTTCTGCCGCATGCCATTGCATCACCACTGAAATATCTGAATAGATCTGTTTCTTTCCTTAAATGTCACTGTTGTTTGACATGCAATATTATGAATTTTGGAAAAATTTTGATAAACAAATGATGTGTTCATGCAATGTGATTGCTAACAACACCTATGTGATTTCGAACCCACTTTTCCGATGTGATATGTGATGAGAAAAGGAAGAAAAGCGAGTTTGGCTGAAGACAGTTTCGAACCCTAGTCGATCACATCACACGCTACGTCCCTGTGCATTACTCTCCAACCACTGCAGACGCTATTTGACTCTGTCCAACGAGATGATATGAATGACACCAGTGTGTTTATCCTTGACCTTTTTCTTGAAATGTAACAAGTTTTTTTTCTCGAAACACAATGACTTTTTTTTCTCACAATTAAATGAGTTTATTATCAACATTTTATCTCAACTTTTTTTCTTGAAATCTAATGAGTTTTATCTCAAAACATAATTTCAACATTTTATTTCAACATTTTTCTTGAAATTTAATGAGTTTTATCTCAAAACATAATTTCAACATTTTATTTCGACATTTTTCTTGAAATTTAATTACTTTAATCTCATATTATAATGACTTTAATCTCAAAATGTTTTTTTTATTTTTTATTATTGCTTGGCCTTAATCCTCTTCCATATCCTTCACTGTAGAATGCTTCAAGCATAGCCGCTACCATCTTGTGCTGATGACATCATTTGGAGTCTATGCAGTAGTGATTCATTTGGAGCCAGACTCTGTGCAGTAGTGATTCATTTGGAGCCAGACTCTGCGCAGTAGTGATTCATTTGGAGCCAGACTCTGTGCAGTAGTGATTCATTTGGAGCCAGACTCTGTGCAGTAGTGATTCATTTGGAGCCAGACTCTGTGCAGAAGTGATTCATTTGGAGCCAGACTCTGCGCAGTAGTGATTCATTTGGAGCCTGAGTCTGTGCAGTAGTGTTTGGAGCCTGAGTCTGCGCAGTAGTGATTCATTTAGAGCCAGACTCTGTGCAATAGTGATTCATTTGGAGCCAGACTCTGCGGAGTAGTGATTCATTTGGAGCCAGACTCTGCGCAGTAGTGATTCATTTGGAGCCAGAGTCTGTGCAGTAGTGATTCATTTGGAGCCAGACTCTGCGCAGTAGTGATTCATTTGGAGCCAGACTCTGTGCAGTAGTGATTCATTTAGAGCCAGACTCTGTGCAATAGTGATTCATTTGGAGCCAGACTCTGTGCAGTAGTGATTCATTTGGAGGCTGAGTCTGCGAGTAGTGATTCATTTGGAGCCAGAGTCTGTGCAGTAGTGATTCATTTGGAGCCTGAGTCTGCGCAGTAGTGATTCATTTGAGCCAGACTCTGTGCAATAGTGATTCATTTGAGCCAGACTCTGTGCAGTAGTGATTCATTTGGAGCCAGACTCTGTGCAGTAGTGATTCATTTGGAGCCAGACTCTGTGCAGTAGTGATTCATTTGGAGCCAGACTCTGCAGTAGTGATTCATTTGAGCCAGACTCTGCGCAGTAGTGATTCATTTGGAGCCAGAGTCTGTGCAGTAGTGATTCATTTGGAGCCTGAGTCTGCAGTAGTGATTCATTTGGAGCTGAGTCTGTGCAGTAGTGATTCATTTGGAGCCTGAGTCTGTGCAGTAGTGATTCATTTAGAGCCAGACTCTGTGCAGTAGTGATTCATTTGGAGCCAGACTCTGCAGTAGTGATTCATTTGGAGCCTGAGTCTGTGCAGTAGTGATTAGTTTGTAGGCTGAGTCTGCGCAGTAGTGATTAGTTTGTAGGCTGAGTCTGCGCAGTAGTGATTCATTTGGAGCCTGAGTCTGTGCAGTAGTGATTCAGTTTGTAGGCTGAGTCTGCGCAGTAGTGATTCATTTGGAGCCTGAGTCTGTGCAGTAGTGATTCATTTGGAGCCTGAGTCTGCGCAGTAGTGATTAGTTTGTAGGCTGAGTCTGCGCAGTAGTGATTCATTTGGAGCCAGAGTCTGTGCAGTAGTGATTCATTTAGAGCCAGACTCTGTGCAGTAGTCATTCATTTGGAGCCAGACTCTGTGCAGTAGTGATTCAGTTTGTAGGCTGAGTCTGTGCAGTAGTGATTAGTTTGTAGGCTGAGTCTGCGCAGTAGTGATTCATTTGTAGGCTGAGTCTGCGCAGTAGTGATTAGTTTGTAGGCTGAGTCTGCGCAGTAGTGATTCATTTGGAGCCAGAGTCTGTGCAGTAGTGATTCATTTGTAGGCCAGACTCTGTGCAGTAGTGATTCATTTGGAGCCAGAGTCTGTGCAGTAGTGATTCATTTGGAGCCAGAGTCTGCGCAGTAGTGATTCAGTTTGTAGGCTGAGTCTGCGCAGTAGTGATTCATTTAGAGCCAGACTCTGTGCAGTAGTCATTCATTTGGAGCCAGACTCTGTGCAGTAGTGATTCATTTGTAGGCTGAGTCTGCGCAGTAGTGATTAGTTTGTAGGCTGAGTCTGCGCAGTAGTGATTCATTTAGAGCCAGACTCTGTGCAGTAGTGATTCATTTAGAGCCAGACTCTGTGCAGTAGTGATTCATTTGGAGCCAGACTCTGTGCAGTAGTGATTCATTTGGAGCCAGAGTAGTGATTCATTTGAGCCTGAGTCTGCGCAGTAGTGATTAGTTTGTAGGCTGAGTCTGCGCAGTAGTGATTAGTTTGTAGGCTGAGTCTGTGCAGTAGTGATTAGTTTGTAGGCTGAGTCTGCGCAGTAGTGATTCATTTGGAGCCTGAGTCTGTGCAGTAGTGATTCATTTAGAGCCAGACTCTGTGCAGTAGTGATTCATTTGGAGCCAGACTCTGTGCAGTAGTGATTCATTTGGAGCCTGAGTCTGTGCAGTAGTGATTAGTTTGTAGGCTGAGTCTGCGCAGTAGTGATTAGTTTGTAGGCTGAGTCTGCGCAGTAGTGATTAGTTTGTAGGCTGAGTCTGCGCAGTAGTGATTCATTTGGAGCCTGAGTCTGTGCAGTAGTGATTAGTTTGTAGGCTGAGTCTGCGCAGTAGTGATTCATTTGGAGCCTGAGTCTGTGCAGTAGTGATTAGTTTGTAGGCTGAGTCTGTGCAGTAGTGATTAGTTTGTAGGCTGAGTCTGCGCAGTAGTAATTCATTTAGAGCCAGACTCTGTGCAGTAGTGATTCATTTAGAGCCAGACTCTGTGCAGTAGTCATTCATTTGGAGCCAGACTCTGTGCAGTAGTGATTCATTTGTAGGCTGAGTCTGCGCAGTAGTGATTAGTTTGTAGGCTGAGTCTGCGCAGTAGTGATTCATTTAGAGCCAGACTCTGTGCAGTAGTGATTCATTTAGAGCCAGACTCTGTGCAGTAGTCATTCATTTAGAGCCAGACTCTGTGCAGTAGTGATTCATTTGGAGCCAGACTCTGTGCAGTAGTGATTCATTTGGAGCCTGAGTCTGCGCAGTAGTGATTAGTTTGTAGGCTGAGTCTGCGCAGTAGTGATTAGTTTGTAGGCTGAGTCTGTGCAGTAGTGATTAGTTTGTAGGCTGAGTCTGCGCAGTAGTGATTAGTTTGTAGGCTGAGTCTGCGCAGTAGTGATTCATTTGGAGCCTGAGTCTGTGCAGTAGTGATTAGTTTGTAGGCTGAGTCTGCGCAGTAGTGATTCATTTGGAACCAGACTCTGCGCAGTAGTGATTCATTTGGAGCCAGACTCTGCGCAGTAGTGATTCATTTGGAGCCTGAGTCTGTGCAGTAGTGATTAGATGGTAGGCTGAGTCTGCGCAGTAGTGATTAGTTTGTAGGCTGAGTCTGCGCAGTAGTGATTAGTTTGTAGGCTGAGTCTGCGCAGTAGTGATTAGTTTGTAGGCTGAGTCTGTGCAGTAGTGATTCATTTAGAGCCAGACTCTGTGCAGTAGTGATTCATTTGGAGCCAGACTCTGTGCAGTAGTGATTCATTTGGAGCCTGAGTCTGTGCAGTAGTGATTAGTCTGTAGGCTGAGTCTGCGCAGTAGTGATTAGTTTGTAGGCTGAGTCTGCGCAGTAGTGATTAGTTTGTAGGCTGAGTCTGCGCAGTAGTGATTCATTTAGAGCCAGACTCTGTGCAGTAGTGATTCATTTAGAGCCAGACTCTGTGCAGTAGTCATTCATTTGGAGCCAGACTCTGTGCAGTAGTGATTCATTTGTAGGCTGAGTCTGTGCAGTAGTGATTAGTTTGTAGGCTGAGTCTGCGCAGTAGTGATTCATTTAGAGCCAGACTCTGTGCAGTAGTGATTCATTTAGAGCCAGACTCTGTGCAGTAGTGATTCATTGGAGCCAGACTCTGTGCAGTAGTGATTCATTTGGAGCCTGAGTCTGCGCAGTAGTGATTAGTTTGTAGGCTGAGTCTGCGCAGTAGTGATTAGTTTGTAGGCTGAGTCTGCGCAGTAGTGATTAGTTTGTAGGCTGAGTCTGCGCAGTAGTGATTCATTTGGAACCAGACTCTGCGCAGTAGTGATTCATTTGGAGCCAGACTCTGCGCAGTAGTGATTCATTTGGAGCCAGACTCTGCGCAGTAGTGATTCATTTGGAGCCAGACTCTGCGCAGTAGTGATTCATTTGGAGCCAGACTCTGCGCAGTAGTGATTCATTTGGAGCCTGAGTCTGTGCAGTAGTGATTAGATGGTAGGCTGAGTCTGCGCAGTAGTGATTAGTTTGTAGGCTGAGTCTGCGCAGTAGTGATTAGTTTGTAGGCTGAGTCTGCGCAGTAGTGATTAGTTTGTAGGCTGAGTCTGCGCAGTAGTGATTCATTTGGAGCCTGAGTCTGTGCAGTAGTGATTAGTTTGTAGGCTGAGTCTGCGCAGTAGTGATTCATTTGGAGCCTGAGTCTGCGCAGTAGTGATTAGTTTGTAGGCTGAGTCTGTGCAGTAGTGATTCATTTAGAGCCAGACTGTGCAGTAGTGATTCATTTGGAGCCAGACTCTGTGCAGTAGTGATTCATTTGGAGCCTGAGTCTGTGCAGTAGTGATTAGTTTGTAGGCTGAGTCTGCGCAGTAGTGATTAGTTTGTAGGCTGAGTCTGCGCAGTAGTGATTCATTTAGAGCCAGACTCTGTGCAGTAGTGATTCATTTAGAGCCAGACTCTGTGCAGTAGTGATTCATTTGGAGCCAGACTCTGTGCAGTAGTGATTCATTTGGAGCCTGAGTCTGCGCAGTAGTGATTAGTTTGTAGGCTGAGTCTGCGCAGTAGTGATTAGTTTGTAGGCTGAGTCTGCGCAGTAGTGATTAGTTTGTAGGCTGAGTCTGCGCAGTAGTGATTCATTTGGAGCCAGACTCTGTGCAGTAGTGATTCATTTGGAGCCAGACTCTGCGCAGTAGTGATTCATTTGGAGCCAGACTCTGTGCAGTAGTGATTCATTTGGAGCCAGACTCTGCGCAGTAGTGATTCATTTGGAGCCAGACTCTGCGCAGTAGTGATTCATTTGGAGCCAGACTCTGCGCAGTAGTGATTCATTTGGAGCCTGAGTCTGTGCAGTAGTGATTAGATGGTAGGCTGAGTCTGCGCAGTAGTGATTAGTTTGTAGGCTGAGTCTGCGCAGTAGTGATTCATTTGGAGCCTGAGTCTGCGCAGTAGTGATTAGTTTGTAGGCTGAGTCTGTGCAGTAGTGATTAGTTTGTAGGCTGAGTCTGTGCAGTAGTGATTAGTTTGTAGGCTGAGTCTGTGCAGTAGTGATTAGTTTGTAGGCTGAGTCTGCGCAGTAGTGATTAGTTTGTAGGCTGAGTCTGCGCAGTAGTGATTCATTTGGAGCCAGACTCTGTGCAGTAGTGATTAGTTTGTAGGCTGAGTCTGCGCAGTAGTGATTCATTTAGAGCCAGACTCTGTGCAGTAGTGATTCATTTGTAGGCTGAGTCTGTGCAGTAGTGATTAGTTTGTAGGCTGAGTCTGCGCAGTAGTGATTCATTTAGAGCCAGACTCTGTGCAGTAGTGATTCATTTGTAGGCTGAGTCTGTGCAGTAGTGATTAGTTTGTAGGCTGAGTCTGTGCAGTAGTGATTCATTTGGAGCCAGACTCTGTGCAGTAGTGATTAGTTTGTAGGCTGAGTCTGCGCAGTAGTGATTCATTTGGAGCCAGACTCTGTGCAGTAGTGATTAGTTTGTAGGCTGAGTCTGTGCAGTAGTGATTAGTTTGTAGGCTGAGTCTGTGCAGTAGTGATTAGTTTGTAGGCTGAGTCTGTGCAGTAGTGATTAGTTTGCAGGCCGAGTCTTTGCAGTAGTGATCATGAGTTGGAGCCGCAGTATCAAAGTCCCACCCAAACTCCCACAGACCCAAACGCAAGGAAACAATCATGAGTATCAAATTACAAAATAAAAGCAAACTTATTAGAAAATTTAACATGCATCAGCGTGATAAGAACTACCTACAATGATGGAAACCATCTTTGTGAAAAATGTATTTGAAGAGTAATTGATTTTTTAGTTTGCCTCACGTCCCATTTGTTTACACAGAGAGGGTGGGGTTTATGACCTATTCTGCAGCCAGCTATCAGATGGTGATTGAAATGTTTTGGCTTCACTTTTCAGGACGTGTGCGGCACATTTGCCTGGGACAGAAGACTCCCCAGTGAGGTCATCCAGATTGGAAATAACTGAAAAAGGGCCTGTTCATGTGTTCTTCTCCAAAAACAAATCTCCTTATGTTTGCATCACTTTTAGCCCATGGCAGCATACTTCCTGCATAATACTTACTCAAATGCATGTTTTCTTCTCTCTTTTGAGCATAAAGCTGTCTGTAGTTGTCAACAGCTGTGATCTTATGTGCCACAGCTTTGAGATGTAGATGGTGACCAGCAATCTCTGGTGATGGTATCCCTGACCTGTCATCTGGAAACATGTCACATTCAATTATGCTGGGTAAGGAGATTTTGGTTTTACCATCAGATGATTCCACTACAAAGTTTCTTGCAGTGCAGTGCAAAATAACTGCAGGCCATGTTTTTTTCTTTAATGTCAAAGAGTTGTTGCTTTGTTCATCAAAGACAACATATAGCTTTCTCTTGCTGGATATGCTTTCCCTATGAACAACTTCAGTCAGCTGATGCTACAGCAGAGGAAGAACTAGCCAAACTTTAAAGCATCAAAACCAACTACATGTATTCTGGATCCTATACCTACTAACCTACTAAGAGTTTGTGCGCGTGTTGCAGGGCGTGGGCTGGTGTTTTGTCTGGCCGGATCCTGTTGAGCACCCTGTCTAAATCAGAGTTACAATTACTTTGCTTGTATCATCTGACCTTGGCTTTTCTAGCACTATCAGATTGAAACTACAGACCATGACATTCTGTTGAATAGGCTCGAGAATTATGTTGGCATTTGTGGACCCACCACAAATCTATTACCCAGCTGCTACTAGTTTGTGTGTGTGTTAAGGATAAGTTATCAGTCCAAACACAAATTAAGTACGGAGTGCCACAGGGATCAGTCTTAAGTTCTTACTTTTCTTCTTGTATATACTTCCATTGGAGGACATTATGGCTGCTTTTACATTACATTTCAATTCTGATTTTTTTCCGTCCCATGTGAGACAGATCAGATACGACCCATGAATGTAGAAGCAGGAAAAAAAGCACATGGATTCAGACTGGATAGTCCCATCAGTGAGTTGTATGTAATTGTAAAAATGACAGTGACGAATGATCTCAGTTCAAGTGGACAGTTATCCTGGTGTTGGGATACCTTTACGCAGTTGCTGCGGATTAAAGCAATCTTCCCCTCCCCTGGGATGTGATTTCAACGGAAGGGAAAACAGCAGAAGAAACACGATTGGCCCCAGGTTTGGGCTGGTTTTATGCAGGCCTGGTAACCCTGTTTCCGGATCAGTAAATCTACCTTGGGTTATTTCGCCAAGTGTGCAGTGTAAAAGCAGATATCAGATATGGGTCCCTTTTGAAAGTAGATGTAAGATGGATGGTCTTCACATCAAAAGAAATTGGATGTGTTCAACAAATCAGAATTGGTTATCAAGACCTGCAGTGTAAATCAGGTACTATAGCATTAGTTTCCACTGATGATACTCAGCTTTGTATTTTCTCCAGACCTCCACATTGGCCAAGTTGGCTAAGTGTATTAGGGATCTCAAAGACAAAAGTATTTGTTTCTTTTTATTGGACCAAAAACCCCTGAACACAAGACTATAGAATATAAATATAGTCTTTAGATGTATTATTGTTTCTCTGTTTTCTACATTTATGAGTGTTATTTTTGATTGTAATCTGTGCTGATCATAATTTCAGTGTCTGCAGAACAGCCTTTTTCCACCGTAGAAATACCCTAGTGAGACTTAAATGTACAGTATGTGTATTTCAAATACATTTTAGTATATGTACTTAATAAAAATACCCTGCAATGGTTCTTTAGCTATACTAAGCTGGTATACTTACAGTATTAAAAATTGAAACTAATTTTGTACTTAATGCATTTTAATTGTGCTGAAGTCCAATACATACTGAAGTATATTTGGTTGTGCTAAAGTGGAACTATTGCAAGTATATTTCAGGTACACTTCAAATATCTTGCATTTAAAGACTGATATTATTCAAAGAGCATAGTCCTCATCAATAATGACATTAAAACACATTTTAGACTCAACATTAAGAAATGTGTATTGTGCAGAAGTAGTACTCCAAAAAGTTTAATTATTTTTATATAAGCCTCAAGTGATAGGTCAGTAAATATGTTAACATATTTGAACTATACTTTGTGAGAAAAACGCATTTTAAATATTAAATTTGTACCCAAGACAGATGCAGTCTGTTCAGTGACTACAACTGAGAAACAATCATATCATCCCAAATTTCATCACTTCATTGGTTGTCAGTTAATATTGGTTTTAAAATTCTGCTTATTTAACAAAGCTTTCAATGGTCTAGCACCATTACTGGTTACATTTGGCGCTACAGTTGTGTAACGCAAACTTAACACTGTGAAAAATAAGGTCAGAATTATGAAATGAGATGTTGCAAATCCCTTAAAAAAAAAAAACCTTTGATGGAAACTGATTTGACGCATTTTGTAATTTAGGCATGCGATAAAGTGGCAGAACTTCAGTTGGGACTTTAAAAAGTTCACATTAGGGAATTCTTCACGTAACACTTAGTTGGTATAGAAGTGTCAATATTTGAGCTAGCTTATACCCGGCTAGCTTAGACAGTCACTGTGCTTTTAAGAATAAAGTGAAGAATATAAAGATGACTCCAAAAATGCGAGATATCACAATTTATTTGAACAAGTGCTTCAGAAAAGACGGGATCACAAATAAACTCGGGTCCATTACTGATAACTGGTCTGGGAAGAAAGGCATTCAGTGTTTGGTAGGTGGTCTGCAGTTTACTCATAGATCCAGCTTTGAGCACAGCTCTTGTAAGACACCAGCTCCTCAGGCTTGAACCACAAGCTGATCTCTTTATTTGCACTGTCCACAGAGTCACTGCCGTGGATGATGTTCCTGGAGGAAAAGAAAAGAAAAGTCAGTCATCTGACTATTGCCTTCTCTTATCTTCATAGATCACACTGAAAGCCTAATGGAGGTACCACGAGTACACGGACGATCAATCATGAAAGCGGGGTGATTACAAAAAATAAATAAAAAATTCTGATTGGTTGTGCCATTTTGGGTGATATCTGAGGTCTGATTTGTTGGCGTTAGAGAGCATGTTGTCCAGACCAGCAAAATAAAGTGAAACTGGATTTAAAAGGCCACAGTGATCCTGGAATGACTTTGCTCATGAAATACAGTTAAGTGCATGATGTGCAGCGCCACATACATAGCGTTATAATGAGATCAGGATCGTAAAGTTGTGAATTCTTTTTGCTTTACTTGCCAGTATTTCAGCGTGCTGCTATGGGAAGAGCTCATGCACAGTGGGAGAAACCCTCACTGGATATCACCAAACTCAGCTGAAGCTATCTGCATCCTTTTGTGCAGACAGAAGCTGTAATGTTACATTTATGTAGTCTCTCTAGGATTAATCTCACAGAACGGTTTGAGTCTACTGGAGTTCATCTCTTCAGCTTCACCTCACACAGCTGATCCTTTTCCAACAACACTGATGCATCAATCTAGCAGTGCTGACTTTTAAAAAAAAAAAAAAAAAAACAAACAAACACTACTGTGTGCACATTTTCATTGACATGTTCATGTCAAAATTAATTTTGGCAAGACTTAAAATATTTTCATTATCTGCACAAACATTCATTTTTCTGAGACCTGTCAAAGATCGGAATGAGAAATTGACAAATACAAAAAAACAACATCATGGCCACCAAGTGAGAGAAACCCCCCCCAAAACAATCGTTTACAAAACCAGCTATTATGGCGATGAACAAACGGGCCCAAGCCCCAGGGTTGGCGGAAACGAAACCAACCTGGTTAGCTCAGTCAAGCGGGTTCATAGACTCACCTGCCCACTTCAATGCAGAAGTCTCCCCTGATGGTGCCGGGTTTGGAGTCCGCAGGGTTGGTCTCTCCCAGCATCACTCTTCCCGTCTTCACAACATTCAGACCCTCCCACACCTGAGAGAGAGAGAGAGAGAGAGAGAGAGAGAGAGAGAGAGAGAGAGAGAGAGAGAGAGAGACTGTCTGTAAGAGACTCGAGCGCAGGCTTCAGCGTTCAGCTCAGCGGAGAGCAGCTCTTACCATCGCAGCCACCGGCCCGGAGCCCATGTACTTCACCAGTCCTGGGTAGAACGGCCGGTCCTTCAGGTCGATGTAATGCTGCTTCAGCAGGTCCTCAGACGCCTGTCACCAAACCACGGCACACCGTTAACCATCTGCACCACTCCAGAGGAACTCACTCACTCACCCCCGGTCAATAAACCAGCACTACAGCGAAGTCTACGGTCCAGTCAGGACCATCTGCTCCACACATCAGCTTTATTAACGCCTCACAAACATAAAAACTGAAGTACGGCAGAGAAGTCTTTGATTATCTAATAAATATTCAATTCCATGAACTTTGAAACAGCCATAAAAACCACGTGTTCTTCTCACTGGAGAACAACGCCACACGATCTGATTTTTAGGTGCTGCTCAAACCAACCTGCACTTTTTTCCTTTTTTAAAGAAAATATAAGTTACAGAGTACATTTAATGTGTTTACAACGTCAGGTTTCTTTAATACTAAAATAGGCATTTAATAATAGCAATGTCATCAAGTTATTACTTTAAAGAGATTTTTTTTAAATAAGTTTTAAGTTAATTATATATTTAATAGTTTCAGATTTCTAATTCACTTGAGTAAATATTACATCAAATATGAATTTAAATGCAGCAATTGTAATGCACGTTATTTACCATCTTTAATTTAACAGTAAATACAGTAGTCAACATTTGAAGAGGATCATTATAGTGTAAGTGAAATAATAATGTATATACTGATCTACCACTACAGATTACATGAAGCTCAGCAGGTCTGTGAATAAAGGGCTGATGGCAGATCAAGCAGAATAATCTTCCAGATCAGAGGTCGACGCACCTGGAGAAACTTCAAGGCCACCAGCCTGAAGCCCTTCTGCTCGAAGCGCTTGATGATGTCTCCGATCAGGCCTCTCTGGACGCCGTCCGGTTTGATGGCAATGAAGGTGCGCTCGGTTTTGGCAGCCATAGTTCTGAGAGACAAGAACACATCAATCCATGATACTGGTTACACAGATGAGCGGTCCGAGAAGCATCTGAAGGACGTCGACGGCACAGATGAAGCCACGGGGGCCAAACACGTGCGATCGACAGGAACGAAGGGACACGAGATGTTGGAGTAATGAACAAAATAAGCCCACAATTAGATAATTGATATTTACATTGTCAGTAAAAAGGATGTTGAAATTTGAGTTGACTGCACTGGAGATTAATAACTACTCAGAAAACTGTCATCAATAGATTAATCTAGATCAATATTAATCTTCAAGATAAAGAGGTCACCGCTCACGCACGCGAACGCAAGCTTTCTGAAGAGCACTTAAGACCCAAATGAAGAAAGACCTGCACAAATTAAACCGCATGGTATCACAGAAAATCTCTAAATAAATCTGGCATCATTTTCCTTAAACATGCTACGGCACATTCAGCTGCAAAACAGGGTTACATGAGACATGCTTTAATATTTACAAGCGTACTGAAATTTGTTTATGTTCTCATATCAAAAGACATGAGGCAGAGTCCATCAATACTGGATTATACTGATGTGATCAGGTTTAAGAGAAAGGCAATAAAAAGATTGAGCCGATACTAATAAAATCTGTTCAGAACGTGTTACACAATGTTCTCAGTCTCTAAAGCCAGATACAGTTTATTGTGCAATCAAAATAACTTCTAAGTAATTACGCATGCATTATGGGGGACTTTTGATCATAAAGGAGCCCAAAACACACTGACTCTTAAAAGCCTGTGCTTTATGACTTGCAGCTGCTCATTTACACACATGAGCCGTGAAGCATGTAACCCAAGCATGCGCAGCTTTAACTGTGAGAGGGTCCCCATGTGACGTCACGGGTGCTCATGCCTGCTGTTAGACGACGTCACTATCCTGACGTGTCAGGCCGGTCACGTGACCCCCATTCTGGAAACACTCGCGCGGTCAAAGAAGGTTAGGGTTAGAAGGCATACAGCAAGGACTACTGGGCATGCGCACATCAATATAGCGAAATTTGTCACTGTACAATAATTATTATTTTTGCATTGTTGTAAGGGGTAGGCTTAGGGTTGGAGTAGACGTTAATAAAACTAATAGGTAGAAGATTTCATTTATTATTAACTTCCGGTTTTAGCGGTATAGTTCCTAAGATGTCAGCCTGCAGATGGCGTGCACGCGCCGGTATGCAGCGGTTCTGGCCCGTTATAACGCTACTGTAGAAAGCCCTGGTTTCTGTGGAGCAGCTGCACCGGTGCGAACAAACACGCCTGCATTCACCGTACAGCACGAGCTTAAAACACACTTCACACCGAACCCGAGCTCAAGTCAAACACGAGAGACGCGCGAGCCAGGAACAGCCGCGGCAGCCATATTCGCCACGTTACCGCGCTGCTGCACGACGCGCGTCCTCCTCGACGCTTTTACAGGATTCCGTCGTGTGTGTGAAAGCGACAGAAACGCAGAAAACAAGTGTTCGCTTGTAAAAACGAAGGCAGTTGCTCGACCACACAAGTAACGTGACTTCAGCGTGTTCCGTGACCGCTTCAAATGAGAAAGCGCTAGTCTGCATATGATTAGCACGACCTTCCGTGAACAAAACAGCGCAGCACAGGCACTTACACACAGACACACACCTGACGGATGAGCTGGAGCTTCTGTGGAGCGGATCTGAGGACGCAGAGGCGAGGCGAGGCGAGCGGAAGAGCGACGCGTCGCCGCAGAGCTCATATAAACGCGGCTGCGGGGGCGGGGCTGATGACGCACACATTACATATTCATATTCATATCTAAAATCACTGCTCCAGCCTCATGACGTTTAATCTCGGATTCTGAATATACAGATTAAAGACCAAAAAAAAAAAAAACTAATTCATCTGGATTATAGATTGAAAATGACTTTAATACTTTAAAACGAATTTAATTTAGGGCAGTGTGGGGTAACCCCTCCCACATACATTTTAATTTTAACTATGGACTACGTTGACGAGAGTGATGTAGAAGTTTTCATGATGAAGTTTACACTGGTGATGTACCGGAGAGAAAACTGATTTCACAGTAAATAATCTAACTTTCAGCAGCAAGAAAAAAGAAGTGTTTAAAGCTTGTTGTTTTGTAGAACATCACAGTTATATGAGAACAGTAGTAGGGCCTGTAGATAGAGAGTACGTGTTATTTAATAAACATATAATTCAGTCATTTTTGAGACATGGGACAAAGCATTTGTAACTGCTATCAGGTTTAAAAAAATAAACATATTTTCAATTGTAAATGTTATGGGGATTAATAACATCACCTCCAGCTCAACCTGGCAAAGACTGAGCTTCTTGTCTTTCCCGCCGCTGCAACTCTACAGCATGACATCACGATCCAGTTAGGTTCATCAACAATTACCCCATCAACTTCGGTCAGAAATCTTGGTGTAATCTTTGATGACCAGCTGACCTTCAAAGACCACATTGCAAAGACTGCTCGATCTTGCAGGTTTGCACTACACAACATCAGAAAGATCAGGCCCTTTCTGACGGAGCATGCTGCACAACTTCTTGTCCAGGCCCTTGTCATTTCTAGGCTGGACTACTGCAATGCTCTTCTGGCTGGACTTCCATCAAACACAGTCAAACCTCTACAAATGATTCAGAATGCAGCGGCACGACTGGTCTTCAAGGAACCCAAAAGAGCCCATGTTACACCTCTCTTTATCTCCTGCACTGGCTCCCGGTCGCAGCTCGCATCAAGTTCAAGACACTGATGCTTGCTCATAGAACAACCACAGGCTCAGCACCCGCCTACATGCACTCACTATTAAGAATCTACATCCCCTCCAGAAGTCTGAGATCTGCTAGTGAGCGACGCCTCGTGGTACCATCACAGAGAGGCTCACAATCACTCTCCAGAACATTCTCCTTCACCGCTCCTGGCTGCTGGAATGATCTTCCCACCCGATCCGGAGCGCGGGATCCCTGCCAATCTTCAAGCAACAGCTGAAAACTCATCTCTTTCTCTTTATTTATTCCTTCCCTTGCTAGCTTGTACTTATTTAAACAATGCCTGAGACTCGGTGTTACGAGCACTTCGTCTGTCTGACTGCCTCTTCAAGATGAATCGCTTTATGTGTTCCCCAATTGTAAGTTGCTTTGGATAAAAGTGTCTGCAACATGACTAAATGTAATAATAGAATGTATTTAACACAATTATCCCCTTCAATTTAATTGTATTATTATTATATCAAATCCATGACACTTATTGTCTTCTCACTACATCTAAAGCGGTGTGTCCACAGAGAAGGGTCCAATCATTCATATGCTATAAAATGAATAAAAATGTTTTTAATGATGAAAAAGCTTGTTTTATCAAAAGTAACACTTAACAGTATCACATATCAAAGCAAGGTTGTTTTTCAGTGACAAGTGCGTGTTTAATAAGGTTTCAAAGTTGTGTCCACACTTTTTGTCAACACCGTCAGACATTTATTAAAATGTAATAAAATCAGGGAATATCAGGGGCAGCTGTCGCTCTAAAGGACCCCTCGTCACAGTCCTCCTCTGCAGAGTACATCACTGTCAGACAGGCTCTGGTCAATTTTATAATTGTAGAATATTTTAAATTTTAATATTTTAAATATTGCCAAATTTGTCAACACCGTCAGATTTTGTGTTCCAATAATATATCAAAATACTTAAATGTGACTCTTGAACAAAAGCTTTACAAAAAATAACATACTCACTGTTTGTTGTGTTTATTTTAATACAGTAATTGATTGATCCAATGTATTTGATAGTTAAAAAGACCACAAATTCAGGTTTTCGTCGCAGATCTGTCAACTCCATCAGATGTTCAAAATATGTACATCATCGAAAGAATACATCAGGAATTGTTTCTTCAGAAGAACTGAGACATCTGCTGGAAAGCCACAAGCGTGCATCTGGCACATCTTACACTGTTTGGTCATTTAACATTCATATATTTACTTCATGTATTCTCCTTATGGCAAATATTTCTGTACCTATTACTGCTTTATGGAAATATCTAGTGCATTTTATTTGCCATGATATAAGGAATTTGTCTTGTTTCAGATTCACTACAGAAAACACATTAACACAAATACAGTATAACTCTCTGTATAGAAAAATATGCAATGTAAGAAGATAATATGTAGCAGAGGGTAACACTTTACAGCAACGCCTCATTTAATAACATTAGTTAAAGCATTAACTAACATGAACTTACAGTGAGCAATAAATTAATTACTACATTATTTATTTATATTAATAATTACATTATTTATTAATGCTGTGCTTGTCAGTTTTTCTTTAATTTTTAATGTTAATTGTCTTTTTCCTTATAACAGGTCTGATAACAGTAACAGAAAGTGACTCCACGCTGTCTACGGCGAGTGGAAGGCTACTCAGAACACGTCCCACTCTCTGTGAAAAGAAGAGAGATATATGCTTGTCAGCACGGAAAGAACTACAAGAAGACTCCCACAACAGATGATTTGGTATGTACCGCTACACATCTTGTTCACCACACTGGTGATGAATTCAGTGTGGAGGTGTCTAATTCTGATCCTGGAGGGCCACTTTGCCACAGATTTGAGTGATTTTGAAGACCTTTATTAGCTGATATAAGCAATCACAGCTTAGGGCTGTAAATAAACTTCTGTAAGGTGGCCCTCCAGGTGCAGGTTTGGACACCCCTGGTTTAGTTTATGTTATGCTAAAGTAGTAAAAAAAATAACAAATGTAAGTTTGAGAATTGTTAAATGGTTAGTTTACCCAAAAATGACAATTCTGTCATTAATTACTCCAAGACTTTTGTTCATCTGAGAGATGTCTGTCCCGCCATTGAGAGCTACGTAATTACCACTTTCAAGCTCCAGAAAGATAGTAAAGACATCACTAGTAATCTACGTGACTCCAATGGTTTAACCTCGGTTGTAAATGTTTTCTTTTTTTCTTTTAAAAAAAAAAAAATAACACACTTTATTTGGCCCAAAGTATGTGGACAGTCCAGTCTAATTAACAGGTTTGGCTATACCAGTAATTTCTGTGTGAACAAATCTTGATTCTGCACTGCACAGTGGCTTTGTTGGAATAGCCAAGCCTGTATATTAAAAGGAGGTGTCCAAGTACATTTGCATTAAATTCAGGTAAAGTAAATTAGAAAATACAAGTTGTACCCCTTTTCCATTGACTTTTAATCTCCCCTGTACTCTCCCTGACAGCCAAGATCAAGTTGCCCCCCTCTGAGCAAAAATAACTACTCGACCACCTTCGTGACACAGCTAGCGCACCAAGTGAATCAGCTTGTGATAGGGAGGTGGAAAGACTGAAGGAGAGCAAAGTTTACAAATCCCGTGAAGTCAGGAATTATGTTGATAGAAGGTGGTTATGTGTTCGGGAGGTGAGGTTCTGCACTGGACATGTTCTGTATTCCACATTTCATGTTCAGTTGTTGTACATTTAGACAGGTAGAAGGTAAAAGGACAAGGCAGGCATTTAGAGAACTTCCATTCTCTTTGTGCTTGTTATTTACTTGTTCCATTCTTTCTGCAGAACCTATTTGTATCAAGGTAATGTTTTTGTTGTTGTTTTCCAGAGGTGGTGTAGGGCCTATGCACCGCATGGATTCTCTGTGGCAGTCACCACCAACAATGGAGTTGAGGCGCTCAATAAATCACCGAAGAACTTCTAACTCAGATTTTCTGGCACAGGAAGTCTTTCATCTATGCTTGAAACTCTAGTATGTTGCTGTCATACAGTAGACTCAACTTCATCTACAGTAGTGAATGCAAGACTTACAATCCAGCTGTTCCAGCATTCCTGAAAGATAGACCCAGAAGTTTTGTCAAACATTGCTTGAACAGCATCAAGGCAGCTTCCAGCTATTCCAAAGAGCACATAGAGGTGCTTGGAAAGGAATCTTTTAAGGTCAAGAGTGAGACAACTTCTGCATGGTACAAAGTAGAACTTGGTAACTCTGAAAAATATCCGTCATGTGCAGGGGCGTGTCTATATGGTGCCCAGGGGTGGCACCGGCCCCCCCTGAAATTTGGCTGGCCACCCCAGGTGCCCCCCGTACCAGTTGTCTTGCGATGGGCTTGTTTTTAGTACATTTCTAACTGCATCTGGCGGATCTTGGCATGTGTAGGCAGCTGCCTAGGGCCGCTTTCTTCTCTTCTTTTTAATTTTAGGGTGATCTAAATGACAAATGTTGAGAGCGCATAATGTTATGCGATCATGTAATGCGCGAGCACGAATCTCTCCACTCGCAAGCGGATTTCCTTCACTCACACAAAACTGGACGTGTGCTTTTAAATATACATTGTTCTTTTATGAATTGACTCGGGTTTCGCTCAGATATTGCTTGTATACTCAAACGTTATCCTCGAGAAGAATTTTTAAATATATTTTCACAAAATATACAGGTGCATCTCAATAAATTAGAATGTCGTGGAAAAGTTCATTTATTTCAGTAATTCAACTCAAATTGTGAAACTCGTATTAAATAAATTCAATGCACACAGACTGAAGTAGTTTAAATCTTTGGTTCTTTTAATTGTGATGATTTAGGCTCACATTTAACAAAAACCCACCAATTCACTCTCAACACTCTTTTTTCCCACAAATTTATTCACAGACTCATTTATTAATATATTGTGTAAAACAATGACTGGCATGTAAAAGACTTATTTATATAGAGTGAATACTTTCTTTGCTTTATTTTCATAGCACAAACTGATTTATTATCTGAAACAATACAAAAATGGCTGGCTCGTCTGGGACGTAAAGGCAGCTTTTTCCACCTTTTGATCACAAGATGTCGTTAGTGTGCATTGTCTTGAAAAGCTTCGAGTAATGAACCTTTTTAAGATACAGTTGAGGGGATGCCTCTGTGCTTCACAAAGCTTCATTTTTCCATCACTACGTAATGGTGTCGAATGAACACGCAAGAAAATGAAGATGATGAAAAACAGTCTTTAACTAATCTACCCACCAGGAATATCCACATGGAGGAAAGTAAATGACACATGTTGACTTTAACAATATCTGACAAAACTAAACTGAACAAACAGGAACTTAAGTACACCAGCAAACTATTATAATTAACAAGACACAGGTGAACCAAATGACATAATCAGACATGAGGGAAAACT
Source organism: Onychostoma macrolepis (assembly GCF_012432095.1). Lineage (NCBI taxonomy): Eukaryota > Metazoa > Chordata > Actinopteri > Cypriniformes > Cyprinidae > Onychostoma > Onychostoma macrolepis. The sequence continues at coordinate 544,940 of NC_081173.1, forward strand.
AGGTCAAGGAACACAAGAGGAATGAAAAACAAACAAAAGTCCATGTGGTGGTGACATGAGTGTCTATGTATCATATTGAATCAAGATTAATAAAAATATTCCACAATCCCTACATTTTTTTATTTATACTGTACATTTATACAAATAAAATGGTTAATCTATGAATGAAAAACTGTAATTTGCTGCTCCGAAAATAAAAGGCGTTTCAGAGGATCACTGAAATCTAAATTAATTCTTAAATTATAACAATGAAGTCACTGCATCTTCAGTCTCTGTAGTGGATCCATATTCACCATCAGATGATCATGAGAAGATAAGACTGTCATCTAATATAAGTCCTAAAATAAAACACAAAGAGTATGAGACATTATGTTTTTCACATCTTTCATAAGAAAACTTAGCACTAACTAGATAAGGTATATTAATTCATTCTCAAACATGATAATATAGCTTCTATCTGATGCTGAAAGTCAACGTCACAAAATCAAAAGGACATGAAAGGTTATTTTCACACAACAGACAGCTGATACAGAACCAGCAGAAATGACCATTACACACATATTGGTAACACTTTAGAATACTGTTCCGTCGTTAATGAATAACTACACAGGAACGAGTGACTAATGCATTATTAACATTGTAGTAACTACTATTAACTAACAAGAAACTCTGATTAATGATTTATTAAGTAATAGTGCTCAGTTGAAACTGGTAGCTCACTATTAGCTAACCAATAACTACTATTTTTTTCATATATCCTGAGAACTCCTAAGAACTACTGTATACAGGTTCATATATGACATACAAAAACTTAAGATGAATTTAAGAATCATTATCTCATGGTCTAAGACCTAAATATTCACAAACACATGGTGTGACTGACCCTGGTACAATTCCCTTTTATTTCTAGTGGGTAAAACGGCCATTTGAACTTAAAATGAAAAGTGTTAACTATTGTTACCATAATGTCTCCAGTTTGTAATTGGGATCATCCTTCATAGCAGAGAGCAGCTTCACTCCTGAGTCTCTTAGTTTATTCCCAGACAGATTCAGGAATCTCAAGTGTGAGGGGTTTGATCTCAGAGCTGAAGCCAAAGCAGCACAACCTTCATCTGTGATGCCACAGTCATACAGCCTGTAGAGAACAAAGACACAACGTTTCACTCTCTCAGATCAAACATGAAGAAATGCATACCTTGACTCTAGGGGTCAAACAACTAAAAATCAAGTCAAAATTCTTGGGGTGATTCTGGAGACAGACCTTAATTTTAGTAGTCATGTCAAAGCAGTAACTAAATCAGCATACTATCATCTCAAAAATATTGCAAGAATTAGATGTTTTGTTTCCAGTCAAGACTTGGAGAAACTTGCTCATGCCTTTATCACAAGCAGGGTGGGTTATTGCAATGGTCTTCTCACCGGCCTTCCAAAGAAGACCATTAGACAGCTGCAGCTCATCCAGAACGCTGCTGCCAGGATTCTGACTAGAACCAGAAAATCTGAGCATATTACACCAGTCCTCAGGTCCTTACACTGGCTTCCAGTTACATTTAGGAGTGATTTTAAAGTACTTTTACTCGTTTAGAAATCACTCAATGGCCTAGGACCTAAATACATTGCAGATATGCTCACTGAATATAAACCTAACAGACCACTCAGATCATTAGGACTGAGTCAGTTAGAAATACCAAAGGTTCACACAAAACAAGGGGAGTCCGCTTTTAGCTATTATGCCGCCCGCAGCTGGAACCAGCTTCCAGAAGAGATCAGATGTGCTAAAACATTAGCCACATTTAAATCCTGACTCAAAACTCATCTGTTTAGCTATGCATTTTTTGAATGAGCACTGTGCTACGTCTGAACTAATTACACTGTATTTATGTATAATCATTTTCAATTCTTAGCTGTTTTAAATTCATTTAATAATTTCCTTGTTTTCATTGCTGTGATTATTTTTATTTTTATTGTTACTTTTTTTAATGACTATTTCACTTGCTTTTATGTAAAGCACTTTGAATTACCACTGTGTATGAAATGTGCTATATAAATAAACTTGCGTTGCCTTGCCTAAATTGACATGTTTCCCTTACACATGCAAACAAACGGCCACTCTTATCATGTTCCTTTTGTGATCGCGCTAGTTCCAGTGATTTATTTCTTATTCGTTTTCTGATAATGCATCTTGATTTTGGGCTCGGTGCTACAGGTCCGAGGCTATTAGCCCCGCCCGGTCCGTTTGAAGCACTGGCTCGCACTGGCCTGACAGTGGAAAAGTGGCTAATGGTAGTCAGGGCTGGTTCTAGACATTTGGAGGCCCTAGGCAAAATTAATGTTGGAGGCCCCTCACAACACCTAACCTTTGTATTTATACAACATTTAATTTTCAAATTTGTATATTTTTTACATATGTACATATTAATCAAACTTTATTATTATTATTATTATTATTATTACTACTATTATCAGTTGGATTCCTACATCAGTATGTCCAATGTTTTGGATACTTTCCAGTCGGGTTATCTACAAAGCACAGAAACTGTATTGTTGAAAGTTAACAATGACCTTTTGCAAGTTCTTGATACTGGTTCACATGCGGTTCTTGTTTTGTTGGATTTAAGTGCGGCATTCGATTCAATTGATCATAGTATTCTCCTACATCGGTTGGGAAAGTTGGTGGTTATTCAGGGTGTCGCTTTGCAGTGGTTGGCTTCTTATCTCAAAGACAGAACCTTCTCAGTGAGCATTGGGAAGTATTTTTCTTTGTCGGCTCCGTTGTCATGCGGTGTGCCCCAAGGGTCCATTTTAGGACCTCTTCTCTTTTCACTTTACATGCTTCCCCTGGGTGCCATTTTTAAAAAATATAAATATATCTCCTACCACTGCTATGCAGACGATACCCAGTTTTATCTTCCAGCAAAAACTGACAGCAGTGACTCTTTGGATGTGCTTTACAACTGTTTTGAGGAGATAAAAGGTTGGATGGCTAATCATTTTCTACAATTAAACAAAAGCAAAAGTGAAATTCTGATTTTAGGCCACTCTAGAACTTCATCTGTTTTTAATTTAGGGTCTCTCTCTGAAATCTTAGGGTTGCATTCGATTCGTTACTCAACTTTGAGAAACAAATTAGCACAGTGGTAAAGGGCAGCTTTTTCCATCTGAGATTAATTGCTAAACTAAAACAGTCATTGCCCCACAAAGATTTGGAGACTGTAATCCATTCTTTCATAACATCACGTACTGTAACTCCCTTTATTGTGGCCTAACTTACGGTTATATCAAACCAGTAACATATGCTCAAATCACCACGTTAGATGGATCTTGGTCTGTGTCACTGAGCGCAAAATGTATTTATAACACACCTGGGTAACACTTTATAATAGCGTTCTGTTGTAAGTCATTTATAAGTGATTAGTTAATGATTAACTAATAATTTACAAAACATGACTTTATGTTCACAAATCATTATTAAGTAATATGCTAACGATTTACAAATCTATGGTAAGTTATCTTAAAAAAAATAGCATATCATAAAATTATCAAACAGATCCTTAGTAAATGGTTAATAAGTTACTAATTAATATATTATTAATCACTTAAAAATCATTCAAATGTCAATATTGTACCATTATCTCACTGCGTTAAAAATACTCCATGTGTGTCAGAGAAGACATCTGTCTACACCCTCACTAGTCAGCCCTTACATTGCAGTACACACTACAAAGTATTCAAAACCTGTTGTGTAAACGCATGAATAAATCATTTACAAAGTTTTCTGCATCCCCTAATCTAAAGTGTAAACTAGTTATTGGATGCTAGTTGCTAGCATGGATGCTTTCATAACATCACGCCTGGATTAATTACCAAAAGGGTGTATTCACACCTGTCTTGTTTGGTTCAATTGAATCAAACTCAAGTTTGTTTCCTCCTTTGGTGCGGTTCTTTTTGGAAGGTGTGAATACAGTAAATCGCACTCGGGTGCAGACCAAACAACCGTACTGAGACCCATCTGAAGAGGTGGTCTTGGTCCACTTCCAAACGAACTCTGGTACAGTTGAATCGATGAATGGATGACCTGAAGCACACGTGTGGTTTTTGTTTACAGTTTCTGGTTCACTTGCAAAAAGGGCAGTGTGAAAGTGAACCGCAGCAAAGTAAAACAATCAACATTGTATTTGGTCCAGACCAAAGCAAGTGAACTAGTGGACTTTCCTGGTGTGGATACATCCTAAGTGTTATGTTAAAGCAGTAATGTAATCATCAGCAGAATTTAGAAGATACACACATCTGAGGTACTTTTGAGGTACATTTTTGACTTTTTGATTTTAAAACAAAATTTTTTTTAGTTATCTTGCTACCAAAATTAGCTCCCAACATGATGTCATTGATTTTAAACACAAATTCAAAGTGCTGTGTCTGGGCATGCTAGCGGCACCTGCTTTTTTAAACTCGTAATTAACCACCGAATTATCTATCCAGAAATTACTCCGACCCGACAGAAAAAGTTTATATTTAGAATACATTGCAATAACTCCAAAATAATGATGACAACTTGAAAACCTGCATTAGGAGGAGTACGGGGTGCCGTAACGGGGGGGTGGGGGTGGGCATTTCTGCCAAGGGTGACCCCCTCCCCCGGAACACAATCACAGGGGGGGCCCAAGTCAATATGCTTTTCAGGGGGCCCAGAAACTATAGCAGCGTCCCTGGGAGGAATACTCCTGTGCGTGCCTATTTAGCCTTTTCCTTCAGCACCGGAAGGATATGTTCTTTTCAGTGAACATTCAGAAGGTGGGACCCACTTTGAAATGGCTACATTAATTGGTTTAACTGCAGGAGAGTGAAAGTTCAACTATATGCAATGAACAAAGAGGCTAGTATTTTGCTGGCCATCTTGGATGGTACGGTTATGGAGGCCCAGCCACAAAGCCCTAGGCAATTGCCTGCTCTGCCCATAGGTAGCGCCAGCCCCAAAGTAAGTTGATTTACACCAAACATTTGCAACATTACAACAAAAACTCTTTACAGTAACCTGTGTCTGTCATCTTGTTTGCAGCTTGTTTGGTTTATTTAACTGTTAGTTTTACTTTCTTTTGGACGATAGTAATAAATTCAGATCTAAATTGTCCTTTTCAGGTAGACTCCTCACCCCTGCCTTCAACTGCTGACAGGATCTGACGGTTCAAGCAGGAATTTGTTGCTGAACGCCAAAGGAGATACTGTATTGTATGCACTATCTACAAGTGAGTTTTTATGGTAGAGATGATCTTACCTCAATTCCTCCAGTTTACAGTGAGGATTCTCCAGTCCAGCAGAGAGCAGCTTTAATCCTGTATCTCCAAGCTGATTATATGACAGATGTAGTTTTATCAGGTGTGAGGGGTTTGATCTCAGAGCTGAAGCCAGAGCAGCACAACTTTCATCTGCTACACCACAATCCAACAACCTGTAGAGAACAATGACACTCTTCACAACCTCAGATCAACAGAAACTTTGTTATCAAAAAGAAACCAGCAACATATGCTCAAATCACCATGTTAGATGGATCTTGGTCTGTGTCACTGACCGCAAAATTGATTTATAACACACCTGGGTAACACTTTATAATAGCGTTCTGTTATAAGTAATTTATAAGTGATTAGTTAATGATTAACTAATAATTTACAAAACATGACTTTGTTCACAAATGATTATTAAGTAATATGCTAAAGATTTACAAATCTGTGGTAAGTTATCTTAAAAAAATAGCGTATCATGAAATAATCAAACAGATCCTTAGTAAATGGTTAAGTTACTAATTAATATATTATTAATCACTTAAAAATCATTCAAATGATCTGCAAGTGTATACAAGGCATTTACAACACTTTCTGCATCAAAGATCTACGAATGATGAGTAAAACATTTACAACTGATTAATAGTTTACATTTATGCATTTTTACATTTTACATTTATGCATTTAGCAGACGCTTTTATCCAAAGCGACTTACATTGCATTCAAGTTACAGTTTTTACATTTTTTATCAGCTCTTGCTTTCCCTGGGAATCGAACCCATGATCTTGGCGTTGCTAGCGCCATGCTCTACTATTTGAGCTACAGGAAAGCCTACACTTTAGAATAGGGGATGCAGAAAGTGTTGTAAATGCCTTGTATACACTTACAGATAATTTGTAATAGGTAAGAAAAATATACAAATAATGTGTAACACATTTACAAGTAATGAATAGTTTACACTTTAGGGGATGCAGAAACTTTGTAAATGATTTATTAATGTGTTTACACAACAGGTTTTGAATACTTTGTAGTGTGTACTGTAAAGGCTGACTAGTGAGGGTGTAGACAGATGTCTTCTCTGACACACATGGAGTATTTTTAACGCAGTGAAATAATAGTACAATATTGACATTTGAATGATTTTAAAGTGATTAATAATATATTAACTAGTAACTTATTAACCATTTACTAAGGATCTGTTTGATTATTTCATGATATGCTATTTTTTTTAAGTTAACTTACCACAGATTTGTAAATCATTAGCTATTTCTTAATCATTTGTGAACGTATAGTCATGTTTTGTAAATGATTAGTTAATCATCATCTAATCACTTGTAAATTATTTATAACAATCTACAAAACATAGATATAAATATTAACATATCACTTATTAATCATTTATGAACGCATAGTCATGTTTTGAAAATGATTAGTTCATCATTAACTAATTACTTGTAAATTACTTGTAAATGAATTAACAAAACATACACAAATTGTTAGCATATCACTTATTAATCGCTTATGAATGTTTTGTAAATGATTAGTTCATCATTAACTCATCACTTATAACTTACAACTGAACGTTATTATAAAGTGTTACCCACACCTGCAGTCAAGAAGGAAAAATATATTTTTTGGTAACACTTTAGAATAGGGAACACTAATTCACTATTAACTATGACTTTTCCCTCAATAAATTACTAATTTGCTGCTTATTAATAGTTAGTAAGGTAGTTGTTAAGTTTAGGTATTGGGTAGGATTAGGGATGTAGAATAAGGTCATGTAGAATAAGGCATTAATATGTGCTTAATTAGTTCTAATAAATGGCTAATATTCTAGTAATATGCATGCTAATAAGCAACTAGTTAAGAGACCCTAAAATAAAGTGTTACCTATTTTTCTTGTATGTTCATCATTTGTGCAATATCTTTTCTAAATAGTTCAATATGTCATTGAGTTTTTCTGTTATTCTAAGAGATTACGTCTGTGTGAGAGAGAAAGATTATACATAACTGATAAAACAAATTAAAACAGAAAAATAACAGAAAACATATTTTTAAAAATAACAGAATGGGTTATCTTTCAGCTCAAGTCTACCTCACAGTCATTCCGAAAAATCAACTTAAATGGGTGTGGATGGCTGTGAGAAGGAGGGGAGAAAACGGGCATGAGCATCTGTCATCTGTCAGTGACCAATGCCGGCTTGCATTAAACAAGGGTAAGTTGTAGTATTTTTGTGTCTGGTGAAGTTAAATTCCTATTAAATACATTACAGTAAATATCATCTGTTTTTTGTTTTTCTTCCATGTAAAAGATTACATACATGCACTATAAATGCATATATTGGAAAATAATTTAAATAATTATTATTTAATTATTAAATAATTATTAATAATTTAAATTTAATTAACCGGTACAAAGTACCTTCATGACACTGACAATAAAGTTGGACAGTGGTTTAAATTGTTTGTGTGTAGCAACCATTTTTCTAATGAGAGCTACAAGAATCTTCTATGCCAAAGTAAACGCTTCAAACTGAAAAAATATTAATTCTCTTACATCATGAGCAGACGTGATATTAAATTTACAAATTATAATTTGATCACGTTGTTAAAATAGTTTTGCTTGTAATGAATGAAATAATAGTTTCTCCTTAATTTTAATTTTGATGTTACTTTATGAATCATTAAAATTGCAAAATTCACAGTGACTCAGGTGAGAGTCACGTATGGTCTTACCACAGTCCCTCCAGGTTACAATGAGGATTTTCTAGTACAGCAAAGAGCAGCTTCACTTTTGAGTCTCCGAGTTTATTCCCATTTAGATCCAGTTTTCTCAGGTGCGAGGGGTTTGATCTCAGAGCTGAAGCCAGAGCAGCACAACCTTCATCTGTGATACCACACTTACTCAACCTGTAGAGAACAATGACACACTCTTTAGTCTCTCTTTAGCCTATATGTTTTAAAACAGGAATGTTTTCTGATTGTAAGTCTTAAAAATGAATATCTTTACAAATTGTTGTTTAACATCTAACCATATATTTTCTGATGGGTTAGGATGAATCCATTTGTATATTTTGAATCTGACTGGCCAGAAAGTAGTGGCAGCAATGTGGTGCTTCCAGTCCGCCTTGTGGTTTTGGTTTCTGTAGAGTAGTCAATTTAATTCTTGGTGTCTTTTTTTTCCAGCAAAATTTGGCAATAATTGAGCCTATAGATTTTATCTCCTGGGTGGCAAAAGCACTGGCAATAATTCATACGATAATCATCTATGTGAGACAGGTGATCCTGTAAGCGCCCCCACATCACCTCCGTAAACAAAGTGTGAAGATCATCAAATTCTTCTAGAATACTTTGAATTTTTTGGAAGAAGACGCATTGTGAGGAATAAGCCTTGTGTTTACCTCAGAAGAAGAATATGATGCAACGCATGGCTTGATCCAGTGGAGGAGACCATTTCTGATGAGCAAGTAATTTATCCTTACTTATATTAGTGTTATTGTGGCATAAACTACACAATTTACTAATTGGACATTTCCCAAACTATAATTCCAGACTAAAATGTGTGAAATCGAGTGCAACATTTTGAAATATGATAGGCAACCTTTCATCACCTCTAAATGTTGTACGATGCGAGGATGTTTTTATACTCTATATACTATAAAATAATACAATCTAAAAGTAAGCTTATATGAAGTAAGACAGGCATGAGTGTTTGCACTGTAACATGATGAATGTTAGAGTCTAAGAATGCTTAGACCAATGTTTACTGTGAAATACTCTGTTTGCAAATATCTGAATGAATGAATAAATGATGCATTTATATAGCACTTTGTGCATTACTGTACACCCAAAGCGCTTTACAATCATGTGTGTGTGTGTGTGTGTTTGTGTGGGGGGGGGTCTCTCCGCAACCACCACCAGTGTGCAGCATCCACTTGGATAATGTGACAGCCACAGTACAACGGCGCCAGTGCGCTCACCACACACCAGCTGCAGGTGGAGAGGAGAGATAGAATCAATTCAGTGGATGGGGATTATTAGGAGGCCAAGATTGACAAGGGCCAGTGGCGGCAATTTGGCCAGGAAATCTGCTCAAATGTAGACGTTTATAACCTCCTTAACAATAATAATTTAGTTTCTCAGATATAAAAATATGTTTTTGTACTGTATGATAATACATACAAAGCATGTGTGCATCTATTACTACAAAATCTTTTTTTTGTTTGTTTTTGCCATGAGTGCCATATTAGTGATTGTTAATGTAATAATATAGTTGCTCCTCATATCAACATGCTCACTGATTTATGCATGCATTTATTTTAGGGCTGCCAAAATAACGCGTTAACTTAATTAGTTATGAAAAAATAACATGATTCAAATATTTTAACACAGTTAATGCACTGGCCCCGCCCCCAGACCTGTACATCATCTTACATTTCAGTTGACTGTTGACAAATATGATGCAGGGCAACAACTCCGTAAATGCAGTTATGCCATAAAATTCAAGATATTGGTGCAGAAATGCTGCTGTATAAATTTTTGCCTCATATTTATATCATACGATATCACACGAGCAGGGAGAGCAGTAACCTATTACATGAGAGCTGATTTTGTCACAGATTTTATACAACAGTTCAGCGAGGGGTAGCAAACACGTAGACCAAATAATAGCAGACAAAGAAACAAAGATGAACACAAGCTTTATATACTAAACGTAATCAAGAGGAAACAGAAACAGGTGTGGAGCTAATTAACTAATCAGGGGAACTAAGGAAACTAGGTCAAACTGTAACATTTCGCTCCCTTCCCGGAACAAACGAAGGACAAAAGCAGTCTAACAGAGGAGGGAGGGTGGGGGTTCTGGAGGTGGGTGTGGAGCAGGAGGGGGGCAGGTAACGGGAAGGGGGCACAGTTCATAGGGCCAGGGTGGAGTAGATGGAGGAAGGAGCCAGGGAGGAGCCCGGAGCAGGAGGAGCCAGGTGGCAATCCAGAGGTCAGCCAGGATGGCGGCCCACGGTGGAGTTGACGGCGGGAGGAGCCATGGTGGAGAAGGGCCTGACGACACCAGGGGACTGACTGACGGAGACTGAGCTGCTGGAGGTCGAGACCCAGGTGGAACTGAGCAGACTGGTAGTGGTTGAGGAGAGACCCCCCACATGATTGTAAAGCGCTTTGGGTGTATTGCAATACACAATAAAGCGCTATATAAAAATGCCTCATTCATTCATTCATTCAGACAGAGAGGGATCAAACTGAGGATCCGGAGGGCCAAGGCAGAACTGAAGGCTCAGGCGACTGAGGCGAGGATCCGGAAGACCGCAGTGGAGATGGTGCGACTGAGGCTGAAGGTGGAGCTGGAGGAAGGAGGAGCCTGACAGAGCCAGAGGGATGGAGTGAAGAAGCAAAGCCAGAGGAATGGAGTCGAGGAGGCGGATAGTCAACGACTGACCAAGGCAGGGCCGGAGGGACGAGGGAGCCTGGTGGAGCCAGTGGGATGACGAGCCATGGTGGAGATGAAGGAGCTAGGAGCCGAGGTGGAGCCGATGGGTCGGAGGACCGAAGTGTAGTCCAAGGCTTGAAGGCTGGAAGTGGAGACAGGGATCCGCATGTCTGGGCGGAGCTGGAGACTGGAAGTCCTGAGGCGGCGGAACAGAGTGCATGGCAAGCGCTGACTGAGGGTGAGCTGAGGGACTGACAGGCATCAGTGGAGATGGAAGTGAGGAACTAGCTGGTTTGAGAGGAGAGGTTGGGAGGGAACACAGGAGGACATGAACTGGACGGAACCAGCGGAGACGCAGGAGATTCAGGCTCAGGCTCTGTGGCGATGATGGGCTCAGTCACAGCGGGCTCAGGCTCTCCGTCTGCAGTGGGCTCAGGCAGTAGCCCCGTGTAGTGGGGTGACGGCTGGGTGGTCTCTGGTTCGGGAGTGGGGCTGGAGATATCCTCCTCTGAGGGGCAGACAGAAAAATACAGTCCATTATTCTCCAGCACCCACTCCACACAAGCGGCGAAATCCTCCTTGGGACCGTTCGCTGGCAGGCGTGCCTTACACCGCTTACTCAAGCTGGAGATGTAGAAGGCATGAAGCGGCGGTCGGGAAGTGGGTAAGGCACGCCAGATCGAGAAAGTCCCTGGTATGGTCCTCCAGCGAACGGTCCATCTGCTCCAGGCACAGGAGTTCGACGGCGGGCAGATTCATACCAGGAGAGGACCAAGAAAAAATAAACAGAAAGTAACAGAAAAGCTATTCTGTTACGTGTTGATACTAATAAAGAGCACGACGAAGAAGTATCCACAAAACAGAGTCTTTTAATGAGAATTCACACAAGAAACAGAAATAATCCAGGAGCAAGGGTAGCAAACACGTAGATCAAATAATAGCAGACAAAGAAACAAAGATGAACACAGGCTTTATATACTAAACGTAATCAAGGAAAAACAGAAACGGGTGTGGAGCTAATTAACTAATCAGGGGAACTAAGGAAACTAGGTCAAACTGTAACATTTCGCTCCTTCCCGGAACAAACGAAGGACAAAAGCAGTCTAACAGAGGAGGGAGGGTGGGGTTCTGGAGGTGGGTGTGGAGCAGGAGGGGCAGGTAACGGGAAGGGGCACAGTTCATAGGGCCAGGGTGGAGTAGATGGAGGAAGGAGCCAGGAGGAGCCGGAGCAGGAGGAGCCAGGTGGCAATCCAGAGGTCAGCCAGGATGGCGGCCCACGGTGGAGTTGACGGCGGGAGGAGCCATGGTGGAGAAGGGCCTGGCGACACCAGGGACTGACTGACGGAGACTGAGCTGCTGGAGGTCGAGACCCAGGTGGAACTGAGCAGACTGGTAGTGGTTGAGGAGAGACCCCCCACATGATTGTAAAGCGCTTTGGGTGTATTGCAATACACAATAAAGCGCTATATAAAAATGCCTCATTCATTCATTCATTCAGACAGAGAGGGATCAAACTGAGGATCCGGAGGGCCAAGGCAGAACTGAAGGCTCAGGCGACTGAGGCGAGGATCCGGAAGACCGCAGTGGAGATGGTGCGACTGAGGCTGAAGGTGGAGCTGGAGGGAAGGAGGAGCCTGACAGAGCCAGAGGGATGGAGTGAAGAAGCAAAGCCAGAGGAATGGAGTCCCGAGGAGGCGGATAGTCAACGACTGACCAAGGCAGGGCCGGAGGGACGAGGGAGCCTGGTGGAGCCAGTGGGATGACGAGCCATGGTGGAGATGAAGGAGCTAGGAGCCGAGGTGGAGCCGATGGGTCGGAGGACCGAAGTGTAGTCCAAGGCTTGAAGGCTGGAAGTGGAGACAGGGGATCCGCATGTCTGGGCGGAGCTGGAGACTGGAAGTCCTGAGGCGGCGGAACAGAGTGCATGGCAAGCGCTGACTGAGGGTGAGCTGAGGGACTGACAGGCATCAGTGGAGATGGAAGTGAGGAACTAGCTGGTTTGAGAGGAGAGGTTGGGAGGGAACACAGGAGGACATGAACTGGACGGAACCAGCGGAGACGCAGGAGATTCAGGCTCAGGCTCTGTGGCGATGATGGGCTCAGTCACAGCGGGCTCAGGCTCTCCGTCTGCAGTGGGCTCAGGCAGTAGCCCCGTGTAGTGGGGTGACGGCTGGGTGGTCTCTGGTTCGGGAGTGGGGCTGGAGATATCCTCCTCTGAGGGGCAGACAGAAAAATACAGTCCATTATTCTCCAGCACCCACTCCACACAAGCGGCGAAATCCTCCTTGGGACCGTTCGCTGGCAGGCGTGCCTTACACCGCTTACTCAAGCTGGAGATGTAGAAGACGCAGAGCGAGCGGTCGGGGAAGTGGGTAAGGCACGCCAGATCGAGAAAGTCCCTGGTATGGTCCTCCAGCGAACGGTCCATCTGCTCCAGGCACAGGAGTTCGACGGCGGGCAGATTCATACCAGGAGAGGACCAAGAAAAAAAAATAAACAGAAAGTAACAGAAAAGCTATTCTGTTACGTGTTGATACTAATAAAGAGCACGACGAAGAAGTATCCACAAAACAGAGTCTTTTAATGAGAATTCACACAAGAAACAGAAATAATCCAGGAGCAAGGGGTAGCAAACACGTAGATCAAATAATAGCAGACAAAGAAACAAAGATGAACACAGGCTTTATATACTAAACGTAATCAAGGAAAAACAGAAACGGGTGTGGAGCTAATGAACTAATCAGGGGAACTAAGGAAACTAGGTCAAACTGTAACTGTAAATGTTGTTTCAAACCTTTCTTTTGTGGAACATAAAAGAAGGTGTTTTGAAGACTGTTGACCAAAAGCTGACTTTCATTGTATGAAAAAAAAATATATATATATATTTTATGTTCCATAGTTTACGTTACGCCGTTGTAGCCTAAATGTTTGTGTAATACATTTTATGTTAAATCAAATAAAAGATTTCTTTCTAAAGCTAAATTGTGTAATGTTTACTAGATACCTTTTTTTTTGTTGGTATTTTTAAAATTTATTTTGCGATTAATTAGATTAATTAATCGACATGTAATTAATTTGATTAAAAATCTGAATCGACTGACAGCCCTAATTTATTTATTTATTTTTAGAGACCAGACACCTGCAGCACAGATAAGTCCTGCTGATTTTTTAATGAGTCTTTTCAAACAGTTTTTTCTTTGAGAGCTCTGCACCAACATCAGATGTTCAGCTACACTGGGCTGAAGTTCTACATGAATATGGTAAAATAAGCTCCATAACTATTGATGATGGGTTGTTGTTTTTCTTGAATCCATGGAAAGAAGCATGAAACACTCTGGAAATACCAGGTATGGTTTACTTGTTTCAACAGTTGAACAGTATCTATTTTCTCTAAATGGCACAAAGGTGCGTGACTGTTCAAGTCTCTGTGTTTAGATCAGTGTGCTCAATAATGTGTCCTTGACCGTCATTATGTATATGTTGATTACACTGTGTTAAACAGCCCCTCCTAACTTTAGTTTTACAAGTGTCTGCAGGACTGTTAGGAGAGGTGGAGGTGTAGCTGCTCTATTTAAAGATGTCTATCAATGCAAGCAAGTGTCATTTGGTCAGTATTTGTCTTTTGAATACCAAGGTATTGTGCTGAAAGGTGCTCCACACATTATTTATCATTATTTACAGGCCTCCAAAATACTCTCCAGCCATCAATGATTTTGATCAATGTTATCAATGATTTCCTCAGAGTTTGACTGTTTTGCTATTGCAGGGGATTTTAATATTCACATAGATAATGCAGAAATCAAAACTACAAAAGAAATTATAACTGTTTTAAACACTTTTGACCTGATTCAGCATGTGCTTGGACCCACACACAATCGTGGACACACTCTAGATTTACTAATCAGTAGAGGTCTGAACATCTGATCACTTCTGTATTTTCTTTGATATATTGATCTCTGTTACCACTGAATCTAGATCTGTCTCTGTCAGAAAGAGATGCATTAACGAGAACACTAGTGCGCTATTTATGAAGGCTATATCTTTAACACCAAGCATTTCTGCAGATCTTCTCCTGGATTCATTTAACTCAAAAGTTAAAATGTTATTGATGATATTGCTCCAGTAAAGGTCAGCAAAAAGACAAAAATCATCTTGGAGAAAATCAACAGCAGTTCAGAGTATGAAAAGACAATGCAGAAAAGCTGAGAGGATGTGGCGGAAGATGAAACTTGAAATTCACTATAGCATCTTTAAAGACAGCCTCACTTCTTTATGGGAAGTTTCCAAACTCCCTGAAAGCTACAGTTGTTAAGCCCCTTCTGAAAAAGCGCAATCTTGATAACACCATGTTGATCAACTATAGACCAATATCAAATCTTCCTTTCATATGTAAGATTATTGAAAAGGTAGTTTTTAATCAGCTGAACAACTACTTAAACTCAAATGGATACCTGGACAATTTTCAATCTGGTTTCCGAGCACATCATAGCACAGAGACTCGGACTGGAGCCGTATAAAGTACTCTCGATTCTGTAGTGGCTTCGACTGTAAGAGAAGCGATACTCTGTACTGACCCCAGCACTCCGTGATCTACATTTGGGATATACAAACGACCAACGATACTGTAAAAGAGCTAAAAGCAGAAGTTGAAAACAGACACGTGACCAGGTCGATTCTGTTCAAGCAGCTGCACGTGAGGATAAGAGGACAGTCACAAAATTAAGAAATCAGCTGGAGCAACTCACTGAAAAAATTACGAACATTGAAGATAGGACGTGTGACTAGTGGGGTTGCCGGAGGGGGCGTAAGGCTCCGATGCAGCTGTCTTCATCAGAACTAATCTTTCCAAGTGGATCCCTTCCCTGAAAGGCCGTGACATCGAGATTGACCGGGCCCATCGTGTGTATGACGGAAGGAAAAACTCTGATCGGCCGCATACTCTCATCTTCCGTGTACTAAGATGGCATGACAGATCGGCGATCCTGAAAGGTACTCAGCAGGCATATCTGGTGAAATATACGCAAGACAATGTCACGCTACTATTTTTTCCCGACTTTAGTCCAGCCACAACTAGCCCAAGAAAAAGAGCTTTAATCCAGTCTTGAAGATGACAGCACTTGGTCTCCAGCGTTTCTTTGGGATGCGGATGATGGTGGAGCGTTTGAAGCAGGAAGGGACTTCGCACAGCTCCAATGATCTGTTGAAGATCTGTGTGAAGATGGGGGCCAGCTGGTCAGCACAGGATTTCAGACAGGCTGGTGTAACACAATCTGGGCCTGGTGCTTTCTTTCTCTTCTGCTTCCTGAAGATCTGACGCACATCATCTTCACTGATCTGAAGTGCAGGAGTGGGGGAGAGGGGATTGCAGGAGGTGTTAATGGATCCATGGAGAGAAGGTCAGAATGGGAGTGGGGTGTGAGACTTTTTTCAAACCTGTAATAAAATTCATTCAAATCGTCGGCCAGTTGTTGATTCACCACAGTGCGGTGTCACACAGATGGTGTCTTGTAGTTGGTGATGTCTTTCAGATCTTTCCACACTGATGCAGGGTCGCTGGCAGAAAACTGATTTCTCAGCTTTTCAGAATAGTTTCTCTTTGCCACTCTGATCTCCTTTGTCAGTGTGTTTTTGGCCCGTTTATACAAGACTCTGTCCTAGGGCTGCACGATTAATCGAATGCGAATGCTTTCAGATGGAGCAGCATTTACTACACAGAGCTGTAGTTCAATGAAAAACTACACAAAATTGCATTCATAATTGCAGAAATCAAAGATATCGCTCTGCGATTATGAAAGTTGTTTGTGTAGCTGGTCAGTAAACTATGTCTCTGTGTAGTAAATGCTGCTCCTTCTGAAAGCACATGAAAATGCCACATTTAATAAAATGCTTTTACTCCAAACTCACTTCATAACGTCAGTCGAGTGTTTGAAATAAATCCTTCTGTGAGATGATGTGGCTTCTTAAACAGAATAATTAAGGCACGGAATATTTCATAGTATTCTAAGCAGTGATAAAAGCTCTCGATTAGCATTGCATTATTATATACTTTATTATAATAAAAATTATAATAAGACAAACTCAGATGAACCACATATTGTCGTAGTCATGTGTTTATTAGTCACATTGAATCAATGAAAGCAGTTAAATCTTTTCCTGGATTTCCTAGATTTCTTCTGCGGGGTGGTATTTGGAGTTTCTGCGTGAGAGTGCCCTCTGGCCTCCAGATGGAGATTTACTACTGATCACAGAACCGTGCTTCACTGAACGATACGCATGACAATCGCAGCTTCTGCCTAATTGCGATTTATCACCTTTACGATTTAATTTCGATTAATTATGCAGCCCTACTGTAAGAGGATCCTCACTCCTGTAAGAATCTTCTTTGGCCTGACAGAGCTGTCTGAGTTTTGCAGTGAACCACAGTTTGTCATTGTTGTAAGTCAAATGAGTCCTGTCAGGAATGCACATATTCTCACAGAAACTGATATATGATATTGCAGAATCTGTGAGCTCATCAAGATCGTTGGCAGCAGCTTCAAAAACACTCCAATCAGTGCAGTCGAACCAGGCTTGTAAATCTCACTCTGCTTCATTAGTCCATCTTTTTACAGTCCTTATTAAAGATTTAGCTGATTTCAGCTGATTTCTCCCTGTAGGTCGGCATCAGATGAATCAAACAGTGATCAGAGAGCCCCAAAACTGCCCGTGGGACAGTGATATGCATCCTTTATTGTGGTGTAACAGTTCTCCAATACATGTGACCCATGCTAGCAAAATGAGTTGGAATGCACACGGGTTAATTTTGAGCTACAGACAAAAAAAGTGAAAAATGTTGATTTTGGTCGAATTTCAGGTTTTCACAAAAATGATTTCATTAAGCCCTCGTCTACCAATCTCAATGCTCCAAATAGTAATTAAACATCTAAAATTATCTATATTTCTATGTTTTCTGAGAGGAGTACCTTTTTCTCTGCTCGCTTCTTGCGCTACCACTGACTGACATATGAATTGCGCACATAATGGCGCTTCCGCCATTGAAGTATACTATTCACGCAAACAATCTTTTGTCTTCAATTTCAAATCTGAAGAAGATACCATGAAAAATTTGATTTTTAACTATATCTAGCCACGCCCCAATACATTTGGTAAATAAAGAAAATTTACCAAATGTATTGAGTTCTACAAATTATTTTAGTCATTATACATACCACTGCATGTTTTTCAATTATAAAATTATTATAGACAGATTATTCTTATTGTATTTTTTTAGTGGTCAATTAAATAACTTATATGATGTCTAAGATTCTGAGTAATAAAAAGAAAGAGAAAAAAAAATTGCTCGCGTACATACTCTGATTGCCAGCCATACACTGATATTGCCAGACATTCACACTGATTGTTGGTAATAGCCAGTAATCACACGCTGATGTGCGGTAATACAGATGATAATCATACAGATATGGGCCATATAGTCCATAATAGCCGATCCATATTCATACTGATAGCTGCCATTCAGAGTAATCACACGCTGATTATCAGCAGTGTTGGGCATGTTACTTAAAAAAATTAATTAGTTATAGTTACTAGTTACTTCTCACAAATAGTAACTGAGTAAGTGACTCAGTTACATCATTATAAAAGTAACTAATTACCACGGAAAGTAACTATTGTGTTACTTAAAAAAAAAAAAAAGTTCAAATATGTCAAATAACTTGGATGCCCCCAATATTAAATTTATGTTAAATGAAGGAAATGGACACTAAATAGAATAAATTATTATTACAATACATTGTACACTAATCTACACTATTTTAATGTTACTGTGGGACAATGTGAGAGACACCCATCAAATTCAATATATTATTGTAAATATTATCAACCCTCTATGGGCACCTTGGCAATAGAATTGTCTTTGGCTAGTAAATTTTTACCATTGGCTAGTTTACTCACCAGACTAATATTAATTATCTGATATACTATTTTATATCATATACAGTCTGTGTATATATATATATATATATATTATATCTTATGTTTGTAAAATGGAAATTTTTTTTT
Source organism: Onychostoma macrolepis (assembly GCF_012432095.1). NCBI lineage: Eukaryota > Metazoa > Chordata > Actinopteri > Cypriniformes > Cyprinidae > Onychostoma > Onychostoma macrolepis. The sequence goes on from NC_081173.1 coordinate 563,717, forward strand.
AAGTATCTGACACAGCATCAGTCAGTCAAGCATCATAATATGATATTATGATAATTTAGCATTGTATGATATAACTTTAGTAATTATAATAACCATGTATGTATGCATTTTTGTCATGTTGACTGAACTTAGGACTGGTGGTGGTGCTTAAGATATTGTTTGTCATTTAGTGTTTCTATAAAAAAGGGGGGAAAACTAAAAATAATAGGCTAATGATAAGATAACAAAACTACTACGAATTCTACTACTAATAACAATATAAAACACACTAAGGATTAATGAGCTGCTGGGTTCATGAATATTAATCACGTTGTCTGCGTTCGCTCAAATTGATTTGCTGAAATCAAAACAGGGACGATAATAGGTGAGCGCCAGCCAATGAGAGTGTCGTTTGCGCATTAGTTCCGCCCACTACAAGAGAACCCGGCAGTTCTTAAAAGCTGAAGAATTCCAAAGGAACTCCGTTATTTTGACAGGAAAATATAACAAAGAATATTGTTTACATGTAGCGCATCACTTCTGCATGTCTCTTTCTATGTGTGTGAGAGACAAAGCAACAGCGAGGTGTCCTCCTTCACACTAGAGTTTATGGTACGTCAAATACAGGTACACTGCGCATCCATTCAGATGAACTGAAAAATAAAATTATAGTAATATTATAATAAATTATAGTAACGCCGCATTTTATTGTAACGGTAACGGCGTTGTAACGGGGGAAACAGTAATTCGTTTGATTACTCGTTACTGAAAAAAATAATGCCGTTAGTAACGCCATTTATTTATAACGCCGTTATTCCCATCATTGATTATCAGCCACACAGATGCTAATCATACAGGTACAGCCACATTACCCACAAAACACAAACACACATATATGAAAAAAAAAAAAGAAAAAAAAAAAAGTTTATTTTGTCCAAAAAGCCGATCGCTAAGTTCCGCCCCCATAAGATGACAGGTGCGTCACAGCCGTCACGAGAGAGCGCCAAATTCAAATATACAATTTTCCCCCTTTATTTGGATGGTCTCATTCTGTGTGTAACACTGTATACTACAAAACCATGTGTTTTTTTACAACGAAACGATATATATATATATATATTAGTGCTGTCAATCGATTAAATTTTTTTAATCGTGTTAATCGCAGTCGTGGACTGTGATTAATCATGATTAATCACAAATTTAAAATACTAGGATTTACCTGTAAATGTGTTGAAAAAGAAATGCATGACAAACTAGTTTAAGGAAACAGAACCTTTCACACTTCCGCGAGGTATGAGACATAATCCTTATTATTCTTTTATCATTACTCTTTTGTTTTTATTCAGCCATTATCAGCCTTTAAACTGGCAATAAAACGTTTACCAAGCCACATCACTTCAGTCCCAGTATACATTTACCCAACTATTATCAAAAGTATTTCTAAATAAATACAACAAACATTTCTTGCGTCCTTACATGAAGTACTATGACAAAATGCATTATAAAGAATAATTGGACCTGTTCTGCAGCTGCATTAGAGCTAACATTAGCATCATGCTACATAAGACAGTTTATGAGATTAATAATACACTTTTACTCAGAACTCACTTCAAACCACCATCGAGTGTTTGTAATAACTTCCTTTAACGATCACGTGTGGAATTTGGTCGTTTACTGTTGTTAAAATATGCTATAGCCTTTTATATCACTGCACAAAATAGCATTTCAGATGTACACATTCATTCAAAAAAAAAAAATCACATACGAATATCCTATCGTAATCGTGTGTTTATTATCTTATATAATCTATAGTGGCTGTTGTCAAGTTTATTTCTGCTGTGTAAAAGACATGCATGCTCTGCTGAAACTCACGTTGTTTGATGTTACAACTGCCTCTCCGTTCTTAAATTGCCAGGTATACATTCCAAGTATAATACACATTCCGAGTATAATATTATTTGTCTATATACACTTTGGGTGGCCGCGGTACATTACAAAAGTAGCCCAAAAAACCGCAAACCACGGCTCTGTAATTTTTCCCGCGACTGTATTTTCAAAATAGCCCACTTGTGTCGTTACCCTGGCAACACTGGTTCGCTGTACCCTCATCACACAATGATAGATAACCTTCCGCGCTGCGATGACGGGAAGAAGTTGGGGTCAAACCTTATCAAACGATTAATTTGCTATATATATATAGTTCTATTTGTGTTTTAAAGTTATTTATAATAAGTCATGTGAAGTGTACTGTTAAGGCTCATTTTAGATAATAAAGTTTGTTAAATTGTTAAATACCCTGCCTCCATTACATATTTTGTGACATCATTATAAGTGTTTGATCACCACATGAGTTATTATTGCTAAAAATATGTTTATGTACAGTGCCGTGAAAAGGTTTTTGCCCCCTTCCTGTTTTTTTTTTGTTTGTTTTTTTTAAATTGCATATTTGTCACACTTGAATGATTTAGATTATCAAACAAATTTTGATATTACACAAAGGTAACCCGAGTAAATACAAAATGCAGTTTTGAAATAATGATTTCATTTATTAAGGGAAAAAAAGCTGTCCAAACCTGCCTGGCACTACGTGAGAAAGTAATTGCCCCTTAAATCTAATAACTGGTTGTGCCACCCTTTGCAGTAGCAAATGCAATCAAGAATTTCGTGATAACTGGCAATGAGTCTTTCACATCACTGTGGAGGAATTTTGGTCCACTCTTCTTTGCAGAATTGTTTTAATTCAGCAACATTGGAGGGTTTTCAAGCATGAATAGACTGTTTAAGGTCATGCCACAGCATCTCAATTGGATTTAAGTCCAGACTTTGACTTGGTCACTCCAAAACCTTATTTTTGTTTTTCTTGAGCCATTCAGAGGTGGACTTGCTGGTGTGTGTGGGATCATTTTCCTGCTGCATAATCCAAGTGTACTTGAGCTTGAGGTCACAAACTGACGTCTGGACATTCTCCTTCAGGATTTTCTGATAGAGTGCAGAATTTGTGGTTCCATCAATTATGGCAAGTCATCCAGGTCCTGAAGCTTCAAAGCAGCCCCACACCATCACATTACCACCACCATGTTTGACTGTTGGTATGATGTTCTTTTTATGCTGTGTTGGTTTTAAGCCAGATGTAACGGGACACACACCTTCCAAAAAGTTCAACTTTTGTCTCATTAGTCCACAGAAACATATCTAAATTGCGACCTATGCTCTCAACGTCAAATGCAGAAATATTAATTCATGCGTTTATGACCTCAAGTTTAGACTATTGTAATGCTTTATTGGGTGGTTGTTCTGCACGCTTGATCAACAAACTACAGTTAGTCCAAAACGCAGCAGCTAGAGTCCTTACTAGAACCAGGAAATATGACCATATTAGCCCGGTTCTGTCAACACTGCACTGGCTCCCTATCAAACATCGGATAGATTTTAAAATCTTGTTAATTACTTATAAAGCCCTGAATGGTTTAGCTCCTCAGTACTTGAGCGAGCTCTTGTCACATTATAGTCCTCCACGACCGCAGCGTTTTCGAAACTCTGGCCGTTTGATAATACCTAGAATATCAAAATCTACTGCGGGCGGCAGATCCTTTTCCTATTTAGCACCCAAACTCTGGAACAATCTACCTAACACTGTTCGGGAGGCAGACACACTCTGTCAGTTTAAATCTAGATTAAAGACCCATCTCTTTAGCCTGGCTTACACATAACACACTAATACGCTTCTATTATTCAAATCCGTTAAAGGATTGTTAGGCTGCATTAATTAGATCAACCGGAACCGGGAACACTCCCCATAACACGCGATGTACTCATTACATTGTAAGAAGAATGGCATCTACGCTAATATTTGTCTGTTTCTTTCTTATTCCAAGGTCACCATAGCCACCCGATCCTGTCCGTATCCTGCCCAGATGGCCACTGCAGTCACCAGATCCAGTTCGCATCCAGATCAGATGGTGGATCAGCACCCAGAGACAACCTCTACAGCCCTGAATGTCAGTGGAGACCAGGACACCTAGATGAGCCCCAGAGACAGATCCCCAGTGAGGACCCCGCCACCTAGACAGCCATCGGGAAAAGACCACTGGAACCAGTTGAGCCCTTACAATCTGACTTTGCTGCAGTTGGAACAAACTGCTGGTTCGTCTGGCCAGAGGAGAACTGGCCCCCCGACTGAGCCTGGTTTCTCCCAATGTTTTTTTCTCCATTCTGTCACCAATGGAGGTTTGGTTCCTTGCCGCTGTCGCCTCTGGCTTGCTTAGTTGGGGACACTTCATTTCCAGAGATATCGCCGACCTGATTGACACTATTTAAACTGAACTGAGCTGGACGATGACATCACTGAATTCAATAATGAAATGCCTTTGACTGAAAATTGAGTGTTTAATCTCGTCATTTTACATTATTGACACACTATTTTCCTATTTTGATATTGTGCAGTTGCTTTGACACAATTTGTATTGTTAAAAGTGCTATATACAGGTGCATCTCAATAAATTTGAATGTTGTGAAAGTGTTCATTTTTTCTTGTAAGTTATTTCAAAAAGTGAAACTTTCATATATTTTAGATTCATTGCATGTAAAGTAAAATATTTCAAAAGTTTTTTGTGTTTTAATTTTGATGATTAGAGCTTATAGCTCATGAAAGTCAAAAATCAGTATCTCAAAATATTAGAATATTTACATTTGAGTTTCAATAAATGACCATCCCTACAGTATAAATTCCGGGTATCTCTTGTTCTTTGAAACCACAATAATGAAGAAGACTGCTGACTTGGCAATCAAATTAGTTAGATTAGTTTGAAAGATAACAAGAAATATGGTGGGAATTAAGTTATATATTATCACTTTAAACAACAGGGAGTGAAAGTAAGGTAGAGATTCAATAAAAAGCGAAGCTACACGGAGCTACAATTGCAAACCTCTCAGCAGCACAACAGACAGGAACAGACTGAAGCAATCGATAACAGACTCAGCAATCCAACTGAAACCCACCGATGGTGTGTGTACTGCCGAATGTTCAGCAATTCATCCCTGGTGAAATTGATTGTAGGAATATAGCTAAAAACAGGACAAACTAACAAAAACATAAAAACAACTGTGGAGCATGCCACCGAGGCTGCCATCTGCGGCACCATCTTGGCATCAAGCATTTTGCTATAATTTGATCGCAACATATAATCACTGCTTGTCTGAATACGTCATTAATGTACTGCATGTTTTTTTTCTGTACATATCTGCCATATAGACATCACCTTGATAGAGTCACCACTGATAAGCTACTCCTAAATATAATATAAAAACTTAAATTTTCTATGAAGATGCCTTGCAACGATTTTTACTGTGATAAGCACATACAAATAAACGTAATTTTAATTGAATTAAATTGAATCTAGGCAGTGTTATTATAAAGCTTAGCAATATGATTGCTCACTGTATCCCGGGAAGGGAAATTATACCATAGGTTGAGTGCTCAAACAAAGTTTTGAAAGTATTTGCCATCCACGATACTGATCGGGCGCATATCTTTACAGATTATTTTTTGTTTTTGTTTTTGAGTGATTTCTTCTTCTTTTGCTGGAGGTAGCAGTTTTGTGGTATCCATGGTGTAAAATCAAGTTACCCAGGACTGTTTTAATGCTGGCCCTTCGTCATGACACTCGAGAAAACCGCTAAGGATGAATGTGCGTTCTCAAGTCAGATGTTATGGAGCGAAATAGCAGCGGTTTTGTAGTGGAACCCAACGATAAATAGAGGACACTCTAGTTCAAAATAAGAAATATAGAGAAAGGTATCGAGGGAGATTGAGATTAATAAAAGGAGTGTGCGGTTATTGAGCTGTGCATGTCCTGATGTCCCACCTATGAACATTTGAGATATAACAATCTGTTACATGGTGTCATAAATGGGATTGACGACCTGCAAAGAAAAATTAAGTGAAAAAGAGCCATGCTGGATACGGACTGCTAGGGGAAAAAAATCAGCACGGAGGTGATAGAGAACTAGCTTGCGAAAAGAAAAGAAAAGAAAAGAAACAACGGAGCAGTGCGCCCAGAATCACGAGTGAGTGAACACTGTATAAATATGGATCAGATATTGTCACTGACACCTCCGGGAGGTGATTTCGATGAGCCCAGTTCATGGCCACAGTGGATGGGTCACTTTGAACAATTCAGCGTAGCATCGGGCCTTGCAGATAAAGACTCCGAATATCAGGTAAACTCGCTTCTTTACATTATGGGGGAGAAAAGTGACAATATTTTAACGACAATATTTAAACCTTATTTTACAAATCTGTACATACAGTATATGCTGCTCACAGTTCGTGCTGAATACAGTGTAATCAGAATTTAACCATTAATATGTTTATAAGAAACTGAAAAAAGCATAAATGTCAGAGCATGTCAAAACTTCCCCAGGGCCCAAAAACACCTCCAGACCCCCAGAGGGTTAAATACAATCCCAAACACTGATTTTTCTCACTATAAGCTATTTAAAAAATGTCTCTCTGAGCACCAGATCATGTGACTATCAAGAGAGATGATCTTACCTCAAATTCTCCAGTTTACAGTGAGGATTCTCCAGTACACCAGAGAGCACCTTCACTCCTGAATCTCCAAGCTCATTCACAGAAAGATCCAGTATTCTCAGGTGTGAGGGGTTGGATCTCAGAGCTGAAGCCAGAGCAGCACAACCTCCATCTCTTACACCACAATTACTCAACCTGTAGAGAACAATGACACACTCTTTAGTCTCTCTGTAGTCTATATGTTTTAAAGATTACTAATAATGTATCTCTGTATGATATAATGTAACTGATATTCATCTAATCATTTTTGCACTAACAGTGTTATAGATGGAAACAGACAATGAGAAAAGATTAATTTGATCAATGTAAATGTGAATTAAATGAGATTCCTCTTCAGATATCAGAAATTAATATTCTTCATTTTGCTCATGTTTCTGCACCTATTTTTTCATCATATTTATCATTATTGCTTGTTTCTTTGTGTACTATTTTTATTTCATTAGTTTACTTTTGGTTTTACTATAAACTATTTAAAAATATTTATCTCTGAGCACCAGATCACTTGACTATCAGAGATGATCTTACCTCAAATTCTCCAGTTTACAGTTAGGATCTTCCAGTGCATCAGAGAACGGCTTCACTCCTGAGTCTCCTAGGTTATTTTCAGACAAATCCAGTATTCTCAGGTGTGAGGGGTTTGATCTCAGAGCTGAAGCCAGAGTAGCACAACCTTCATCTCTGACACCACACTTCCACAACCTGTAGAAAACATTGACACACTCTTCATTCTCTCAGTAGCCATATATCTTAAAGTTTACTAATAAACCATCTCTGTATGATAATATGCATGTATGTTTTGGGGTGTGTATTTTACCCTTTGTGGATGTGTTTTTGCCATGTGCTTTTTGCATCTGATGCTAGTGTGCTGCAAAGAGCAACCACTTTAGCTGTGTCCCAACTCTGTCCTTCGAAGGCTGCATTCGAAGACCGAATGAGTCATACTGGTGCAACAAAGGCTGTCCCTATTTGAAGCCTCCTTCAAATGTGGCTTCAAATTGTGTCTTTCGTACAAAAACAATTTAAAGTGGTTTAAATAATTAGTTCTCAACTCCAGTCCTCAGAACCCACTGCTCTGCACATTTTGTATGTCTCTCTTATCTGTTCATTTCATGGAGCTCTCTACTAATGAGCTGATGAGCTGAATCAGGTGTGTTAAACAAGTCCCGAGGACTGGTGTTGAGAACCACTGGTTTAAATGTTGACATATCTTACTAAGAAGAAATTTAATAAATAGTTTTCACTTTTTATTATGTACATAAATGGACCATGGTGAAAATATTCAAACAGGTTGTGAATCCAGTTTTGTTTTCAGATAGTTGAAATGTAACTTTTTTTTTTTAAAGTCCAGTACAAACGTCACTGCTGCTCATCAACAGCAGCTGTCACTGTTGCTAGCGACAAGTGCAATCCTCCGTCAGCTAGACCATCCCATTTAACAAGCCTCAGTCTGACCTTCACAGCCTTCGAAGGCATGGCCTATACGGTCTAAGTCCTTCAAAGAATGCTGTCTCTGAATTGGGACACAGCTTATAAGAGGGCAGTAAGAAGACTGCTTCAGAGAGGTTCACTTCCTCCCTGCACCAGACTTGTATAAAGCTGTTGAGTGTGAAAACTTGCATGTTGTCCTACTGAATTACAATGGGTGTGCACACTTTGTGGATACATGTTCTATGGTGATTAAACAGTGCTGTAGTGTTCTCATTCAGGTATAGTAATATTTTTTGACTATTGTTACAGTATTTGAAGGTCTTGTATCTGTCATAATAATTATTTTTGTTTTGCTGTAGGGTGAGGGTGCCATTTTATTTTGAAATACTAAATGTTTATCCCTGTTTTTGTTAGTAAGGGAGTAGAGGGAAGCCTATATGTTGTTTATATATTTTCTTTAACATATAGGACATTTAATTCCCCTCTTAGCAATTAGTAACTCTTTTTGTTTGTTGTTTGGCCAGGCCTTCTTCTGAAGACATTGATTGCTTCCATTTTCTTTGTATAATTAAAAATAAACTATTTTTATTTGCTACGCAAGTGGTTGCTTTACATTTCTGGGGAAGAGGACTGAAGGGAATCCTCCATGGTTTACATTTATGTTTCTTCTTTTGGTTTAATTTTCACATTTTACTCCCTCTCCCAACTCTAGACTGATTAACATTGGCTACGTTTACATGCAACCAAATAATCTGTTAGTAATCAGATTGATGGCTCAATTGGACTGAAAAGCCTACACCTTAATCGATCCGACTGAGCTCGATCTGAATGAAATTTTCATCAGATTGAAAGGGGTGGTTTATTCCTTTTCTAGTATGATTGAGAATGCGTAAACACTTGATCGGACTGAAAACCGAAACTGAAAGGACTGATCATGTGTAATGACATAGAAATAGCGTATGACTCCGGGAATGAGCCGTTCCTTTTGAATAAAATGTTGCATAAATGACTCTGTCATTATAAATCTCTTTTCATTCATCATCTATGAAGTGGAGCAGGACAAGCTATTCTCCTACACTGTTTCTTTATTTGTTTTAAAGAGCTGACTTAATATTTATCTCTTCTGGTCATAATTTGGTGACAATGAGCATATAAACCTCTGTGCTGTCCTGCTTATATTTATCATGCAGTAAAAAATAAAAGAAGAAAAAAAGGAATAAACCACCCTTTTCAATCTGATTGAAATTTCATTCAGATTGAGCTCAATTGGATTAATTAAGGTGTTTACATGAAGGCTTTTCAGTCCAATTGAGCCATCAATCCACTGAGAAAAGATTAATTTGATCAATATAAAATGTCAATTAAATGAGATTTCAGTTATCAGATATTAATATTCTTCATTTTGCTCATGTTTCTGCACCTATTCTTTTCATCATCATATTTATCGTTAGTACTTGGTTCTTTGTGTACTATTTTTATTTCATTAGTTTACTTCTGGTTTGACTATAAACTATTTAAAAATATGTCTCTCCGAGCACTAGATCATGTAACTATGAGAGATAATCTTACCTCAAATTCTCCAGTTTACTTTGAGGATTCTCCAGTACAGCAGAGAACAGCTTCAGTCCTGAGTCTCCAATTTTATTCTCAGACAGATCCAGTATTCTCAGGTATGAGGGGTTTGATCTCAGAGCTGAAGCCAGAGCAGCACAACCTCCATCTGTGATACCACAACTACTCAACCTGTAGAGAACATTAACACAACTCTTCACTCTCTCAGATCAAAACATACATTTCCCAAAAGTATAATAAATCGAAATCAATCTTTTTGTGAGTCAGGGCTACCTCGGGGCATGAAATCATCTAGAAGGCTTTTAGTTTGTTGTACTGATCAATATTTAATTTATTCTATATATAACATGGTGGTGTTTAAAAAAAACTTTTACTTTGCTTTTAATCTCCATCATATGCATAGTGAATAAATGAAATATACTGATATCCTGATTCAATCTTACAAACGTTTAAGGTTCTTTTTTATTCAACAACCATTCCTGATTTAAAAAAAAAAAAAATTATATATTTTATCGGCGGTTAACGTGCTGCGTTAACGCGAGACTCTTATCGGGCGATAAAAAAAATATCGCCGTTAATCTATTCTCAAAGTTGGGCTGGGAGCTGGGTCTATACTACGCAAGCTATGATGACTTTCACCTGATATTTTAGCGCGGATGTATACCTAGCCGAATTGCACTGTAGGGGGCAAGAACGAGTCTTCGAACCTGTGTGTATGCGTGCTAACATGGATGCAGCTATGAAGCCGCCGGGTTTGCTTCAGGGAAAATTTATTTTTAAGAAGCTTCCCAATGGAAATCGGCAAGTCATTTCTGTCTCTACGTTACATGGTCGCGCTCTCTGTATCGCGCGCACAGCGGAGTTCCGCCCCGGTTCGCACACACACACACACGTAAGCGCACACACAAGTAAGCACACTCCCACTCCTATTTGTAAATATTAAGCCGCAAAACGTCTATTTAAATATGACTTCTGCGTGTCTCTGTGTTAATGTATGGTACAGACGCGCGGGTTTGTTCACTACTCATACAGAAGACCGCGTGACGCTTGCGGCGATATTAACGTCTGTCGTCTCACTAAATGAGGACATAAATACATGAACAACATCTCCAGAACTGCTCTGAGAGTCACTTCACGAGCACTCGAGCATTTCATTTGAGAAAAACTATCCTCATATCATATACACAGAAACGTAAAGGTATTCACGGCAACCCGTCAAAAAAAAAAAGTTCGGTTTCACTTGAAGACATCGGGCAGAACATAATAGGCTTTTATTAAAACCTTATCTTTAAGGAATAATCATACAATGTCTTCAATGTTATTATCAATATTAAATTCTTGATGACTGCTAGTTGTTTACTACTAGTAGTGAACTTATTCTGATCTACTTGGCAGAATTCAAATGAGCCATTTTAATCTAGATTAATTCCAAGATTAATCTAGATTAAAAAAAATTAATCTATGCCCACCACTAATATATATATATATATATATATATATATATATATATATATATATATATACACACATACATATACATATATATATATATATATATATATATATATATATATATATATATATATATATATATATATATATATATACACGCACATATACATATATACACACACTGAAATATGTGCATTTATAATTTTCTGAATATTTCACTGCCACAAATTTTAAGTGTCATTTCAGTGGCAACAATAAGTGTTGGATTTTTGCTTTTGGTCGAAAATTAGTTTTTTTTTTTTTTTGGAACATTCCAAACCTTACACTCTTAAAAGTGCTGGGTTATTTCTGTAAACACATTGTTGGGTTAATTGTGCTGGGTCAAAATTCTGGGTTGTTTGAGATACTGTAAACACATAGTTGGGTTGTTAGTGCTGGGTCAAATGGACAGCAAGGGGTTCTTTCACCACTGAACACCTGGGTTGGGTTATTTTGACCCAACCAGTTTGTTTATTTTTCCTCTTCATCGAATTTTCTAGATTCTTCACTCGTCTCGTCGTCAGACGGTCAAGCAACTCGCAGCAAGCAGGATTATGAGGTAAATTAATATGATGATATGATTATTTACCTCTATTTTTAATAAACTGTGGTAATAGCACAGCACACTGATTTCATGGTTAATGTGATATTTGATCTGTCGCTTGCGGGTTAAAGTTATTCTGTGAATGAAGTTGCCGCCTACATTTTTTTTTTTGTTGACAAAAAAGGCCTCAACAATCTCTTTATAGTTATATAAAAGTTATGTGTATAAATTATATATATATATATATATATATATATATATATATATGTATGTGTATATGTGTGTGTGTGTGTGTGTGTGTGTGTGCGCATGCATGCGCTAAGTTGTATATACTTATTTTAACGCCTCATGGAAAAGGTATGAACTATCGTTACGTCAGAAATACAGGGTTAAGTTAACTTACTGTCTGTGTAACGTTTCTTTATGGCTTTGTAATGTTTTGTCAGAATTATATCATTTCGTACTAAAATTGTTCTTTTAAGGTTTTTTGGTTTTTTTCAAATTAATGTCTGCGACGTGCCGAATCCAACAATAACTTCCATTTTTCAAGCTCTTTTTTCTCAGGTAACGTTAGCTGCATAGCTACCCTTAACCTTAGATCGATAGCTTCAGTCTGTTGTGCTGCTGAGAGGTTTGTGTTTGTAGCTCCGTGTACCTTCGCTATTTATTGAATCTCTACCTTACTTTCACTCCCTTTTGTCTAAAGTGATAATATATAACTTAATTCCCACCATATTTCTGGTGTTATCTTTCAAACTAATCTAACTAATTTGATCGTCCGCTTTTAAAACCGTGAGTGCAGCTTGTTAGTCAGTTAGCTTTTCACTCGCGGTTCCATTTGCATTTCTATTCGCGCCTATTATTATTTTATTTTTTTTCTTTTTCTTCCTTGCTCCGTTTTTCACTAGCTCATCAAACAACAGTGGTAAGTTGGTATCATTCATCAATCACGGCGAGTAATGGCTTCTTCTCCTGCTATTGTTGTTTGCACTGTTTGCCACATGTATAGTTTATCTGTCTCTGTCAGCAGCGAGGGATTCACATGTGATAAATGCAGGGAAATAGTTACAGTGAGGAAAATAAGTATTTGAACACCCTGCTATTTTGCAAGTTCTCCCACTTAGAAATCATGGAGGGGTCTGAAATTGTCATCGTAGGTGCATGTTCCACTGTGAGAGACATAATCTAAAAAAAAATCCAGAAATCACAATGTATGATTTTTAACTATTTATTTGTATGATACAGCTGCAAATAAGTATTTGAACACCTGAGAAAATCAATGTTAATATTTGGTACAGTAGCCTTTGTTTGCAATTACAGCGGTCAAACGTTTCCTGTAGTTTTTCAGCAGGTTTGCACACACTGCAGGAGGGATTTTGGCCCACTCCTCCACACAGATCTTCTCTAGATCAGTCAGGTTTCTGGCCTGTCGCTGAGAAACACGGAGTTTGAGCTCCCTCCAAAGATTCTCTATTGGGTTTAGGTCTGGAGACTGGCTAGGCCACGCCAGAACCTTGATATGCTTCTTACAGAGCCACTCCTTGGTTATCCTGGCTGTGTGCTTGGTCATTGTCATGTTGGAAGACCCAGCCTCGACCCATCTTCAATGCTCTAACTGAGGGAAGGAGGTTGTTCCCCAAAATCTCGCAATACATGGCCCCGGTCATCCTCTCCTTAATACAGTGCAGTCGCCCTGTCCCATGTGCAGAAAAACACCCCAAAGCATGATGCTACCACCCCATGCTTCACAGTAGGGATGGTGTTGTTGGGATGGTACTCATCATTCTTCTTCCTCCAAACACGTTTAGTGGAATTATGACCAAAAGTTCTATTTTGGTCTCATCTGACCACATGACTTTCTCCCATGACTCCTCTGGATCATCCAAATGGTCATTGGCAAACTTAAGTCGGGCTGGACATGTGCTGGTTTAAGCAGGGGAACCTTCCGTGCCATGCATGATTTCAAACCATGACGCCTTAGTGTATTACCAACAGTAACCTTGGAAACGGTGGTCCCAGCTCTTTTCAGGTCATTGACCAGCTCCTCCCGTGTAGTTCTGGGCTGATTTCTCATCTTTCTTAGGATCATTGAGACCCCACGAGGTGAGATCTTGCATGGAGCCCCAGTCCGAGGGAGATTGACAGTCATGATTAGCTTCTTCCATTTTCTAATGATTGCTCCAACAGTGGACCTTTTTCACCAAGCTGCTTGGCAATTTCCCGTAGCCCTTTCCAGCCTTGTGGAGGTGTACAATTTTGTCTCTAGTGTCTTTGGACAGCTCTTTGGTCTTGGCCATGTTAGTAGTTGGATTCTTACTGATTGTATGGGGTGGACAGGTGTCTTTATGCAGCTAACGACCTCAAACAGGTGCATCTAATTTAGGAAAATAAATGGAGTGGAGGTGGACATTTTAAAGGCAGACTAACAGGTCTTTGAGGGTCAGAATTCTAGCTGATAGACAGGTGTTCAAATACTTATTTGCAGCTGTATCATACAAATAAATAGTTAAAAATCATACATTGTGATTTCTGGATTTTTTTTAGATTATGTCTCTCACAGTGGACATGCACCCACGATGACAATTTCAGACCCCTCCATGATTTCTAAGTGGGAGAACTTGCAAAATAGCAGGGTGTTCAAATACTTATTTTCCTCACTGTAGGCTGACAGAGAAGGTTTTAGAACTAGAGACATGCATCCAAACTTTAGTTGAGGACAGTAAGAATGTGAGGGCTGTAGATACTGCTTTGGATGTGACTAGCTCAGGGAGTCTTGTACATTGTTTGGTTTCGGTTGAGCCCGTGCAGCAGGGCCTGCACCTGGGTGACTGTGAGGCGGCCTAGTTGCGGGTCAAAACACCACTCTTCCGTTCCGATCAGAATATCAAACAGGTTCTCCTCACTCAGTGAAGCACCCACTGAGAAACCTGATGAAAGTGCTCTAGTTATTGGCGATTCTATTGTACGGAACGTGAAAATAGAGACACCAGCCACCATAGTCCATTGTTTACTGGGAGCCAGAGCGCCTGACATCTTGGCAAATTTAAAAGTGCTGACTAATGCTAAACGTAAATTCAGTAAGATTGTTATCCACGTCGGTGCTAATGATGTTCGACTTCGCCAGTCGGAGATCACCAAAAATAATGTTAAAGAGGTGTGTGAACTTGCAAATACGATGTCAGACACTGTAATATGCTCTGGTCCGCTCCCTGCTTACCGGGGTGATGAGATTCATAGCAGACTGTCGTCACTTAATGGCTGGATGTCTAAGTGGTGCCCGCAAAATAAGAATTTTTGGGGCAGACCTGACCTGTTGAAAAGAGATGGTGTTCATCCCTCCTGGGGTGGTGTCGCTCTTCTCTCTAGAAATATGGCACATAGTCTTAGAGTTTGTACTTGACTAACTGGGGCCCAGGTCAGGAAGCAGACAGACTGGCTAAACCGATCGTCTGCTAGCCGCCTCACGTCACAGAAGTCAGTTAACTCTCAGCACATAGAGACTCCTTCACCTAGATATCACTCTATAGAGACTGTGTCTGTTCCCCGAACTAGAAAATACAGAAAACATGTGTAGACCTCAAGGTTAGACTATTGTAATGCTTTATTGGGTGGTTGTTCTGCACGCTTGATCAACAAACTACAGTTGGTCCAAAATGCAGCAGCTAGAGTCCTTACTAGAACCAGGAAATATGACCATATTAGCCCGGTTCTGTCAACACTGCACTGGCTCCCTATCAAACATCGGATAGATTTTAAAATCTTGTTAATTACTTATAAAGCCCTGAATGGTTTAGCTCCTCAGTACTTGAGCGAGCTCTTATCGCATTATAGTCCTCCACGTCCGCTGCGTTCTCAAAACTCTGGCCGTTTGATAATACCTAGAATATCAAAATCGACTGCGGGCGGCAGATCCTTTTCCTATTTAGCACCCAAACTCTGGAACAATCTACCTAACACTGTTCGGGAGGCAGACACACTCTGTCAGTTTAAATCTAGATTAAAGACCCATCTCTTTATCCTGGCGTACACATAACACATTAATACGCTTCTATTATTCAAATCCGTTAAAGGATTGTTAGGCTGCATTAATTAGATCAACCGAACCGAACACTCCCCATAACACACGATGTACTCGTTACATCGTAAGTAGAATGGCATTTACGCTAATATTTGTCTGTTTCTTTCCTAGTCTGTTTCTCAGTCCGTATCAGATCAGATGGTGGATCAGCACCAAGAGATGATGTCTACAGCCCTGATCGTCAGCGGAGACCAGGACACCTAGATGACCCCCAGATGACCCCCAGAGACATATCCCCAGTGATGACCTCGATTAAAATACAATAAAACTAAAAATATAACAATTAACTAAAAATATAATAAAATACCTAACTACATAATACTATTATTGTTAGAAACTGCAACAAAATAAAGAATAGAAATATAAACTTTTGAACTGCGGGTTTCGTCTGGTCAGAGGAGAACTGACCCCCGACTGAGTCTGGTTTCTCTCAAGGTTTTTTTCTCCATTCTGTCTCGGAGGGAGTTTTGGTTCCTTGCCGCTGTCGCCTCTGGCTTGCTCAGTTGGGGACACTTAATTTCTAGCGATTATCGCCGATTTGATTGCACAGATACTATTTAAACTAAACTGAGCTAGACAATGACATCTCTGAATTCAATAATGAAATGCCTTTAACTGAAAATTGAGTGTTTAATCTTATCATTATACATTACTGACACTCTATCCTCCAATTTGATGCTGTTAAGTGTTTTGACACAATCTGTATTGTTAAAAGCGCTATATAAATAAAGGTGACTTGACTTGACTTGACTATTGATGATAGTCAGAGATATGGCTGAGAGCTGATGTCGATAGTCAAGGCGATATTACAGGAGCTGCCCCACATCTTTAAAATTTGAGCACATTATTTTCTGCGAGTGTACACAGCAGCAGCACCTCTGCCAGAACGTCACTAACATATTCCTAATAAATTGCATTATGTTTGTCACAGGAAGTCATAAATGTAGGTTAACTAAGTCACACTTCAGCCATGCCATTGTCACATGGTTTGCCTGTGTCATTTGTTTCTGATCCAATCCATTTAAATCCAATCCAATCTGATCCAAGCTACTGTATTTAAAGGAATGAAGACATTTTCACAGAAAAAGTGGTTCAATGTGTCATTTTGATAGTGAGATCAGTTTCACAGTTTGCACTGTATTATTCTTATGGTTTAAATGCTGAAAGGGAGAGTGCTTTCAAAGTCCTGCCCACTCTGCTTCCCCAATCAATATACAAGAACGGAGGAAAGGTCTTCAGACCCACAACCAGAATCCTGGAAGTTATTCATTTGATGTACAACCTGTAAGTATTTTATTTTATTTTATTTTTTTTAGGCCACTAGTATTTTCAGCAGTTAAAAAAATGTTTTTAAGTCAGTTATTTCTATCTTTTGCTGTAGTGTCAGTATGAAATATCAGTTTACATTTCCAAACATTCATTTTGTCATTAATTGCAATAATCCAGTGAATGTCTGACAACAGCCAGTGCTCCACACAGATCTGATCAGATCATCTTCCAGTCTTATCTGATGCTTCAAGAAACCTACCTGAAAAGCTACAGTACTGTTAAAAGTTTTAGACACTTGTGAAAAAATGCTGTAAAATGGGGATACTGTCAAAAATAATGTAATAAATAGATTTCCTTCATCAATTAATTTCTATTAACTAAATTAAATCAACATTTGGTGTGAACATCCTTTGCATTTAAAGCAGATTTTGCCCTCGGTGCACTTGTGCATAGTTTTTCAGGAAGCTTTACAGGGAGGTTTCTTGAAGCGTTTTGGAGACACAGTTCTTCTGGATTGAGTCTCAGTTTGTTCGGTTTCTTCATGTCATTCCAGACAGACTGATGATGATCAGATCACATCTCTGTGTGGAGCACTGGCTGTTTTCAAACTCTTTGTGCAAACAAAAATCTCACTGGATTATTACAATTAATGGCAAAATCAATGTTTGGAAATGTAAACTGATATTTCCTACAGACACATTACAGCAAAATATCAAAAACTTTGATCAAAAGACTTAAAACCTTTTTTATTTTAGCTGGCTAAAATACTAGTGGCCTAAAACTTTTGCACAGTACTGTATATATATATATATATATATATATATATATAGGGCGCTTTAAATATCCCATAATTTATGCCAAGTTGGTTGGATGAAATTTAGGTAGACAACCAAGAAGTGCCAGTAAGCAGAAAGAAACCTAATCAGTAACACAATAAATATTTAGTTTGAGCAACCTTTACCAGACCCAGTTCACAGGAGATCTCAGATGGTTTGGCTGATTTCCATAAAATACACTTAAACGTTATTTATTTAAGTCAACTTAAATGTTACAACTTGTAAAGTTATGTTGCAAGACTAAGTGTCGTGTAATTAACAGGTGGGGACCGACATGGTGATGCATTCCTGCACATTCTGTGCCTTGGTGACGAGACAGCGACATCCCACACCTTCACCATTGTTTCGGGGCATGCCATTGAAACAGACTTGTTTCTTGAGGCTTTTATCTTTTTCAAGTCCTTTTTTGTGCTTGATGTTAGCTACACTAACATCTTCCTTCCTGGGAATTTCTCCAGCATGCAGTATATCATATTGATGGACATGAGTCTTCATGTGTGAGGTATTTGAGGGCAACAGTTTTTTCTGGCCACTTGTAACGTTTTAATTTTTTGTCACATGTGTTGTCTGTTGTAGGTCTCTTTGTTTGGCTCAGGTTTAATGGCACAATGTTTGGACTGATTCTCATGTGGCAATAATCAATTTCATAGTGTTATGATGCTGCAATGTTGACAAAGAATAGGAATCTACAGTACCTAGTTTACAAAGTTTTGTGTTTTAAAGAAACTGATCTACAAAAAACATCGTTTTATTTGTGTCTGTAGGGGTTGGGTGTAATGTGTAACAGTAGCACTCATTCACAAATTGTTTTAAAAAGAAGTGTGAAAACTCATTAAATTGATAAACAGTTGCATTTTTTGTGTTGTGTAACTGTTTTACAGAAAAATAATAATTTTACATTCCTTTGTGATTGTTATTTATTATTATTGGTAATATTGGTAAATATAAAGGTAACAAGGCAATGAGACAACAAATGACCACGGCATGCCGCCATTCTTCTAATGGAATGCCGCTGAATCCCGTGAGCATGTTTAGAATTTAAATAAATGTGTTGTGCTTCACAGAATATCCACCTGATGGCGCATGGAACAACATACTGGATCTACAGGCCAGACCAAATTGCTCGTAAACACTGCAATTATTTGTCTTTATCACCGAGTGTTAAATATGCTTATATATTATTACAGTACGTTTCATTTTAAAAATAGAATTAACATAATTATCAGTGTCTGATAAATTGACTTGATGTAATGTTGTGATTGTGAGAAAACATTCACAATAAAATATAAATAAAATAGTATTAGACAAATGTTTGATATGGTAATACGGACACTGAAAAAATGTATTTACACATGACTGCATGAGTGTAAAGCGGATCTTTATTTAATGTCCTTTCTAAACAATTTCTTGCGCTAGCACTGTAGCCTATGCAACTTTTTAATAAACTGGGTAAATTCCTGACAAATAACAGTTTACATGCTTATGACGTTTGCGTTGTATGAATGTACAGACTTCTACGGTGACTGGGAGGGGACATGTTTGGTAGTTTTGTCGTGGCCACAACATTAACTCGTGGGAACGTGATAATATGTCATGGTCATGAGTTCATTTTTGTATCCTTTTCTAGAAACCAGGAATTATTCGAAATGGATATAGGCTACATTAATATTTTATTTTGAATATTTCATTTCATTCGCATTTTAAAACAAATGTGAATGGAAACGAAATGAAATGAAAAACCGCTGTTTACACGGCCTAGACCTATTAATTACGAGCCAAAACAGAATTAAATATTATAGCCATATGTTCAATTTCCTTTAAAGTGAACTTCCAGTAAAATTCCTGTAAGCACCAGAAATAAAGCCTAATAAAAGCTTTACTGGCATGTTGGACATTTACAGTATTTATAAAACATTAAGTATGAACGTTAAGCAAGAGATCTAAATGTAAGGAAAGTAAATAAAATGCAGAACGAATATAAAAACCAATCATCATCAAATATTATGGAAAAAAAGACGATCTGTTAATGGATTTACAGGACTGTGGGATGGATGGAAATGTTTTCTTGTATATTCTTTTAACATGTATGCATGATACACGTCATTGGAATGCTGTAGGCGATGTTGCGCGCACAGTCTGTAACGTTAGCCTATAGCTACCTATGGTTAATATAATAATTTCTAAATTACGCACTTTTAGCATTCTTAATTCAAAACAAAATATTAATTTATCTATTTCTGTTAATCACCGTTTTCTATGGTCACGCAGGGTTGTTTACGCATTAAACTCGAGAAAAAAAAACTCTTATTACTGTGATATATTTTTTACAATTGTATTGCAAAAGAACTGCAGCATTGCCGCGTTCAATTAGCTAAAACAGTACAAAAATAAAAGAGTGCAAAATTAAAATAGTACAAAGACGCATCACATAAATTGCAGACACGCGTCTTTTCAGGGCAGTCTCTTCGTCTCTCTCACAGTCTCTCATAAAACAAAACAAAACGAAGCATCAGTGCATATTATACATATAATTTTGTACATTGCACGCCAATTGCAAAAAAAGCAAACAAACAAAAAACAAAACAAACGAGGCTTTTCCTGAAACAGACACTTTGCCTAAACTTGCTCTGCAAGTTTGAAACACTCATCAGCCACCAGACGCTCTCCGTATGAAAGAGCAGCGATTTACTATCTTTCACAACAACAATCCTCTGCGAATTCATCAGTCATCGCGTGGTCATAATTCCCACATTACGGTGACGGTATCTGCGTTCTGTCTCATAATTCACTTATGTGTCCGTACAATACATTATTTGCATTGGGTCACAGTAGAGTAAGTTTTGAGCAAAAACATGACTCTCATACTGTCACTCTGAAATACACTATGACTTTCTGAAAAGCCCTGCATGGATTGAGGCGCGTGAACCGGCGGTCTCTATTAAGCGGGAGCGCTGTTAAAGTCTCTTTCTAAACGTATTGTTGTTTGTATTGTCATGTTCCAGTGTTTCACTTGCTGATGCTATTTTCACACACACTCGCGCTTCTGTGAACAGAGAAAACATAATAAAACTATAAATAAAAAAAGGAATGTTTAGGCCTATATGCAAAATATATTTCATTTAAATATTACAGATAAAAAAAATGAAAGAAAACAGAGTTTCGGTTCATTGTGGCGCGCTCCAAATATCTAGGAAAGGAAACAGATACATTCATTTTCTTTTCGTTATTTTACAAAATTTGAATATCTTTGGTAATTTATGAATTATGTCTTAGAGCCCTGCACGGGCTAATGCAGAGATGGATCATCATCTTTGCAACACTGACACAGAAAACACTAGTTTATTAGTAAGTAATTCAAATATCTCCTTACTATTTCCTGCGTACACATTTATGGTAATTACTTTTGCTGTGGCTTTACTTTTACTTTTATTTGAGCGCAGAACTCTTCATCTGCGCTGACGGCGCGCGCGCTGCTGCTGCGGGACTCTAAACACCGTCGAGCCGCTCTTCACAGTCGCGGCACGGTCTCGTGTTGTTTCCACCAGCTCGGCAATTTCTTTTCATCACTAACTGATGGATGTCTAAAATATAAAAATAAGGAGAAAACTAAAACAGGCCCGAGGCCCGGCCCGCGTCTGAACTATGACGTGAAAATTGGCCCGAGGACCGGCCCTAGGGATGTAAAAAAGTCGGGGCCCGTCGGGCCCGGGCCGAAATGCAGGGCTCTATTATGTCTTGCTTTTATCTGCATGACCACAAATTCCAGAGCAACAGTTTACTCTCTTGGAAGTAAAAAAATCCAGTGGTCGAGCCGCCGCCTCACACACGCACACACAAAATATTATTGTTCACCAGACTAAAAATTAAATAATCATGTGAACTTAATAACACAATATAAGCACAACAATAATGTTCAAACATGACAAGCAAAAACATTAACAACTGAATCATTAATATTTTATTTCTTTCAGCTGTACATAAACAATATAGGCTAGGCTACATAAAAAAATGTGGTTCTCACGTTTATGAGCTCTGTCACTTGCTGTCAATAGGCACCTGACAGAGGCGTGTAACACATTTGTTGCATATTATTGGCTTTAGGACATGCTATAACTGAGAATAAAACAATACTGCCCCCTACTGTTAACGTACTTCATGTGCCAGAGGACTTCACTACTGGCCACATCTAGCAGCGGCAGGTCATGGGATCCCTTTCCCTATGATGCACATTTTTTATGGCCACATCTGTAATGGGTTGTCTTAAGAATAACTTTCAAAAGCCTAGGAGAAACCACGGCAGAACACTGTATAACGTCTCGGTTAAGTATGTAACCCTTGTTCTCTAAAGGAGGGAACAGAGACTATGTCAGAACGATGGACGAATTGGGATCTTGCCTGCGAGCCCTATCAAAACGAGTCAATGCCCATTGGTGTGCAAGATTTGCATCGTGCACCATGCCCCGCATAGCAGGTATATAAGAAAGAGCACAATCGCACATTCAGTTTTTCGCTAAGGAGCCAAGACTGTGTCCTGGCCGTTCAGCAGTGGTTCAGCAATAGTGGCGACAGGACGTAACGTTTCTGGTCCCTCCTTCAGGAAATGAGGGTTACATACGTAACCGAGACATGTAGGAGGTAACATGTGGAAATTACACACATCGACTGACCAGGGTAGTACTACATATGGAAAGTCTCACGTAACCGAGTTTGATGGTCTGAGTGAGCCAGCGAGATGGCCTGGGGAGCACTAGCCAGGCCCCCAGAGACCATGCAAGCAGGAACACATGGGGTGCTTTTTATCCCTGTGTTCACCAAACCCATCTTGAGTGTTTGCTGCTAAAAAGCTCATTTTTTAGTTTCATCTGACCATAGAAGCCAGTCCCATTTGAAGTTCCAGTCGTGTCTGATACTGAATATGCTGGAGTATGTGTTTGGATGAGCGAGGAGAATTTCTCTTGAAACCCTCCCAAACAACATGTGCTGATGTAGCTGCTGTTTGACTATTTATTTTTAAGGTTTTCTGACCCCGAGACTCAACTATTTTCTGCAATTCTCCAGCTGTGGTCCTCGGAGAGTCTTTAGCTGCTCAAACTCTCCTCCTCACCGTGCATTAGGACGATATAGACACACGTCCTCTTCCAGGCAGTTTCCTAACATTTTATGTTGATTGGAAATTCTTAATTATTGCTCTGATGGTGGAGATGGGAATTTTCACTGCTCTAGCTCTGTTCTTAAAGCCACTTCACTAATTTGTGAAGCTCAATTATCTTTTGCTGCACATCAGAAATGTATTATTTGTTTTTTTCATTGTGATGGATGATTAAGGGAATTTGGGCTTTGTTTTTCCTCCTATTTATATTTTTTAAAGTTTTAAATAGAAGATATTTACAGTTATAATTTTAATAAAAAATAATACTTTCTTTAGTTATACAAGGCATATTTGTTAAATGAAAACTACGAATCGAACAGATTTGCATTTAAAATGGTATTTTCATGTAATTTGACGAACTTCCGGTTTAAGCCACGCCCACATCCGGATCTATCCGAATACAGATACAAATAATTTTGAGATTGTCACAGATACAGATAATGGCTCCGCTGCACACCCCTATTTATTACTTTTTGTCTGTATTGTTTTGAAAATTTAATAAATCTTAAGAAAAAAATAATAATACTTGATGGCTGCTCTGTCAATTCTTCGTCATCAGTTAGGAACCTGTGCTATTTGATGGCTTTCCTTTTGAAAACCACGTTTCTAGCATCTGTAAAACTGCATTTTCCAATCTCGTTTTAAAAACTTGCTAATTACTTAAAGCCCTGAATGATTTAGCACCTCAGTACTTGAGCGAGATCCTTTTCCTCTTTAGTGCCTCTGGAATATAGAGGCGCTAAATAGTAACTCTGGAATAATCTTCCTAACATTGTTTGACGCACTCTGTGAGTTTAAATCTAGATTAAAGACCCATCTCTTTAACCTGTCTTACACATAACACACTAATACGTTTTTATAATATTAAAATCCGTTAAAGAATTATTAGGCCTCACTAATTAGGTCAACCGGGAATGGGAAGACTTCCCATAACACACAATGTACTTGTTACATCGTAAGAAGAATGGCATCTACGCTAATATTAGTCTGTTTATTTCTTATTCCGAGGTCACCGTAGCCACCAGGTCCAGTCCGTATCCAGATCAGATGGTGGATCAGCACTTAGAGATGACCTCTACAGCCCTGAATGTCAGCGGAGACCAGGACAACTAGATGAGCCCCAGAGACAGATCTCTAGTGAAGACCTCGTCACATAGATGGCCATTGGGACAAGACCACGGGAACCAGATGAGTCCTTTGCACAATCTGACTTTGCTGCAGCATGGAACAAACTGCCGTTTCATCTGGTCAGAGGAGAACTGACCCCCGACTGAGCCTGGTTTCTCCCAAGGTTTTTTCTCCATTCTGTCACCGATGGAGTTTTGTTTCCTTGCCGCTGTCGTCTCGGTCTTGCTTAGTTGGGTACACTTAATTTCCAGCGATATCGTCGACTTGATTGCACAGATACTATTTAATTAGCTGGGCGATGACATTACTGAACTCAATGATGCACTGCCTTTAACTGAAAATTGAGTGTTTACTATTGTCCTTTTTCATTATTGACACTATTTTCCTATTTGATACTGTAAAGCTGCTTTATAAATAAAGGTGACTTGACTTGACTAGGACCTTTTCAGTTAATATCAGTCAGTCTTATTCTAAATCTGCTTCATTGTGGTGTTCCCCAAGGTTCAATTCTTGGTCCAATCTTGTTCTTACGGTATATGCTGCCCTTAGGTTCTATTTTTCAAAAGCATGGAATTTCTTTTCACTGTTTTGCTGACAACACTCAGGTGCAACTACCTTTACAGAAACAGGACAAGAGGACAATTACATCTGTACTAAACTGTCTGTATGAAGTTAAACTATGGATGTCAGCAATTATTTTTTTATTTAAAATGAAAGACCAAGGTAATTTGGTTCGGAAACTCGGAGTCTCAAGTCCTCTCTGATTTGGGGAACCTGGCTCCTTTCTGTAAATCGATAGTTAAGAATCTTGGGGTTCAGTTTAAAGTCTCTCTGAAATTTGATAAACAGATCATCTCTGTGGTTAAATCTTGTTTCTTTCATTTGAGATTACTAACTAAGGTAAAACCATTTCTGTCACCTAGCAATTTTGAAAATCTTATTCATGCCTTTATTTTTGTAAGACTGGACTACTGTAATTCTCTGTATGCGGGTGTGAGCCAATCGCTGCTAACTCTCTTACAATTAGTGCAGAATGCTGCTGATAGATTACTGACAGGTGTTTGTAAACACCAGCATGTGACACCTATTTTAGCTACTTTACATTGGATTCTAATTCATTACAGGGTCGATTTTAAACTACTTATCTTAGTATATAAAGTTTTACACAATTTTGCACCCTCTTATTTAATTGATCTTTTACATGTACACAAACCTCAATGGAATTTAAGGTCATCAAACCAGATGAGTCCCTAGATCAGTCCCTAGGACACGATTAAAATTGAGTGGTGACCGGGCGTTTTCAGTGGTGGCCCCAAAGCACTGGAATAGCTTGCCTTTATATCTTAGACTTTTACCTACATTGGGTTCTTTTAAAATAAATTTGAGATTGCATTTATTAGAGTTGGCTTTTGACTCTACAGATTGATTTAACAAAGTGTCTCTCGTTCTTTCAATGTTTGATTTACTTGCTAATTATGTATTAGTCTTTTTCTTTCTGTGATGTTGGTCTCATTTTTATTAGTTGTTGTTATTGTACACCACATTGGTCAACCTTGCATTGTTTTAATTGTGCTCTATGAATAAAACAAACAAAAACAAAAAATCCTGTTTCTGAGCTCTACATGCAGTTATTTTGACCTCAGGGCTTGGTTTTTGCTCTGATAAGCATTTTGAGCTGTTAAGACATTTATTTTATTTTGGCATTTTGCCTTTAAGATGAATTTGCCACAGGTTAACTTCACTTGAAGTGTAGTAACATCTACAAGCAATATAAATACTCCTGAGCTAAATTTCAACTGTCCCAGATAAGGGTTTAAATACTTATGCAATGGAATCTTTTTTTCCTTTTTTTTTTTAAAATAAATTTGCCAAGATGTTAAACCTGTTTTAACTTTGCCATTATGGTGTATGGAGTTTAGAATGATGTGGGGAAAAAAGTAATTAAGGCAGCAACATAAAATGTGAAAAAATTAAGGGTATGAATACTTTCGCAAGGCACTGTATTTACCTCCGCTAAAACATTACACAGAAAGTAATTTTAATCATGTCTCAGTTTCTAAAAATGAAAAGAAACACATTTCCAACAATGCTGTTAAATCAGAAGCCTAGCAGGTCAGATAGGGACAGGGTTTAAAAGCTGAAGTGTGACACTCATACATTTTTTAAGCCATTATTATATAATTTTTAAGTATGAAATGTTATAAGGTTTTAACAGTGATGACTGTTGTCAGTGTTACTTACTCAACTGATCTAGTTGCTGTAACCACAGGCAGCAGTTTCTGAAGAACTTCATCTGCTGTATTTTGTGCTTTCTGGGAGACAAATGCATCACTATTTGAAAATAAAAATAAATAAAAGTAAATTATTCATGCCAATAAAGCTAATAATATTCATAATAAAATACATAAAACATTAATAAATAATACATTCCTTAAATACCCTCAAATATATTTCAATTAAATAAACATTGCTTTAAAAGCAACGTGAAAAAGTGTTTATTTAGACATATCAGATTTTTGTCCATCCTTAAAGTTGAGCTAACTTAAGTAAATAAATAAATAAATAAATAAATAAATAAATAAATAAGTAGGTAGGTAGGACAACCTATTGGATTCAAATTTTAAAGTTAACTCCAACAATTAGCTACAGTTAAAATCAACTTAAATACTTTTGTTCACCTAATGAGTACCAGGTAGTCTTTTGAACTTCTGAACTAAAGAATGTTTAGCAATGCAAGTAGTAACAATCTTTTATTTTTATTTATTTTTTAATCTCCAAGCAAGAATTGTAGCTGCTTGCATGGCTAAATACTCAATATTCTTTAGTTGCCTTGAAAAGACGCTTTACTGTAAGTTCAAAAGACTTCTTGTTGCTCATTATATGAACAGAAGTATTTAAGTTGACTTTAACTGAAGTGAATTAGATGAGTTAACTCAAAAAGTTAAATGTGAGAGGTTGCCTTATTTTTTCTTTATTTTTTATTTTTTCTTCAGTGCATGGTTATCATTATGTCAACCATGGCAGTTTCAGGTGTGGCAGAACAATAATTTAGCAATTTCACTCCCATAATCAGATATCGCCCCCTCTCCCGGAAGCTCCGAGAATCTCCCGCATATTGATATTGGGTGCTTCTCAAACGGAAGGCTGCATCCTAGTGAGGTTGCCTCTTTCCTAGTCCAGTCCTTCTGAGGCTTGTAGGCTCACATGTACTCACACATGTTCCTGCCCCCACGGTCATGGCACAGACATACTATTAAAACTTAATTTTGAAAAAAAATTCTTTGTATTAAAAATCTGATAGCACTTTAATTTTACAGTCCTGTTCCCAATGTGCATACTATTACTAACTGGGTAATAACTACTGTAGGTATTAACCCAGAACCTGCCCCCTAAACCTAACCCATGTAGTTACTTTATTTTAACCAGTACTTTCTTAGGCGTCTGTGGTCTTCCAGTTGCTTACATTAATGGCAGTTCAGTGTTAAGTGATTAATTCATACCCAAAACAAAATAAAACATGTATGCCTTCAACTTCAAAAACATTATTTTTGTCTTACATTTCATAATGAACTCAGATAAGTTCAGTTCCAACTCATTTTCCATCAGTTCTTTTTTGTGAATTGGAAAAAGTGTGCAAAGGATTGAGGGTGACTGAAGGACAAAAAGGATACACTTTATGCATTCTTCAAAATGAGCTACATTAAGGATGCGAAGAGAAAGGCTGCTTTCAAAGGTTCCTTAAAATTGAGACGGCCTTCTGCGGCACATGATGACATGGCAGCCGAGATAGCCTTACTTGGACGCAGCCTTCTGCTTGAGAAGCAACTGCAAATTACGCACAATATCCCCGCCCCAAAAAACTGCCCCACAATTTAAAAACCTCATCTCTTTGTTTCTTTTTGTTCATAAAGTTTTACACTAATGATTGTTCTCTGTGTTACTTTACTTACCTATCATGTTCTGCTCCAATTAAGCTCCTCAGCTTAAACTCCTGCATTGTCTGCTCTGAGGTCAACAACACAAAAACTAAAGCTGACCACTGAGATGAGGAGAGTTTCACATGACGTAATCCTCCACGACTCATACGAGGTTCAGCTTCGTTCATTAGTGAAAGATCACCCAGCTCATTCAGGCAGTGAAACAGATTGATGTATTTATCTGGAGAGGGATTCTTACTGATCTTTTCTTTAATATAGTGAACTGTTTTCTCATTGTTGTGAGAGCGGTTTCCTGTAGGTGTCATTACTTTGTGTAAGAGACTCTGATTAGACTCCACTGAGAGACCCAGAAGGAAACGAAGGAAAAGGTCCAGATGCCCATTTTTACTGCCTAAAGCCTCATCCACAGCTCTCTGATGGAGATCAGAAATGTTAGTTTGTTTGGTAATCTGGTCAAACACACTGATGTTATTGTTTGTAAAGGAGAGGTGCGCATATAGAGCTGCTAGATGTTCCTGAACGCTCAGATGAACAAAGCAGAAGACTTTCCCCTGATACAAGCACAACTCCTCTCTGAAGATCTGAGAGCACAATCCTGAGTACACTGATGCTTCTGCCACATCAATGCCACACTCTCTCAGGTCTTCCTCATAGAAGATCAGGTTTCCTTTCACAAGCTGCTCAAAAGCCACTTTCCCCAGTTTGAGGATCATGTCTTCATCTGTCAGCTTCTTCTCATAGTCCTTCTCACGTTTGATGTTGGTCTGAAGGATCAGGAAGTGTGTGTACATTTGAGTGAGAGTCTTGGGAATCTCTCCGCTCTCTGCTCGACTCACCATCTTCTCCAGAACAGCGGCTGAGATCCAGCAGAACACAGGGATGTGGCACATGATGTAGAGGCTCCTTGATG
Source organism: Onychostoma macrolepis (assembly GCF_012432095.1). Classification (NCBI taxonomy): domain Eukaryota; kingdom Metazoa; phylum Chordata; class Actinopteri; order Cypriniformes; family Cyprinidae; genus Onychostoma; species Onychostoma macrolepis. Next base: position 592,631 of record NC_081173.1, read on the forward strand.
ACTTCAGGTGTGAGATGATCCTGTCGGCCAGACTCTGATCACTGATTCTCTTCCTGAAGTATTCCTCCTTCTGTGGCTCATTGAAGCCTCGTACCTCTGTCACTCGATGGACACACTTAGAGGGGACGAGATCAGCTGCTGCTGGTCTGGAGGTGATCCAGATGAGAGCAGAGGGAAGCAGATTCCCCACAATCAGGTTCATCAGCAGCACGCCCACTGAGGCTGATTCAGATATATTACACAACCTCACAGTGCTCTGAAAGTCCAGAGACAGACGACACTCATCCAGACCATCAAAGATGAACAACACTTTATATTCATCACTGGATATTTCCATTTCTTTAGTTTCAGGGAAAAACACATGAAGAAGATCTGAAAGACTGAGTGTTTTGTCCTTCATCAGGTTGATTTCTCTGAAAGGAAGTGGAAATATGAGCTGGATGTCCTGATTCTCTTTCCCTTCGGCCCAGTCCAGGATGAACTTCTGCACAGAGACTGTTTTTCCAATGCCAGCGACTCCCTTTGTCAGCACAGTTCTGATGGCTTTGTCTTGTCCAGGTAAAGGTCTAAAGATGTCCTTACATTTGATGGCGGTGTCCTCTGTTGCTGCTCTCCTGGATTGTGTCTCAATCTGTCTCACCTCATGCTCATTACTGATCTCTCCACTCTCACTCTCTGTGATGTAGAGCTCTGTGTAGATCTCATTCAGGAGTGTTGGGTTTCCCTGCGTCGCTGTTCCCTCATACAGATGACCAAACTTCTTCAGCAGATTTAATCTTAATGTGTTGAGGCCTTCAGAAAGTTTAGAGTCATGGCTGTAAGATTAAAATGCCAGGTTATTACACAAGTTAGAAAGGTTAATAGCCATAAATTACAAAATGGATTATTTGTTTGCTGTATTATGGTACAAAGAACATCATTATGTTTCTGAAATGTTTCAATTATTAATCATGTGTTTGAGTGATGTGTGATGTGCATTGCAGCACTTCAAATTAAACAACAACAAAAAAGTCCTACATTTTACCTGAAACCAGGATACATGCTTTTGAAGTCTTGTGGTTGAGTGACAGGCGCTGGACTGGATAGAAGTGTTAAATCAGAATGAAGAGGGTAAAGAGTCAGACACACGACTGTTTCACACATACTCCATCTGCAGTGCATATGCAGTACATATTTTTTTCCGCACCCATGTTAACGGATTAGAGCATTCACACTGCATGCAGTTGCGGTCCAGCAGTGTGTTCCAGGGCCCTCATTTATCAACAGTGCGTAGAAAAGTTTATATACAGGTGCATCTCAAAAAATTTGAATGTTGTGGAAAAGTTCATTTATTTTAGTAATTCAACTCAAATTGTGAAACTCGTGTATTAAATAAATTCAATGCACACAGACTGAAGTAGTTTAAGTCTTTGGTTCTTTTAATTGTGATGATTTTGGCTCACATTTAACAAAAACCCACCAATTCACTATCTCAACAAATTAGAATACTTCATAAGACCAATAAAAAAAAACATTTTTAGTGAATTGTTGGCCTTCTGGAAAGTCTGTTCATTTATTGTATATGTACTCAATACTTGGTAGGGGCTCCTTTTGCTTTAATTACTGCCTCAATTCGGCGTGGCATGGAGGTGATCAGTTTGTGGCACTGCTGAGGTGGTATGGAAGCCCAGGTTTCTTTGACAGTGGCCTTCAGCTCATCTGCATTCTTTGGTCTCTTGTTTCTCATTTTCCTCTTGACAATACCCCATAGATTCTCTCTGGGGTTCAGGTCTGGTGAGTTTGCTGGCCAGTCAAGCACACCAACACCATGGTCATTTAACCAACTTTTGGTGCTTTTGGCAGTGTGGGCAGGTGCCAAATCCTGCTGAAAAATGAAATCAGCATCTTTAAAAAGCTGGTCAGCAGAAGGAAGCATGAAGTGCTCCAAAATTTCTTGGTAAACGGGTGCAGTGACTTTGGTTTTCAAAAAACACAATGGACCAACACCAGCAGATGACATTGCACCCCAAATCATCACAGACTGTGGAAACTTAACACTGGACTTCAAGCAACTTGGGCTATGAGCTTCTCCACCCTTCCTCCAGACTCTAGGACCTTGGTTTCCAAATGAAATACAAAACTTGCTCTCATCTGAAAAGAGGACTTTGGACCACTGGGCAACAGTCCAGTTCTTCTTCTTAGCCCAGGTAAGATGCCTCTGACGTTGTCTGTGGTTCAGGAGTGGCTTAACAAGAGGAATACGACAACTGTAGCCAAATTCCTCGACACGTCTGTGTGTGGTGGCTCTTGATGCCTTGACCCCAGCCTCAGTCCATTCCTTGTGAAGTTCACCCAAATTCTTGAATGGATTTTGCTTGACAATCATCATAAGGCTGCGGTTCTCGGTTGGTTGTGAATCTTTTTCTTCCACACTTTTTCCTTCCACTCAACTTTCTGTTAACATGCTTGGATACAGCACTCTGTGAACAGCCAGCTTCTTTGGCAATGAATGTTTGTGGCTTACCCTCCTTGTGAAGGGTGTCAATGATTGTCTTCTGGACAACTGTCAGATCAGCAGTCTTCCCTATGATTGTGTAGCCTAGTGAACCAAACTGAGAGACCATTTTGAAGGCTCAGGAAACCTTTGCAGGTGTTTTGTGTTGATTAGCTGATTGGCATGTCACCATATTATAATTTGTTGAGAGTGAATTGGTGGGTTTTTGTTAAATGTGAGCCAAAATTTATTTAATACACAAGTTTCATAATTTGAGTTGAATTACTGAAATAAATGAACTTTTCCACGACATTCTAATTTATTGAGATGCACCTGTATGTTGTCCTACAAATGCAATTTAGAATGTGTGTAAGTACAAAAAAATCCAAATTTATTAAATGTGCACACGTGGTTCTTGCGCACAGCAGTAAGTAATCATTGTTTATAAATCCCACATGTTCTTAAGCACCATGCTCGTTCATGTTCATTTGCATTCAGAAACACCTCCTAATGAACCATATATGGTGACAACACCTCCCTTTATAAATCACATGAATGTTTATGTCCTCACCAAAATCATGGCAAAAAAAAGCGATACCAACCGAGAAGCCATTTTGTGCTCACACTAAACAAATCAGTGCAGTCTTTGAAAATATGTTCTCTGCACAGCATTGTCACACACCTGGACTGTCTGTGTGTTTTTCTCCCCATGTGCTTCATTGACCTAGTTTTTCCTCTTGTTTGATTAGTCATTGTATTCACCTGTGTCTAGTTAATTACCCTCGTTTAGTTGAATACTTATAGTGTGTTTGCCCCATGATTCCTTGGTCCGGTGTTAAGCGGAGGGCGAGTGAAAGTGGAGGGAGGCCTTATAGCCTCGAATTCCGACCTGCCCCCTCTCCTCCCTCCTTCATTGGGAGCCCTCTGTCACTCCTGACCCCAAGCCCAGCCCAGACAGGGCTCTTGTTTCTATGTCCAGCCCAAACGTCTATTCCCTGTGCTACGTGCGTGTTCCTGCCTGCCCTACGTGAGTCTTTGTTTGGACGAATAAAGACTGTTCTTGGTGAATTCTCCTACATCTCCGAACTCCTTCGCTCCTACACAGTAGACAGTGTGACAACACCGGACCGAACAAAGAAAAGGAAAATAGTTGCGTGTTTTCCCCTCCGTTTTTGTTTATGCGTTTCGACAGTGTTTGGTTTTCTGTTTTCCCGTGTTTCCCCATGAACCCCCTTGACCTCCCAGACACCACCGGAATGAGCTGGAGAGAGGCTATTATCCCGTGTCTGGAGAGTGTCTATCCCCGATCCAGAGTAGAGCCAGACCTAGAGCCCAGCCCACCATCTCCCCACTGTGCTGAGGCCAAGCCCAAGCCCACCGATGACAGAGAGACGGAGCCCGCCGCGACCGACGAGCCATCACATCTAGGAGCGACAGAGCTGAAGATCGCCGCAAAGCCAGAGCTGCATGTAACGTCAGACCAGGTGCGAGAGCCGGCAACCATGCTGAAGGATGAAGGATCGTGGCTGAAGCCGGCAATCGTGGCTGAAGGATCCCGTCCTGGACTCCACCTTGGCCCGTCGACCCAACGACTCCAACATGGCCCTTAGCTCCCTCCTCTCCGCCGTGGCCCGGCAGTCCACTTGCTCCGTCGGGCTCCCTCGTCCCTCCGGCTCCTCCTCGGTCCTCTGTCGCTCTGGCTCCACCACGGCCTTTCGGATCCCTGCCTCTGCATCGGTCACCTGAGCCATCTGTTCCACCTCGGCCCTCCGGATCCTCCTTGTCACTCTGGCTCATCGGCTCTCCGCCTCAGGCTCCTCCGCCACCAGCTCTGCCACCGTTGGTCATTTAGTTGAGCACTTATAGTGTGTTTGCACCATGATTCCTTGGTCCGTTGTTAAACGGAGGGCGAGTGAAAGTGGAGGGAGGCCTTATAGACTCGTATGCCGACCTGCCCCCTCTCCTCCCTCCTTCATTGGGAGCCCTCTGTCACTCCTGACCCCAAGCCCAGCCCAGACAGGGCTCTTGTTTCTACGTCCAGCCCAGAGAGGGCTCCTGTTCCTGAGTTTAGTCCAAAGAGGGCTCTGGTCCCCCCGTCCAGCCCAGAGAGGGCTCCTGTTTCCACGTCCTGCTCAGTTCCCGAGTTCAGCCCTGTCGTTCCTGTCAAGTCGCCCTTCCCGTGCTGAGAGTCGTAATTTGGGGTGTGTGTGTGTGTGTGTGTGTGTGTGTGTGTGTGTGTGTGTGTGTGTGTGTGTGTGTGTGTGTGTGTGTGTGTGTGTGTGTGTGTGTGTGTGTGTGTGTGTGTGTGTGTGTGTGTGTAGCGCACACCATCCCTGAAAGCCCGGAGGTTCACAAATAATCTAAGAAAGGTAGGCTACATGCTGTGTTTAAATGTGTTGCCACTTGCTTGAGCAACTTAATACAAATCTAGAAGTCAAATGCATTGAATAATATGTTTATATTTATTGAGTTTAAACGTGAATAGGCTATGTCTATGAAAGATTGTAATACTGTACTGTGATAAAAGAGGATCACAATGCTGAAAAGGCATTTTCAGTAACAACGTTTGGATTTGAAATCAAAATAATGGATGAACGTGTTTGTTGTAAACAGCCACATATCAGGAGCGGACTGTAAATTTGTTTAAATTTGTTAAATTTGCTTCTGCACAGCATACGTAAAGCACAAGGACTGCATACACACTGCAAATGAAATATGTGTGAAACAGGCGACACTGATATCGATGCAATTGTATAATAATTAACTGAGTAACAGACCAACAGCTTTTACAGTGTGTGAATGTATTGACAATACAATACAATACAATACAATACATAGAGCTTTGCACAAGTATGCAATGGTAATCATTAATAGAAAGTTTTTGGTACAAATACAGATCATTACACATACATTTTTTTTTAAAATTATTTACCTGAGATCAGGCTGTTTGTCTGCACTTTTCAAATTTCCTTGCTGAACCATAGATTGGTTACTCTTCATAGACACACAGCTGGACTCTGTCTTTAATCTCTTCTTCTGGACTGGACTGTAACAGAACAGACTGGCCAATGAGAATGACTGGTCAATGAACACATACGAATCAAATAATTTAAAATTTATGTTTGTCAATACATGAAAAATTTTAACTGCAATAAATTGCAAACTTATCGTAAAATTAAGCATACACAATTTATCTTGTTTATCATGTTCATTTTGTCATCATTTGCAATATCCAACAAAGGGTGATTCACACAAAACAGTATTTTCTGCAAGGTTTAATTTTCAAGATGTCTATCCAAAGGAAAAAAATAAAGACTCCCCATACAGAAATGCATTATATGACACACATATATATTAGGTATTGTCATATATGTTTTCATGTACGACAATTGTCACAGCTACGGTGAATGAAACGCACGAAGAAGAAGATGATTAATGCAAATAGTCTTTAATAGTCCACAAAAGGGCAAACACAGGTTGGACAGGCAGGATCACACGTAGGGACGTAGTAGACCGGACAACAAACATCGAACAGAACACAACTTAAATAAGAGGGCTGACGAGGGTAATTAATGACACACACCTGAAACCAATGACAATAATCAGACAGAGACAGAAACTAGGTCAAACACAAACTTTGTGTGAAACTATTCTATGCACTCATTACGCACACATCTGTGTGTACGCACTGTTGATAAATGAGGGCCCAGGAGCTGTGAATCCACAGCAGTGCAGCGATCAACTCTATTTTTGCTGTGCTGCACGCAACAGGAGGAAACAGGAGGAGCCAGGGCGGATCAGATGGAGGGTGGAGCTAGGAAGACGACAGAAGGGACTTGGAGCAGGAGGAGCCTGGTGGGACCCAGGTGGGACCCAGGCCACAGCCATGATTACAACCCATGGTGGAGCCGACGGAGGGAGGAGCCATGGAGGAGGAGGAAGGGCTGACGACTCCAGGGGGCCGACCAACGGCGGCAGAGCATGCGGACATCCGGAAGACTGCGGTGGAGCTGGAGTGACAGAGGACTGAGATGAAGGAGGAGGCAGGAGCGAGCGAGCGAGCAGGCGGGCAGGAGGGTGGGCATTTGTGAGCCTCCGGGCTCTCGGGGCTACCCTTGGGAATAGAAATCCTCCTTTGACAGGACTTAGGAACAGTCCTCCCTCCACTTTCCATTCACCCAGATCCATTGGGTCATTGACTGGTGCAGTGGGCGGAGCTCCTCTCCACGATCACACTGGCCACGGCTTTCTCCCTTGTGGCGGGCGTGGTTGCTGGCACTCACACCTGGTCTGATGGTAAACACAGCTCTGGCTCCGTGGCGATCCTCAGCTCTGTCGCTCTGTGCGGCGATGGCTCATCGGTCGCGGAGCTTTCTTCTGCGCTCTCGCTGTCCATCGTGCCCTCCCCCGTGGCGAGCTCTGTAGCTAGCTCTCGCACCTGGTCTGACGTGTTGGGCTCTTGCTCCGGGGCGATCCTCAGCACTGTCGCTCCATATGGCGATGGCTCATCGGTCGCAGCCATCCGTCAGCAGTGGGCGGGGTGATGGTGGGCTCGGCTCCGGGTTGAGCGGCGTTCGTGATCGGGGCTAGACACTTTCCAGACACCGGACGATCGCCTCCCTCTAGTTCAATCCCATGGTGTCTGGGAGATCAACGGGGCGATGGCAGTTTGCCCCAATCTTAAACAGGCACTTCAGCGCTTCATCGTCCAAGGTGGTGGTGACGGCGAGAAGGCTTAAGTCCCCCGCGAAACTCACAAGATCCTGGAATCTCGCGGTTAGCTCCATAAAGAAAAAAAAAAAAAACTTTCAAAAACGAATAACAAAACACGGGGTAACACCACGTATTTTCACTTTTGGTCCGGTCTTCTGTCACAGCTATGGTGAATGAAACGCACAAAGAATATGATCAATGCAAATAGTTTTTAATAATCCACAAAAGGGCAAACACAGTTTGGACAGGCAGGATCACATGTAGGGACGTAGTAGACCGGACAACAAATATTGAACAGAACACAACTTCAATAAGAGGGATGACGAGGGTAATTAATGACACACACAGAGATTAATGACAGAGACAGAAACTAGGTCAAACAGAGCACATGGGGAAGGAAATGTGAAGAAACAAGCGAGGACAACAGCGAAAATGGCAGATCATGGAAATAAATGTTATGTTCCAGGCTGTGCAGGGGATGTGATGTGCAGGGATGGATTGGTGTCTGTATTCAGAAAGGCACGGACAGCAAATAAAACGCGAACGCGATAAAACAAAACGCGAGCCACTAAAGGGACATTGCTAGCTGTAGCCTGTTACATTACAGTACAGTAAGGAGAGATGACTGAGGATGATGGCGAATGATTTACAGATCCTGAGCACCACTGAGAAGCATCTGATCTTGTAAAATGTGTGGTAAGTACTGCTGCTCCATAGTATAAACAGAAGTACGTGCGATCACAAATCGCGAAAGTGAAAGTAAAAAGCTATCGTGCATTTGAAAGCAGTTTCAGTGCCCCGCATTTTAATAGCGGCTCCCTGATGCCCGCATTTTATTTACAGTATAATTACCCAACGATATAACTGCGCAAGAAAGTATTGAAATACATATTTTCCCTGTGTTTCCTTCCTGCCGTACGAGCTACTGAAATGAGTTGCACTGTGAAACGGCCAATCAGAGCAGAGCTCAACATTGAGCCACACTGAGAAACAGCTAATCAGAGCAGAGCTCAAACATTATTATTCATGACCCTCCCAAATAAGCCAATAACAAACCATTTAATTCTAGGGAGAAATCCTAGGGTTGTAAATGCACATGTAAAACCGTTTCTGCAGAATTTTTGCCCTTACCTAAGCTACATACCTTCTACAGTATGTAGATATCAGAGAACAACTTAAAATATTGTATCAATGCATTCTATGGCACCTTTAATGCATAGTTTATATTTCGCAGGTATATTCTCCATCTGTAAATGTTAAAAAGTCATAGAAACATTTCCATTTTGCTGCATGAGTCTTCTGCTTTTCTGAGGCCCTTTCACACAGGACTCGGCATGCGCTGCGCCTGCCGCTGGGTTCAGCGCAGCCCTTCAGATACAAGGAGATTTGCGCTATGCTCGCCAGAGCGAAGTAGGCAGAGTTTTCTAAATTTTTAGTGGGAGTACTATACATCTAGTCATTGGATTGATGTTCCACCTTTCGGTCAGCAGCAAAACATGTATCTGTCCCGTGCTAAGAAGCGAGCGATAGCAGTAGCCCTGCTAGTAATAAGAAGAAAGAGCAGCAAGGAAGAAGAGGCTGTGGGTGCATGAAATCCTGAGGTCCAGAGAACAGTTTGGGGAATTCAGGCTTGCAAAGGAGCTCTGTTTTCACAGCGACCGGTTCCAGGTGTACTTTCGGCTCAGTAGGGAGCAGTTTGACAGCTTGTTGAGCAGAGTCAGACCTAGAAACTCAAGGATCCATACAAATTACAGAGAGCCAGTTTCTTCAATGGAGTGTCTGGCAATTTGTCTGAGGTGGGTGATTTATATTGAAATAAAATGTGATAAAAAAAAAGATCTACTTTTATTTCACAAGCTACACACAGTAGGCTATATACCCCATACATGTCTTTACCCCACTCCCGCCCACACATCAGTTTCTTAATTGGAGGTGGTTAAAAGTTTAAAAGTAAAAAGGTTTTGCTGTTTTATTTGTACTGATAGTTAGATTTTACTGAACATTATAATGTTTTACTGAACATTATAATGCTAAGCCCCCCTGAGGATGAAATCCTAGAACTGCCCCTGTTCATAGCCTTTAATATGTATTGTTTCACTGGACCAGTGTTAATTTCGTCGACGAAGACGAAAAATATTCGTCAACGAACCTTTTTTCTGTGACTAAGACGAGACGTTGACGAGCTAAAATTAATATCTGATGATAAAAACTATGACGAAATTTATGCCGCGTCTTCATTAACAAGACGAGACGGGACTAAAATGTTATTTGAGGACTACCGAACATTCAAAATACATCCTATAGGCTAAGTGAACTGTATTGTCTTTCAAAATGTGCGTCTCTGTCATTGGATTGCAATCAGATGAGGAGCGTTTATATCTAGTCTCAGTATGGCAGCCGCAGCAGACGGATAGGCTACCAAAACGCGAACTAGCGACCTGAAACAATGGCCTCAGCACCTGAAGGTTTTTTTTTTTAGGGATAGAGTGACCAGACGTCCCGTTTTTCCCGGGAGTCACAGTTCGTTATCGATAAACTTAAAGTTAGTGAGTCGCGCTGATAGAAGCGCTCTCTCTCGCGCACGCTCCACTTCTTCGGTTCTCAGCGCTCAAATACACACACAGCAGTCCTGTGTCTATCGTGTAGAGTCAGAGTCTCTCACATAAATACAGTCGGTTATGGCTTACGTGAGCGTAAACAGGTGGGTGAAAACTGAATGTGTGTCAGTATTACATGCATGCCTTCCGTCTTAAAGGGACAGCATTCCTATCCGTGTCATAAATGTTAACCAACAAAAGATGTTAAATAAATGTATAATTAAGTAAAGCTACTGTATCTGTAAAATGAGTTTAATTTGTATCTCTACCAAAAAATGAAAATGTATTCCAGTTTTTCCAAATTCAATCCTTGATTCAAATTTCTCATAAGCTTAATTGATTTGGTCTAAAGAGAGAAGAATTGATGCCTATTTTTGTTTGAATACTACATATAAAATAGCTACCAAAATAAATGTTGTTAACTGCACTTTGACTAAAAGTAAAGACTAAAAGTTGACAAAAATACAATGACTTTTCGTCGACTAAAAAGACTATTAAGCATTTTCGTCTCAAGATAAAGACTAAGACTAAATCAAAAATGCCTGCCAAAATTAACACTGCACTGGACAACATTGGGAAGGATGTGAAAAAATAAAATAAATAAAATAATAATAATAATAATATACATTGATTTTGTGCATTCATTATAACAGACATGCATGCTTACTGTACAATTCAGTACATCTCGAAATTGTCTTTACCTTGATAACAATCCTTGGTGATCAAAACTTCACTAACAAGATGCTGGTTTGCTGTATCCAGCCTAGAAACATTGTTTGTGTATCATCTGGTCATACAGCGGTGGGATGTTTTGACATTCTGTTCTGTCTGTATTTCACACAGCATCATGTGCGAGAGCTCGCGCTTTTCAGAAACAACTACAGAATATGATGGAACTTGTGTTTTAAAATTGCAACACACTGGAATAAAGAATTAACAGAAAACTTATTCTTTCTGCCATCTCTGATGATTTTCTTTATATTAGCGCTGATTTGGACTGATTGTTTGAATGCATTCTCTTACGGGATCATTGGACATAAAACTTGCCTGGAGTTTAGCAGCTTAACATGACTGATCCCAAACAGAGAAGCGAATTTGGTTAAAAGGTTGTAATATAAATTTCTTCCTACCAGAGTTACAGCTGTTTGCGGCATTTATAAACCACCAACTTCTGAGATCATCTAACTGTGTGCCATAAATTAAGTTAATGGCACAATTCCATGTGCTTCAGCAATTTATTTGTGCTATTTGCGTTAAATTATTTGAACATGCTAAAGGATTTTAAATTAATTGCATTTAACGTGTTAACGTCGACAACCCTAATACCAACTAACCCTTTGAGCTAAACATTCCCTATATAATAAAACAAAAATCTAATATTATAAAGCACATTTTTTATGGAAATGTTATTCTGAGTACCTGAGATCAGGCTGTGTGTCTTCAGTCTTCAAATATATTGGCACATCCATAGAGTGGCTACTCTTGACAGACACACAGCTAGGCTCTGGGTTTGAGCTGTAACAGAGAACAGATTCAGGTTAATATTTTAGATTACTGTGTTCATTCTTTATGATAGGAACCATATTAATATAAATACATTCAACTTTCATCAAAAAGCACTTTTTCTTTTCTTTTTTCTCTTCTGTACACGGTTTCTATGATCAGTGAGCTTTTTTTTCTGTAACGGAGTTACCTGCATTCTGGAGACAAATCTCCATCTCTTGATCCTTGTGAATCACTCATGATGATGAAGCTGCAGGTGAATCTGAGGAGTTTGATCTCATCTACTGACTCTGAGTAAAAATAAAATAAAATAAAACATTCAGACACAAAATTAAATGATTAAATTGATTTAATAGCTTTATAATTCAGCTGAACATATCTGGAGTGTGGGAGAAAAAGGATCATGTGACTGTGTAAACACAAGCTCAGTCATACATTAACACGTACAGTGTGGTGGAACTATGATAGGCAAAACCCTAGAAGCGAGTTAGCATTTTAGCACTTGTTCCATCGTCCCAGAGTCAATGGGTTTTTGGTTAAATCCCTTAAATAAGGTCTGTTGTTCAGACAGGCTCAAGATACTTTCACGTTTTATTCTACGACATAAAACACACCAGTTACAACCCACTCGTGATTTTTTTAAAACTTATTTTTCTTAAAAAAGACGGTTGCTAACAAGTTGCTAAATGGGACTACAGGCGCTGTCGGAGACATTCAACGTCATCACGCCGAACAGTTTATCAATTTACAGTATTTTCCAATCGTAGTATAATTTGTAATGCAATTATTTGTAGGATAACCAATGAATAGTTTCCCGCATTTTATATTTTGTTCGACAATGTTTTTTTGCTTTGCCCCGAAATGCGACATGTCTTCGGAAGATGCTCGAGTTTATCGCTTACTGATGCGGAGACTCTGGGTTTGGACCATAAGATAAACTCATATTACGATTATTATTACACCACATTTATGCTTTACGTGGTGAAAGCGAAACTTTAATTTTAATGTGGCTTTAAGCACTATGCATCATTAAATGTTTACAGCCACATGAGGCTGTTAGAAAGCATATAGATTGAGGATTTTCTCGAAGCAAGGATAAAATAACTTGTGTAACCACCCTAACAAAATGAGAGCTGAAATGTGGGACACGTTCAAGCTCACGACTATACCCAACGTTTTGCTACGGTTTCCGGGTTGAACGACATGTTTCCTGAAAACGGTGTGCAACAGGGTTCGAGATACGTTTTCTCTTGTTTGGTGGGTGTGTCAAATGTCAGCCCAATCAGCAGCAACTTGTATATAAACCACGCGGTGGGCAGCTCGCACAGTGGGTCCAAGTGAAGTCATTTAATATGTGTCTGCTGCAGCTCGGTATACTCAACAATTGAAGATATTAGAAGACATGTTTGGCGTAAGAGTTTTATAGTAACATATGTTACATGATGATGATGAATTTGTAAGTAAATGTAATTAACATCAAAATAAATTCACAAGAGCAAGTATATTGTTTGCACATGTTTATTTACATTAAAGGCAAAATAACTGAAATAATAAGAGCACAAGTATAGTATAAGTATAAGAACTTCTTTAAGTCTGTCTAAATATCATGTAGTAATTGCAATGTCTTCTGGTCCATATCCTTTCCTTAGGAAGGTGTGCTAGACACTGATTAATGTAACAAATACTATACATATTTATATATTTTGCTATTGTATTGTGGGTGACACTTTCATAAACTTTTCTCATATTTTTTAAATGTGTAGGTTTTAGTGATATAGTGGTTTTCTAATTATTTGACTGGAAGGACTCAATGTGTGTCCATAGATAATTATGTTTCTGCTCCTTTAATAGTGAAGACAGGTGTTCCTCAAGGATCAATTTTGGGGCCGATTTTATTCTCTATTTATATAAATGAACTTGGTAAAGGAATTGAGCCAGCAAATGTACATTTTATGCAGATGACACAATTCTCTACACTATGGCTCCATCTTTAAAAGTGGCAATGGACTCTTTACAGAACGTTTTTAATTCATTTCAGACTTCTCTTGGTAACTTAATTAACGTTGCGGGAACGTTTCCAGAAGGTTTCCAGAACATTTCCCTAACCTAAAGGGAACGTTCTATTTACGTGAAGAAAAAAATACTGCAGCGTATTTTGCAGTATTAAACACATATTTATGCCGATTTCATCAGGCTCCGAAAATTCTTCAAAAAGAACACAAAGACTGGCCTTCAGCTGTAGTTGCAGCACGTCATCAGAACAGGGTGTTCAATGCACCACCGTTTCCATTAAAAAAAAGTTTTGTACCGTTTTTTCGGGGCTGAACACAGCCGTGGTACTTTATTCACTAAAATAAGTTTAATCTTACCATATCCAAAAACTCGCTCACTCTGCTGTTATTTAATAGATTAAATGCATTAGAATTTTATTGAAGGTGGGGATACGTTTTTAATTAAAATATTCATATTAATCAAGGATTTATTGACTTTTAATGCAACTTATTTTGAAATGTACAGAAAGACGTGCTTTCAAATGTCCTTTAGATTATTTTATTTATTCACTATACTATTTATTACTAATGTCTCATTTCAGTTTGGCTCTAGTTTTGTATTTATTCCATATGAAAATGTTCATGTATGTGGATTCAAATTCATATACAGAGTAAATCCTTTTCACTGAACATGTTAAAAATAAGTTTGAGAGAGTTGTCTGGAGCTGGTGGTGACGACCGTGCTGCTGGAGTTCCTCTATAGCCTAAGTTTAGCCGTTTAGTTCTGCCGCTTGTATTTATGCTTCAAATTTCATCAAAGTTATATTATTTTGTGAAGATTATCTTGATGGACAAAACATGCAAGTTTCATGAACTATATGGTTGAACACAGAGCTTATTTTTTGCGATAGAGGCTACTAAGTGAAAATAGCAGTATTCTTTAGTGATATGCTATTTACACAGTGCAAATAGCTTTAGGTTCTATTTATTCTATGTTAAAATAGCAGGATCCTGCCAATTACTTATTGCAGATATTGAATAAAAGGGTATGATTAATTGTGGCGACAAACATGATTAGAGAAAAACATTACTTATTGCAAATAGTGGCAATTATCTGCACCTCTGCATTGTAATACGTTATAAAATAGTATGCAATAACTTATTGAGTGTAATTTTTTAAGTTTATTTCAAATTATTAAATGGATGCCACCTTATTGGGACAAAAGCTCTCACTACACCTACCCTAACCCTACCCGATACTTTATGTTCAACTTTTTGATTATTTCCTTCATTTTTCTTAAAAAAAGAAATGCTTTTCTGATGTGATTTGAAATTTAAAAAGGGAGAAAAAAAAAGTTCGCCAAAAGGCAGATTCGAACCCCGGTCGATCGTGTCAACAACACGGTAACACACGCTTTTCCGTCTGCGCCACTGAATCTGACAAATAGCGGCCGTCTTTTGCAAATTTGACTATCCAAATCATACGTTTATGGGTGGAGTTAGTGTAAATAGCCTCTTCCAACAACATGGCTATTTGCACTTAAATAGACACTCCGATTTTTTTTTTTTTTAATATTCCCAACAATTAAACAGTTGCCCACAGAAAAAAATCAGGGGGTGCTGCAGCCCCCTCAGCACCCCCACTTCCCGCACCCCTGCACACTTATTAAATAAAAACAGGCCTGTATTCATTCAGTTACTGATTACTGTAGATCATATGACATGCACTCTGTGGCTGCCTGTCTCACAACAAACAAAAAACAAGACTGGGGAAACAAATACAAATGAGAGCATAATACATATACTGTTAAACTTCTGAAGAGTCACAGACATCGCCAAACATACAAGAAACCTCGAGGGTCAAGGGGAAATAAACCCTTTATTACATTGTATTTATTGTTTGTTTGATTTTATATCAGCACACATGAACACTCACCTTGACCAAACTTTTACACTATTCTCAAATCCTCCAGCTTTAACACCATAACAGAAATCCCTGACGCTTCTATTAAACACTTTGATGCTCGGTTTTTCCGTGTCGTAGTTGTATTTTGCTGGCTTAAAATGGCGACAGGAGAACTCTAACTTGCTTTCACTTTTCATTTGTGACGAGAGAGTTGTTTTTTTTTTTTTTTAAATGCCCAGTGTTTCCCAATCCCAGTAACGCCCCATTCACACATGTCCGGTTCTTGAACGAATCGTTCTTTTGAGCCGGTTCTCAAGAAGTAACCGGTCGAGCCGGTTCACAAAGTCGAACTGAATCGAACTTTAGTTCTGGGTCGATGACGCAGCACGCACAACTCAAAAGAACCGAGTGAGCCGGTTCAACCAGCTGTCGAAGTTTGCCGAGGATGCTGACACTGCGTGCGCATCGATGTCTGTAACGTGCGGTGTAGGAGCGAGACTTTCAGGAATCTTATCCAGGTTGTAGGGATTCGCGGATGAAACTGTGACCACAAACACCATCAAGTGAATGAAAAGCCATCATCAGCTATATGTGTTCACAAAAATAGCTTTTTACTTGAATGTTTCATTATGTGTTGAAATGACTTTGATTTATTGATACAACATGGCACTGAGTTGTTAGAAAAAAAATATATATATATATATTATATATTTATATTTTTTATTTATTTTTTATTATTATTATTATTATTTAACCTCTCTAGCAGAGCAAAATCTGGCAGAACCGATCACCGGTGATCACCGCGAGATGCATGCCGGTTACAAAAGTGTCCGAGTTACGTCCGCCTTGCTCTGATGTCATGCTGACGTGTGCCAAAAAACTCTGGCGACGGCGAGGCGGCTGTGTCGGATCGATTATCTAATAACCTCCCTGGAAAAATAATACAGTCAAGGATTGACTCGAGCCAGGCGCGCAGATGGCACTAGGGACGGGGGGGACATGACCCCCCCAAATTCATAGTGACCCGATCCGTCCCCCGCCCTCACTATCGCTACGAAAGGCGACAAAAATCGGTAAAACAGAGGATTAACCAGTGTTTGCACTCTCTCTGAGTGACGCCGGGGCGCGAATCTTTTTTTCCCAGGATGGTATGGGAAGGTCCCGCCTTTTTCGCCTCTGATTGGCTAGAAGGGTCTCCTCCTATTGGGTAGGTTTAGGGGTCGAGTTAGTGTAGCCAATCGGAGAGAGCCCTTCTAGCCAATCAGAGGCGATAAAGGCGGGACCTCGTGCCTGTATGAGCGGTAACCATAGTGATCATATACAATTTATGACTGAGCTGAGTCGGTGATTTTCTGAACTGAAAAAAATCGACTGCAAGTGCCACATAAAGGCAATGAAGAGACAAAAAACAATCACCTCGTTTTTTCAAAAAACAATCAATGTAAGTATCCTATGCCTGTTGACTTTCCCAGATGTGGCAGATTAGATTTGTTAAGGGAATAACTAGTCTGACAAAATGGCAAGAATGCTTTTGCACTTAGCAAACACAGCAAAAACTATTTATCGTCAGGAAATAATGTTTTATCTTATCATTTAACCCATTGTACTGTATAAATTGACTGAGGTATGTTCACTGTCGTGAAAGCCACTATAAAAATAATTATAAGTAAATTTGTGTGGTGGAAGGTTTATGCAAACAACAAATAAAGGCCTACATAAACTTTTGACATCCTCTTATAGCAGGAAATCGGAGGATATAGATTCTTAAATTATGGACTATGAAAAACATTTCATTTTTTGTTCATAATGATAGACTTTGTATGCTGAGATAAGCAAATGTTTAAATAAAACATACTTTGCTGAAGACATGAAGTTTTGGTGGGTGATTGGCATACTAGTCAAATAACAGTCTGATCATGAATTGCTAGTGGTGATCAGGTAGGCCTTTGTTTACCTTTGTTCATTGTTGTTTATCCATGATTTCAAATAAGAATCCCCCAATGGCTTTTTAGTGCAAATCATTAGCCCAAATTACGCAAAGCAACTACTTGAGCACTAGTTAAAGCCCAAATTACGCAAAATAACGAATTGAGTTTAAATAATTTGCTGACAGCTTGGTCCCCCCCAGTTAAAAAATCCTATCTGCGCCCCTGACTCGAGCGGGCATTGGATTTCAGTTGCTACAATAGCTGTACTCGTAACAACAAACTACTATCTGAAATCTCAAATCTTTTGTTTGAATTGAAACTCTGGTACCCGTCGGAGGAGATTTCAGTGGCGATGGATGAGACATTAGATCGTTACCCACCTAAATTTAGTAACTCGTACTCGAACCTTCAATTCACAGACTTCTGTTTAGATAACAATGTGGTAGACATCTGGAGGGCTGGGAATCCAAATCTGAGACAATTCTCTTGGTTTAAACCAAATGGGATTTCCAAATCCAGGATTGATTATTGGCTAATTTCTTCTAATTTAACTGAATTTATCAAAGACATCTCAATCACATCAGCACCCTTAACTGATCATTGCTGCATTTCTTTATCTTTCTGTTCGAATAAAAGAGAATCGCGAAATAAGGCTTACTGGAAATTTAATTCTCGCAAATTAAATCACTGATAATTAGAGCAAAGTTAGATAAAGACCATCCTTCGTTCACAAGTACTGTTCACAAGCACCTAAAACACAAGAGTCGGGAATTATCTACACATTTCAGTAAAAATTTGAGTAAAACTAGATTTGGAGGAATTAACAAGAGAGTTAAGTGAGTTATGTAATAGAAGTGAAATGGATGATGAAACTAAACTAAAAATCTCATCTTTACAATCTCAACTTGATCATTTGTGTATTCAAAAAGCCAAAGGAGCTTATGTGAGATCTGGAGCAAGACGGATAGAGAAAGGGGAAAAAAGCAATAGCTATTTTTGTAGACTCGAAAAAAGGCGACAGGAAAAAAATACTATACTTTATGTTAATGGAATTACAAATAATTGCCCCAAAATTATGTCTTCTGAGATCTTTAAATTTTATAGTACTTTATATAGCTCAAATTTTTCTGCACAAGATTGTAAATTTCTTTTTGATAGAATACATACTGATATACCACAGATTGGCGAAGATTTTAGAGATTTATGTGAGGCGGACGTTAAAACTGAAGAACTTGATAAAGCCATAGATAAATGATCCTCAGGAAAATCTCCAGGCCCTGATGGCCTCACTCCTGAATTGTATAAATTCTTTCAGGAAGACTTGAGGGATTTATTGTTTCAAGTCCTTCTTGAATGTATTAACAGTAATGCACATTACTCTGATGCCCGAGCCAGGCACGCATGCGCGACACATAGATCATCTGCGCCCATTACTCTTCTTAACGTGATTATAAGGCTTTAGCTCTCGATTTGCAAACAGATTAAAGGAAGGACTAGACCAAATAATAAGTGAATCACATCTGGTTTTATGAAAGGCAGATCAATACATAATAATATTAGGCTAGTTTTAGATATTTTAGATTATCATGAATGGATTGAGGATGATGGTTACATTATGTTTTTGGATTTTAGAAAAGCATTTGACACCATTGAACACAATTTCATATTTGATTCTCTTAGTAAATACGCTTTTGGCAACAATTTCACATCTTTTGTTAAAATGTTATATAAAGACATTAATAGTTCTGTATCACTATTGCATGGGACGTCTCAGAGATTTAATATCACACGAGGCATTAGGCAAGGCTGTCCCATTTCCCCCTTCTTGTTCATCTTGGCTGTAGAAGTGCTTGCTATTTTGATCAATAATGACAATAGTTTTGACAAACTCAGGGTATGTGGAAGACACATTTCTATTAGTCAGTTGGCAGACGATACGACTCTTTTTTTAAAGGATAAACATCAAATTGATAGAGCTATTAAATTAGTTAATTTCTTCTCCAGTGCTTCTGGTTTGCACTTAAATATAAACAAATGTGAATTAATTGCAATTCATGACTTTTTATGTAATATCCCTGTTAAAACTTCTGTAAAATACCTGGGTATTACTGAAGATAATAATCATAACATTCAGGAAAATTTTGTAAACAAATTTCTAAAAGCAAAATTAATTCTCAACAGTTGATTACAAAGAGATGTATCTATTTTTGGAAGAATCTTATGAACCAAAATTGAACTTCTCTAGATTGGTTTACCCAGCCTCTTCACTTGGTATCCCTCTTCATTTAATAAAGGAATATGACAGCACAATTTTTAATTTTATTTGGAAAAATAGGCATCACTATGTAAACAACAATGATTTGATTCGCAGTTTTGAAGAAGGAGGTCTGAATGTTATTGACAATGTCTTAAAAACTCAATGGTTAAGATCATTTCTTCACAAAACAAACAGTATATGGTTTACAATATCTTCTTCAGTGTTTGGGAAGACAGGTGGTCTCGAATTTTTAATCAAGTGTGATTTTGAATCGTCTAAGCTGCCTCTCTTTCATCAACAGGTTTTATTGTGTTGCAAACTAGCTTTTTCCCACAATTTCAGTCCTCACAAGACTTGTATTTGGAACAATCGTTTTATTTTACATCGCAATAAGTCTTTATTTTATGAAAGTTGGTTTAAATATAATATTCTTTCTTTATTGGATATGATGGATAACCATGGTGACATTCTCAGTTACACTGATTTCTGCCTGAAACATGGCTTTGTATGTCATCCTAAAGAGTTTTATACAGCTGTAAATGCCATTCCTAAAAGTATAATATTATTGATCAAAGGAACTCGTTCTCATTATTCTGTGACATTTTCTCCTGCGTCTCTGAAATTGGATACTTTGTCTATTAGACATCAAAAATGTACCAACATATTTATAAGAAATATTTTCATTAATAGACTTTCTCCAAATCAACTCAGACGTCACCATCTTTTTAAAGATTTTGACTCAAAGGAGTTAAAAGAAATTATAATGAGCTACCTCTCTTTTCCAATCTTCCCAAAAGTAAAAGAACTTCAATTTAAAATAATGAATGATATATATATCCATCGAAAGAATTCCTTCGATCAAAATTAATATTGAGGAAAACTCTTGTCAGTTCTGTGAAAGTCACACTGAAACCACTGAGAATATTTTCTTCAACTGTATTCACTCAAAGCTGTTCTGGTCTCATGTGAATAACAGAATGTATTTAATCAATATACATATTAACCCTCTTAACTATAAACAAATTAAGTTTGGAGTATTTAAAAAAGACTGTATGCAATACTACTTAATTAACAACCTTATTTGTTGTGGTAAATTCTTTATTCATAAGTGTAGATTTTTGAAATGCACCCCTTCTTTCCCTCATTTCATAAACGACCTTCAAATTATTGCTTCTTCCTTACATTCACTGTCAAGCCATAAAGCTATTACATTAGCTAATTTTTTCAACCAATTTAGTGATTCATAATATCTCGTAACCCCATCTGCATGGATTTTATTTATTTATTTACTTATTTTTTTTCATCTGGATTTCTAACTTGTATTTATTTATTGATGTTAATGATGTACAACATATATAACTTATAATTATGTCTGCCTTGTATCTGCAATTGTTTTTTTTTCCCTTTATGTCTTATGACCTAATTTTGTTAATTTAAAGCCTGTTTTGCATGTACATTTTCATTAAAAAAATAAATAAAATAAAAATAAATAAAAATCTACTACACACCCAAAAGTGTGTACTTTTTCTGCACCAAAAGAGTACACATTCTTTAAGGGCGTAGTAGGCACATTGGGACGCAGCACTAGTGTTAGAAAAATAAATGCGTAGTGACATCATTGCTTGATGACGTCAGGAACAGATGAACCGGCTCAATGAACCGAACGGTCCAAAAAGATCCGGTTCGCGGATCACTGAATCCCAGTCCTCGCACAGTCCTGCATATTTCAGGATATCCTAGCTTCACGATAAAATAAATACCTTTGACACGTTCGCTGATCACACTCCATTAAAGGGCTACAATCATCACCATATACTTCCTAAAGAAGGGACTCTTTTAACACTCTTGCACAAAAGGGTGTCAGCTTAGCGCGTACAAAGGTATAACTTACTGTTAATCATTTCACGCAATAAAACGATCTGTGGATCGTCAGCAGTGCAGTATGCTGTTCAGCCGCAGATACACAGCATGACAGTTTAAGACATCTGCAATCGACTAACAGCAATCACAATCAAACATTACTTCTCCACAGAAGTGCAACAAATCATTTCACACAATAACACGTTCACACACATCGATCATTCGATCTCCAGCAAATATTCAATGCAGAACAACCTGCATGAAAACGTGTAAGGCACACATCTGAAATCAGCTAAAAGAGCAGCTGCATGATTCATCCCACACGGTTTACATGATAGCAGTCACTGGCTTTTGACCAGCATTCATTTCGAAAACGATAACATTCATTAAAAAAAGAAAGAAGAAGAAGACCTACCAAGAGATTGTGCCAAACAATTGAAACGCAGCTGGTCTGCTGCTCGTAAGTGCGTATTTAAAGAGAAACCTGCCAACTATCGTCGGTTCACCAGCGCCTCGCAGTGTCCGGTCGCGGTCAATAACCGCACTGACGTCTTTAATTACTCACCGACTTAGACATGGTTGAGGAATACAGTTTCATTTGCGGTGTAAATGGGAGGTTTGGGGTCAGAGATATTGGTGCCAGGTTATTAACTATTTAGCATGGTGAATCGTGATTGATACAGATGATTATGATAATAAAAATATGATTAGTATAATTACTCTTATCAGTTACTAATAATCTATCAGACAACCAGTGTTGGGCACGTTACTTTAAAAAAGTAATTAGTTATAGTTACTAGTTACTTCTCACAAATAGTAACTGAGTTACATCATTGTAAAAGTAACTAATTACCAGGGAAAGTAACTATTGCGTTACTTTAAAAAAATGTAAAAAAGAAAATGTTCAAATATGTCAAATAACTTGGACGCCCCCAATATTAAATGAATGAAATGGACACTAAATAGAATAAATTATTATTGTAAAACATTGTACACTGATCTATTTTAATATTTCTGTGGGAGAGACACCTATCAAATTAAATATATTATTGTAAATAGTATCAACCAATTATATATATATAAAGCTTATGTTTGTAAAATGGCACAGTTTTTTTTTATTTTATTTTTTTTTAATATCTGACACTTAGCATCAGTCGGTCAAGCATTATAATCTGATATTATGATAATTTAGCATTATATGATGATATAACTTTAGTAATTATTTGTCATGTTGACTGAACTTAGGACTGGTGGTGGTGCTTAAAATATTGTTTGTCATGTGTTTCGATTAAAAAAAGGGGGGAAAAAAACCTAAAAATAATAACAACAATAATAATAATAATAATAATATGTTTAATTTATATAGCGCCTCTTCTAAGCTCAAGGACGCTGTACAAAAGCAGGAACACAACAGACAGTCGATTCACATAATCGTAACAGTCCTTTCAAAATCATTAATCAGTTAAGTGGACAGTAGACAGATGCACAGTCACATACACATGATTGCAGTCGCATATCATGATACAATAATGTACAGAAAATAGAGATACAGACATAGTATAAGTAACAATAAAAAAGGCAATGTAAATAAGTAGTTTATGGTGCGTCAAATACAGCTACACTGCATCCATTCAGATCAACTGAAAAATAAAATTATAATAATATAATATAGTAACGCCACATTGTATTGTCAGTATCGGTAACGGCGTTGTAACGGGGGAAACAGTAATTCGTTTGATTACTCGTTACTGAAAAAATAACGCCGTTAGTAACGCCGTTTATTTATAACGCCGTTATTCCCATCACTGCAGACAACAGAAACAAGTAAAATGCATGCCAACATCTTCAGCCAAGCTCAGTCAAGCGTAATGTAGGGTGAATTCGGGTAATCTGGGACACCTAAACTCCAGTGTGTTTATTTCCTGTTCTAATCAAATTTAGTCAACAGGACTTTTACTATAATTTTAGCATGGATGTCATGTGACAAAAATCACATGACTTCATGGGGGTGAGTCCACAGAAAGGGGCGAGCAAAGCAAGCAAAGGTATCAGGATGAAGTAAACCGTTAATTTCATTTCCCAAATTCCCAGTTAGTTTAGTATATACAACGGTTCAAATCACTGAGCAGGCCAGTTCACAATGTTCTGTTCACAAACACACACACACACACACACACACACACACACACACACACACACACACACACAGTCATTAAATCAGCTAAAATATGAAAATATCCATGGCCTTTAATTAACTCAATGAAATGTATTACAAAATGCAATGGCACCACAGCGTCAGGAAAAGAGATGGCAATAGAAAGAGCGAGGAAGAGAGAGAGAGAGAGAGAGAGAAATACGAAGAAGCTAAACCAATGCAATGAGAGTAGAATGAAGGGAGCTATTGGTGATATTGTGTTTGGCATGCATAAAGTATGGTGAATATAGGCTTTTTTTAGGCCTAATACATATGTCCCAGATTATAAAGTGACCTGTCCCAGATTATCAAATTCAGGCAGAATTTTTTTGGGGGCACAAAAACACTTAATAGGTGTGGCACGTCTCCTCTGGGCAAAATATCTACATTATTTATTCTGGTGTGGTTAGAAAACATCTTAGGGATTTCAGAAAAGTCTAATGTGTTGATCTAATGTGTTAGATATCAAATAAATCACAGAAATCAAAATTGCAAAAAATGTCCCAGATTACCTGAATTCACCCTATATATATTTTTTTTTTAATAACTTTGATGTTTTGTTGGAGTAACATGTAATGTTATAGGCAACAGTCTATATGATTTTAGTCTATACATCGTCAAGAAGTAGGCTAACACATTATTGAATCAAATGTAGGTGATTTCTTGCAGCTCTACAGTGTGGTCCACTTGTCTTTGCACCCTGGGAAGGGCACTGCTGACACAAGGCAGTTTTTACACTTGACAGTTTACATACACTTGATTCTTAATAAAAGTTTAAAACTTTTGAATTCAACTGTATTTATTTTCTATGCTTGTCATTCACTACTTTCCCTGTGCTGTCTGTTCATCTTTATTGGTGCTGTGGATAACAGGTTTTGTCTTTATGTGTGTGTTTCATGACTGTGTTTCAGCTTCACCACCGATGGGAAGAAATGTACTGGCTGACAGCGAATGAGCAGTGTCACGAATCCGGTCCATGGGCCAATGAGAATAAATCTAGATTTAAATTCGAAAAGACACGATATTGTCAGACCTGACGTTTTTTTATTATCCAAAACAACTGGATGCAATGATACATATCTACTCTAGCAGTCAAAAGTTACTGAACTGTAAGATTTTGAATGTTTTTTTTTTTTAAGAAGTCTCTTCTGATCACCAAGCCTGCATTTATTTGATCCAAAATACAGCAAAAGCAGTAATATTGTGAAATATTTTTACTATTTAAAATAACTGCTTTCTATTTGAATTTATTTTAAAATGTAATTTATTTCTGTGATGCGCAGCTGTATTTTCAGCATCATTACTGCAGTCTTCAGTGTCACATGATCTTCAGAAATCATTCTAATATGCTGATTTGCTGCTCAAGAAATTTTATTATTATTAATGGATTCTTTGATGAATAGAAAGACCCAAAGATCAGAATTTATCTGAAATAAAGCTTTTGTAACATTAATACACCATTCAAAAGATTGGAGTCCGTATAATTTTTTTGTTTTGTTTTTTGGGAAAGAAATTATGGAAATTAACACTTTTATTTAGCAAGGATGCTTTAAATTGATCAAAAATGATGATAAAGACAAAATATTTCTATTTCAGATAAATGCTGTTCTTCTGAACTTTCTATTCATCAAAGAAACCTGAAAAAACATTATACTCAGCTGTTTTCAACATAATAATAAATGTATTTTGAGCCACAAATCAGAATATTAGAATGATTTCTGAAGAATCATGTGACACTGAAGACTGGAGTAATGATGCTGAAAATTCAGCTTTGATCACAGGAATAAATTACATTTTAAAATATATTCAAATAGAAAACAGTTATTTTAAATAGTAAAAATATTTCGCAATATTACCGTTTTTGCTGTATTCAGACTTGGTTAGCAGAAGAGACTTCTTTCAAAAAAAAAAAAGAAAAACTTACTGTTCAAAAACTTTTGAATGGTAGTGTATATCATATTTTAAATATATATATGCAAGGGCCGATTTTTTTTGTCCCAGTCCAGCCCTGATTGTATGCACATATCCCTCTCCTAGCGTTAGCTACTCTACAGAGCCCTTGTTAGTTATCCTAGTCTTGCCTTGCCTGTTTTCGTATTCAAGCCCGTGTTTCCTGGATTAACCCTTTCCGTGCCATTCTGTGTTTCTGTTCAGTTCCTGTATTGTCCTGCGTTTTTCACTCCCCTAGTGTCAGCTGCTTTACAGAACGTTTGTTGTTTTCTAGTCTGTGTTCCCAGTATTTACCCCGTCTCACTGTTCGGACTCTGTTTATTCCCTTGCCTGGATTATAGCCCGTGTACCTGGATTATCTCTCTGCATTGCCCTTTTGGATACTGTTCACCCATCGTCGACCTTCGCTTGCCCTAGGATTACTCTTTTGTCTTATCCCTGCCATACCTGTTTGCCATTGTTTCGACCCTGCCTGTATATGACCATGCCTTTAAATAAAAGCTTGCACTTGGAGCCGCACGTCTCACGTCTCGTCAGCCACGTTACAGAATACTCGGCCACACGAGGACCCAAGAATTTTGTTAGCCCTTAAACAAGGCTCGCGATCGCTGGAATATCCGCAAATTCTTAGCCATTACAAATTACTCTGATCTACCGGACTGTCTGTTAATAGAGTTTTTTTTTTTTTCAAGTCACAGTCAATCTACATGAGCCAAGTCAAGTCACAGTTGATCTTAAAGAGCCGAGCCAAGTCAAGTCACAGCTGATCTTCACGTCACAGCTGTCCGTCCAGAGTCACTTCACATCGCAGCTGATCGTCACAAGTCAAATCACATCTCAGCTGAACTCCTAGAGTCTCGTCACATCTCAGCTGATCTCCTAGAGTCTCGTCACATTACAGCTGGTCATCCAGAGTCACATCATGAGTCAAGTCACGTCTCCGCTGATCCTCCAGAGTCACAGCCTGTCACGGCTGATCTTCCAGAGTCACGTCACCTCCAGGCTGACACACCCAGATCATCAAGGTCAGTTTTTCACTATCCTAGTCTGGTATCCAGTGTGAGGGATTCACCGCTGGTGTCTGCATGTGCAGCTGGTATCCCCAAACCCACTCACTCTAACCCTCCTGTTCTTATGCATATTCCCCTGTCCGAGGCACTTCCCCTGATGGGAATCGCTTTGTGTTGCGTTTGGGCTGCGTACACCACCGCAGAACTGCCCGAGGTGGCAGCGCCCGCTGTAGCTTCTCCAGAGGTGGCGGTCTCTCGTCCTGTCCGGTCACGGCTATGGAAGCCGTCAATGAACTCTCGTTCTGTCTTATCACGGCCACAAGCCCTGGTGGGCTCCAGGTCTTGAACTTTTTCCCTGCCGGCCGAGGAGGCTATCTCTAAACTATTGCCCTGTTCGGAACTGACCAAGGTAACAAATTTTGAATTGCCTGTCTGGCCAGTCACTGTCTATGAGTCAGATTATGGACTGTGTGCCCTCTCAGTTGCCACCAGGGAATATATTGATGGACTTCCCATGTTCCCTACCTCAGTCCGTGTGTCTGTGCATGTTCTTTCTCCTCCTTGTGTCTCAGTTTTCCCTAGGTCCCAGTCTCTGCTGTGGGTTCCTGATTCGTCGTGGTGTGCTCCTGCTCTATCTGCTCCGCCGTGGTGGTCTTCAGGTCCTTCTGCTCCGCTCTGGTGGTCTTCTGCTCCACCTGTTCCATCTGATCCGCCGTCGTGGTCTTCTGCTCCGCCATGGAGGTCTCCGGTTCTGTCTACTCCGCTCTGGTGGGCTCCTGCTCCGTCTGCTCTGCACTGGTGGGCTCCTGTTCCGTCCTGGTCTCCGCTTGGGTTCTCTGCTTCGCCGGTTCTGCGTGGGTGTCCTGCTCTGCCGGCTCTGCCTCAGTCCCCGGTCTTCCTACTTCCACGTGGACCTGGCCCTCCATCCCTCCCCCTGTTCCACCTCCGCTCCACCACCCTCCTGGATTGTGTAATGTTTGGAGCGTCTGGAAGCCACTCCTTGGGGGGGGGCTCCGTCACGAATCCGGTCTATGAACTTCCGTTCACTCACCACCAGAGGTCACTTGCTCACCACATTGACTCTCACAGCACACATCACACTGGACTCAATTTCCCATCATCCATTGCACTGATTGCACACACAGCTGATTGCACTGATCACTCTGCTGCTATCACCAATCACACACTCTACTTAAGCCATGGTCTTTCTCTCCCTCACTGCCGAGTATTGTATGCACATATCCCTCTCCTAGCGTTAGCTACTCTACAGAGCCCTTGTTAGTTATCCTAGTCTTGCCTTGCTTACCCTAGGATTACTCTTTTGTCTTATCCCTGCCATACCTGTTTGCCATTGTTTCGACCCTGCCTGTATATGACCATGCCTTTAAATAAAAGCTTGCACTTGGAGCCGCACGTCTCACGTCTCACGTCTCGTCAGCCATGTTACAAGCAGAAGATCAGGATGGTGGTGCAGAGTGATAGCCATCAACCCTGCATGTCAACAGCTTCATTCAGTCCAAAATGTTGGAGGACTTCACAGAGAGGATCAGTGGCCTGTTTGCCACCACCCACATGCCCTGCATTTAGGGGCGACGGTTGTGAGACACTTTGTTTTTGCTACATTTTAAGATAGTTTTAAGATAAATCAAATTCTTTCTTAGGACAGTGATTCCCAATCCAGCCGTCAAGATGCATGTGTGTTTGTTTCATTTATATTCTTGCACACTTAAAATGCTTTCCTGTAAATTGTTGATGCACTGTACTCTGGGTAGCAAACACAGTACTAAAATATTTTCTGTTTTAACATAAATACTTTTGTAAATATGTTTGGATTGCCTTTTGATTTGTAATGTTATTTTGAAGTATAGTAGTATCATAATATGAATAACTATATGTATGTACTATTCCAACTACACACACACACATATATATACAGTGGGGCAAAAAAGTATTTAGTCAGCCACCAATTGTGCAAGTTCTCCCACTTAAAAAGATGAGAGAGGCCTGTACTTTTCATCATAGGTATACCTCAACTATGAGAGACAAAATGAGAAAAAAAAAAAATCCAGAAAATCACATTGTAGGATTTTTAAAGAATTTATTTGCAAATTATGGTGGAAAATAAGTATTTGGTCAATAACAAAATTTAATCTCAATACTTTGTTATATACCCTTTGTTGGCAATGACAGAGGTCAAACGTTTTCTGTAAGTCTTCACAAGGTTTTCACACACTGTTGCTGGTATTTTGGCCCATTCCTCCATGCAGATCTCCTCTAGAGCAGTAATGTTTTGGGGCTGTCGCTGGGCAACATGGACTTTCAACTCCCTCCAAAGATTTTCGATGGGGTTGAGATCTGGAGACTGGCTAGGCCACTCCAGGACCTTGAAATGCTTCTTACGAAGCCACTCCTTCGTTGCCTGGGTGGTGTGTTTGGGATCATTGTCATGCTGAAAGACCCAGCCACATTTCATCTTCAATGCCCTTGCTGATGGAAGGAGGTTTTCACTCAAAATCTCACGATACATGGCCCCATTCATTCTTTCGTTTACACGGATCAGTCGTCTTGCTCCCTTTGCAGAAAAACAGCCCCAAAGCATGATGTTTCCACCCCCATGCTTCACAGTAGGTATGGTGTTCTTTCTCCTCCAAACACGACAAGTTGAGTTTTTACCAAAAAGTTCTATTTTGGTTTCATCTGACCATCTGACATTCTCCCAATCCTCTTCTGGATCATCCAAATGCTCTCTAGCAAACTTCAGACGGGCCGGACATGTACTGGCTTAAGCAGGGGGACACGTCTGGCACTGCAGGATTTGAGTCCCTGGCAGCGCAGTGTGTTACTGATGGTAGCCTTTGTTACTTTGGTCCCAGCTCTCTGCAGGTCATTCACTAGGTCCCCCGTGTGGTTCTGGGATTTTTGCTCACAGTTCTTGTGATCATTTTGATTGGGGTGAGATCTTGCGTGGAGCCCCAGATCGAGGGAGATTATCAGTGGTCTTGTATGTCTTCCATTTTCTAATAATTGCTCCCACAGTTGATTTCTTCACACCAAGCTGCTTACCTATTGCAGATTCAGTCTTCCCAGCCTGGTGCAGGTCTACAATTTTGTTTCTGGTGTCCTTTGACAGCTCTTTGGTCTTGGCCATGGTGGAGTTTGGAGTTGGACTGTTTGAGGTTGTGGACAGGTGTCTTTTATACTGATAACGAGTTCAAACAGATGCCATTAATACAGGCAACGAGTGGAGGACAGAGGAGCCTCTTAAAGAAGAAGTTACAGGTCTGTGAGAGCCAGAAATCTTGCTTGTTTGTAGGTGACCAAATACTTATTTTACCGAGGAATTTACCAATTAATTCTTTAAAAATACTACAATGAGATTTTCTGGATTTTTTTCTCATTTTGTCTCTCATAGTTGAGGTATACCTATGATGAAAATTACAGGCCTCTCTCATCTTTTTAAGTGGGAGAACTTGCACAATTGGTGGCTGACTAAATACTTTTTTGCCCCACTGTATAATATATTACACAATAGCAAAATACAGTAGAATTACAAAGTACTGTGAAAATGGCAAAGTACTGTAAAAATACAGTATAATACTGTTTTGTAGTTATACAGTACACTGTTTTACATACTGTAAAGTTGCATTACAGTACATTGCTGTAAAACCAAAATTCAGTAACTTACTTGCGACCGTGCTGTCAGTAACTTACGGTGAATATACAGGAAAATTGTTAACAGTGTACGGTTCGGTACAGTATGAAATTATGTCCGTTTCCATTGTCAGAAGTTGTGAATGGTACCAAAATATCGAACCGTACCGTACCACTTTTTTGGTACCCTTCCGTTGGGGTACCTAGGCAAGGCAAGTTTATTTATATAGCACATTTCATACACAATGGTATTCAAAATGCTTTGCATAAAAGGAAGTAAAATAGTCATTTAAAAAAAAAAAATAATAATTATAACAACAATAAAAATAAGGAATGAAAAAAATAGTAATAATAATAATAATAACAAGAAATTTAAAAACAAATTTTCTCAAGATTTGTTCAAACTCTTCCGCACTAAGTGAAAAAAAAAAAACTTCTAAAACATCTAATTATTCCACTACTTCACCCCCTACTTACTTTGACCATCATACCTGACCTATTCGCTAAAACTCGGAGCGCACCCCTGTCTGTAATGGTAGGAATTTAGAGTTGGTAGAACGATTTACGACTAGAATCTCCCTTCTAGCGTCTCACATTCTCTCTGTATTTCCAGTACCTTCTAATGCACTATTTGCCTCTATGGCTCTTAGTGTCTTAGAGAATGCATTTTGCCCTGATCTCTTCTGGAAGCTGGTTCCAACTGCGGGCAGCATAATAGCTAAAAGCGGACTCCTCTTGTTTTGTGTGAACCCTTGGTATTTCTAACTGACTCGATCCTAATGATCTGAGCGGTCTGTTAGGTTTATATTCTGTGAGCATATCTGCAATGTATTTAGGTCCTAGGCCATTGAGTGATTTGTAAATGAGTGAATATACAGTACTTTAAAATCAATCCTAAATGTAACTGGAAGCCGGTGTAAGGAACTGAGGACTGGTGTGATATGCTCAGATTTTCTGGTTCTAGTCAGAATCCTGGCAGCAGCGTTCTGGATGAGCTGCAGCTGTCTAATGGTCTTCTTCGGAAGGCCGGTGAGGAGACCATTACAATAATCCACCCTGCTGGTGATAAAGGCATGAACTAGTTTTTCCAAGTCTTGACTGGACACAAAACATCTAATACTTGCAATGTTTTTGAGATGATAGTATGCTGATTTAGTTACTGCTTTGACATGACTACTAAAACTAAGGTCTGTCTCCAGAATCACGCCGAGATTTTTGACTTGGTTTTTAGTTGATTGACCCCTAGAGTCAAGGTATGCGTTCACTTTGAGAACTTTGTTTCCAAGTGTAATGACTTCAGTTTTCTCCTTGTTTAACTGGAGAAAGTTCTGGCACATCCAACTGTTAATTTCATCAGTGCATTGGCAGAGGGAGTCGATGGGGCAATAGTCATCTGGAGATAAGGCTAGGTAAATCTGGGTATCATCAGCATAGCTGTGATAGGCAATTTGGCTCTCTCTCATTATTTGACTTAGTGAGAGCATATACAGGCTAAACAGGAGTGGTGCAAGGACTGAGCCTTGTGGGACTCCACATGTCATGGACGTCCACTTAGACTTATGCTCTCCTATACTCACATAATAACCTCTCCCTTCTAAGTATGACCTGAACCATTTGAGTTCCATCCCAGAAAGCCCGACCCAGTTTTCCAGTCTCTCTAGAAGTATGTTATGATCAACAGTGTCAAACGCAGCACTAAGATCTAGTAGTACCAGCACTGATATTTTGCCAGAATCAGAATTAAATCAAATATAATTTATTATCTTAATAAGCGCGGTCTCTGTGCTGTGACGCACTCGGAAACCAGATTGGAAATTGTCCAGGTATCCATTTGAGTTTAAGTAGTGTTTTGCGGTGCTAAATTTGATACACCTTCTACCTTATTTTATTTATTCTCAGGTTAGGTAAAGAAAGTCGAGTCTGTCCTCTCCTATAAGCATGTAAATTTTCATACTCACAAAATAGGTCTCAGAAGACTTCTCCGTGGTCTGTTCTTGCTCAAGTCTATAAATCAGACTCTTCAGGCAGGCGAGCTTCTTAGTTATAATTAAATATAGTTTTATTGTATATAGGTTAAATACATTACAAATAAAATACTAATATAAAAAATATAGAAATTAAAACAAAGGTATATATAATTTTCTAGCTCGGTTGTCTAGAGGCATCTCTGGCAAGGCCGCTGGCACCGGAGAAGCTGTCACACAGAACCAGCATCTGATTTTATTCATCGTACTTCAGTCCTTTATAGACAGCAGGTGGATTCCAATGTCTTGATGTCATGAGGTCTGGAAATTCCCTAAGAAGACTCCTATATAAAGTCCTCCATTTTCTAATTTTTCTTCTCCGGGACTTTCTTCTAAGATGTCTCCTTCGCTTCACTTTCAATAAAACATATACAATAACATGTTTGGTGTATTTCTTAATAAACTACTTTCAATAAAACATATACAATAAAATGTTTGGTGTATTTCTTAATAAACTACTTTCAATAAAACATATACAATAACATGTTTGGTGTATTTCTTAATAAACTACTTTCAATAAAACATATACAATAACATGTTTGGTGTATTTCTTAATAAACTACTTTCAATAAAACATACAATAACATGTTTGGTGTCTTAATAAACTACTTTCAATAAAACAAATACAATAACGTGTGGTCTCTTTCTTAATAAACCAACACATATAATAACTTGTATTTACAATAAAAAGGTATTAAAGAAATAAAAAGGCAAACTTGCAATAGGACAATTGCTCATTTTCCTTAACAGTAGTTGATCAGCTGATTAAAACTACCTTTCCAATAATCTTACCTATGAAAGGAAGATTTGATATTGGTCTATAGTTGTTCAACATGGTGTTATCAAGATTAACAGCTGCAGTTTTCAGGGAGTTTGGAAAAGTCCCAGAAAGAAGTGAAGCGTTCACCACTTCTAAGAGATCTGCTTCTAAACAGTTAAGCACACTTTTGAAAAAAGATGTGGGAAGTATGTCAAGATAGCATGTTGACGATGTAAGGTGCTGTATTATTTCTTTCAAAATTTTGCTATCAATTGCTTCAAAAACAGACATAGTCACTTCTTTTTGAAATTGCGGTCGAATCTGTGTGACCTCTGCATAACTTGAGGATGTGCCAATCTCCTTTCTGATATTATTGATCTTCTCAGAAAAGAAGGAAGCAAACTCATTGCATTTGCTGTCGGAGAGCATTTCACTGGGAATCTGACTTGGGGGGTTTGTTAGTCTCTCAACAGTAGCAAAAAGAGTGCGAGAGTTGTTTAAGTTACTGTTTATAAGGTTTGAGAAGAAGGTCTGTCTAGCTGTGGCTAGTTCCACATTGAAAGCATGAAGGCTGTCTTTATAGATGCTATAGTGAATTTCAAGTTTTGTCTTCCGCCACATCCGCTCAGCTTTTCTGCATTGTCTTTTCATACTCTGAACTGCTGTTGATTTTCTCCATGGTGATTTTTGTCTGCCATTCTTCTTGCAGACCCTTGCCGGAGCAATATCATCAATAACATTCTTAACTTTTGAGTTAAAGGAATCCAGGAGAAGATCAACAGAGTCTGCAGAAATGCTTGGTGTTAAAGATATAGCCTTCATTAATAGCGTACTAGTGTTCTCGTTACTGCATCTCTTTCTGACAGAGACAGATCTAGATTCAGTGGTAACAGAGATCAATATATCAAAGAAAATACAGAAGTGATCAGATAGTGCTACATCCTTAATAACAATGGATGAAATGTTTAGACCTCTACTGATGAGTAAATCTAGAGTGTGTCCACGATTGTGTGTGGGTTCATGCACATGCTGGATCAGATCAAAAGTGTTTAAAACAGTAATAATTTCTTTTGCAGTTTTGATTTCTGCATTATCTATGTGAATATTAAAGTCCCCTGCAATAGTAAAACAGTCAAACTCTGAGGAAATCATTGATAACAGTTCTGTGAACTCTTCAATAAAGGCTGGAGAGTATTTTGGAGGCCTGTAAATAATGATAAACAGAATGCGTGGAGCACCTTTCAGCACAATACCTAGATATTCAAAGGACAAATACTGACCAAATGACACTTGCTTGCATTGATAAACATCTTTAAATAGAGCAGCTACACCTCCACCTCTCCTAACTGTCCTGCAGACACTTGTAAAGTTAAAGTTAGGAGGGCTGTTTCATTGAGGACTGTTGCACTGCAGCTGTCTTCAAGCCATGTTTCATTTAGAAACATAAAATCCAGGTTGTTTGTGGTTATTAAATCATTGATCAGAAATGATTTATTTTTTAGTGAGCGAATGTTTAAAAATGCTAACTTGATGGAATTACATTTAGTCTCTACAGCAATCTTAGATTGGTGCATTACAGGCCGCAGATTAGATGGGTCAGCCGTACGGCTTGAGAAGGCCTTAGACTTTCTATCACGTGCTAAAACAGAAATATAGAAAGCTACAGGCACACTGGGTTCCCGCTTGTTCTGTGAACATTTGTGAGTGTTGCTGCTAATATAGCGGGGACCCGACACATATCACTGAGAGCTGTTATCAGTTGTTTTTGGTTCACCTACAGCTGATGGAGGAGGGTTTGGGCCTGGCGTTGTGGCACGGACGGAGAGCTCTCACAGGAGGAGGAGGGAGAGCTGGGCCTGCAGTCTTTGGTGGTTGTGGGGCCCGCCGTTTTTTAGTTGATATCTGGGGGCTTGCAGTGAAAGAGTGGGAGAGTTTGGTCCCAGCATACACCAGTTCCTCCATTTTCTGTGAGAAGCTTAGAAGTGGAGATTCTGGAGAGAGGGATAGTGTGTCTGGTGAGATGGGCTCTGGCTCTGGTGTTTCCGGTGGCTGTGAAATGTTGTCCTGGCTTCCCTGGCTGTTTTCCAGATAGTTGTCCTTGGGTGCTGAGTCTTGGAGCTGATGTAGTACGTCACAGTCTGTCTGTGATGAGCTCGTTGGGCAGGGCTCAGCTGGGATAGTTT
Source organism: Onychostoma macrolepis (assembly GCF_012432095.1). NCBI lineage: Eukaryota > Metazoa > Chordata > Actinopteri > Cypriniformes > Cyprinidae > Onychostoma > Onychostoma macrolepis. Next base: position 627,631 of record NC_081173.1, read on the forward strand.
CCATGAGAAGAGCTTGTTTTGGCTGCGTGGTGTTATCAGTGTCCTTGTGGGATGTGTCAACCATATGATGACTCTGAGGCTGACATGAAGTCCTGTGGTCACTCATATTCTGTCCAGGTGTGTGTGTGCCATCCAGGCTGAGTGGATTGGCACACACCACTGAAGGATGACGGAGGGAGAAATAGATATTGTCCTTTAGGACTCTTGCACCAAGTTTGTTTGGGTGGAAGCCATCCAGTTTGAACAGTTGTCTATGGCCCCAGAAAAGATTGAAGTTGTCGATGAAGTTGACTCCTTTTGTACTGCAGGTTCTTTGTAGCCATGTATTCAGCCCAAGCAGCCGTGAAAACATGTTAGTTCCCCTTGCTGGGAGTACCTAGCACAGCAAAGGGTACCAAAAGGGTGGAGCTAAACTCACAGCAGAACGTTGATTGGTTGACTAGAATTGTCACTTTTGCATTATGCAAGGGGATAAAGCTTCTCCTTCTCTCATTCCGCTCTGCTGTCCATGAGTGTTGGGCTTATTTACATCAGAGTGCACAAACACAAACAAATATAACAATGTATTCTATAATTTTATATTTTCAAGAATATGCATTCTTTTCTGTTCTTGTGGACTTGTGAAACATCATTGCCCAAAACCCGCATCATTTGCAAAATATTATTGTCATGAAATGTATTTTTAAGAGTTTTTCAGGCAAGAATGTAGTTGTCTAAAACTCAAATCTGTGGTTTATTTATAAAGATAGTGAAAATTTGCTATGCCGCATATTTGATATGCATCTGAATAGAGCAGCCTTAGCTCGGCTAGTCCTTCTGACATTTGCCGCTGGCTCTGATGTCTTTGCAGTGATTAAACATGAGATACAATTCTTTTTGGGTATATTTAACAGGCATTCGTGGTCTCGTGAATCTATTATTTGTTCCTGGTCATATCGTTTTGACTGAGCACAAAGTTATGTTTAACTTTGAACTGTACTGTTTTATTTCCTCTTATATAAGCCTCTTAGACTTTGTACTTATACTTTTATAATGGCTATTATTGTTCATTAAAAAGAGGCAGAGTTGTGCTTATTATCATGCTTTATTGTTGATAGCTACTTTCCAGCATACACCACGCCAAGTAAGGGTACGGTTGGTTTTGGAAACGGAAGCTGGATCAGGGTGTTCGGTCCCGTACCGTACCGTACTGACCCGTACCGCTCGGTGGAAACCAAGAGATTTCTCCCTTTGAAGCTTAAGTCACAATCTTCTCATCAAACACACTTCACTGCCAGAAATGTCTCCTGTAGCAGTATAATTTTGGCAGGTGAATTAATACTGCCCCCACTGGAAATCTCTTATCTTTGTGTCTCCTCAGCAAACACTCTTCATAGCCAGAAATCAGCAGCATGCATGTGATGTGCTTGTGAACTGGGGATTGCACAAGGGATTGTATTGTACTCATAGAAATTACACATGGTAATAAATGTTACATCGGGGGTTATAAACTCAAAAGACAGAATGGCAAGTTGATTTTTCTTATCAGAATTGTGAGATATAATCTCAGAATTGCAAGAATAAAGTCAGAGTTTTGAAATATTGAAATTTTAATGCTGCTGCCACTGCCAGACAAAGAAAAACTGACGCCAGCTGTGGTTAAACGAGATAAACTGAGTGGACTGGACAGAAACGATCGCCAAAAATGCTCGTGTTTGCAGCGCACACTTCTTATGAGAAAAGGTTCAATAAAGTATTGTCTTTTGTTGTTATGGGCGCGTCTAAAAATATCTTATGTTTCTCACTACTATGTCGTGTATGAACTAATGTCTGTGTGCATGTGTGTAAAACAACAAACTGACGATTTATATGCTTAATCATATGTAATTGTATATTCATTGTTATGAGTAATTGTGGCTGGAATAATAATGTAGCTGTAAAAATAGTTGCCTGCTGAAATTGAAATACATCTTCATGACTAGATAGACACGGTGAGTTTGTCTGTACTATACACGTTAGATGCGAGTCACTCAACCGAAGGGAATCCTGTCCGATCGTCCAAGCGTTGAGTACAAGCGCGTGCGGGTCAGCCAATCTGGATTCATCCATTAAAGTTAACCTTTTCAAATAACAATTGTGGTCCCGGACAGTGAGTGACCGTACATATGCAGGTAAAATCGGAATTTCTCCAGTTATTGTTAAAAAAAACAGCTAACAGACTTCATAGCTAGCGTTAGTGAAGCGGTCAGGGGCATCTTTCTGCCTCCACCTAAGCTCCGCCCACAGGAAGACATCACAATGTTTACTAACAGAAAAAGGGTCTATAGAGAGGGGGAACTATGACATCACTCTGTAGGCGGATCGGCGGTTAGCATGAAGCTGGTTCCTCGACAAAAAGCCAATAGGATTTTTCCACAGGCTTTTGGATAATCGCAAAACATAAGCTGTGTTCAATCAGAGTTCATGAAACTTACAGGTTTTGTCTATCAAGATAATCTTCACAAAATAATATAACTTTGATGAAATTTGAAGCATAAATACAAGCGGCAGAACTAAACGGCTAAACTTAGGCTATAGAGGAACTCCAGCAGCACGGTCGTCACCACCAGCTCCAGACAACTCTCTCAAACTTATTTTTAACATGTTCAGTGAAAAGGATTTACTCTGTATATGAATTTGAATCCACATACATGAACATTTTCATATGGAATAAATACAAAACTAGAGCCAAACTGAAATGAGACATTAGTAATAAATAGTATAGTGAATAAATGAAATAATCATAACTAAAGGACATTTGAAACCATGTATTTTGTACATTTCAAAATAAGGTGCATTAAGTCAATAAATCCTTGATTAATATGAATATTTTAATTAAAAACGTATCCCCACGTACTATTCAATAAAATTCTAGTGCATTTAATCTATTGAATAACAGCAGAGTGAGCGAGTTTTTGGATATGGTAAGATTACATTTATTTTAGTGAACAAAGTACCACATTTCAGCACATTTTCAGCTTAATATGTGACATTCTCTTTAACGGGAATATTACAGATAGAAGATGCAGCACATTTTTTAACTGGAAGTAACTCACATTTATTAAAGTTAAGCAGAAGGCCAGATGCATTTGAGAAAGATAAGAGAGACGTCAAGGCAATTAGGATCTGAGAGGCATCTTTTACAAACAATGCCGTATCGTCAGCCAACTGGCTAATAATTAATCCCGTTCCTGCAACAGAAATTCAAAATTTAGAGGAATATAAATCACTATAAAATCTGGCACAAAAATCTGCAATTACCTTAAAGTCATCAGTTACCTTTCCATCAATACATAGCTGCTGAATAGAATTATTAACTCGCTGCCTTTCCAGCCTAAAGAAATAGAGTTCTGCTCACCGTCCTCGAACCTCTTCCAGCGAGATCTGATGAGGCACTTCAGCTTTCAGTGTTCAGATATTCTCTACGTGAAGTTTCTGATCTATGAGCTCAGTTCTCTCTGAATCCGCTGTTTATGTGATAAAGCAGTGACTCTAGCCATAATATGGTCTTCATTATTTTTCCTAGTTTTTGCTAATAAACTACAATATTTCCGACAATACATTCCTATTTCAAATTTAAGAAGTTCCCAATTACTGCAAAAATTATTCTCTTTATTAGCTTTAACCCAATAAAAACAATCAATTAAGGTATCAATTTTAGTTTGAACTTCATTATGAAGAAGAATTGAAATATTAAGTTTCCAATATGATGACCTTTTACTCAGGGAAGTAGAAGATACAAGTGGAACACAAATAAAAATGGCCTTATGGTCAGAAAACAGAGAGGGAACTATATCTGCCTTAATATTTGATCATTCAGCTGAAGTTAACCAAAAATCAAGACGAGATTGACTAGAGAGTGAATTATTGTTCCAATTTAATTACTTGATTATTGTTCCAAGTGAACACTTTTTGCAAGGAATGTGTTTCTCGCCACACATTAATAACAGAACATTTTTGCATAAAGGATAACAAATAATCAGAATTAGCATTAATGGGTTGAGGGGGCCATCTATCTAAGGTGTTATTCAAAACCACATTAAAATCACCACCCAAAATTAAGGAAGAGTTTGGGAATTTAGATAACATACGATTTACACGTGTTCCTAAATTATCAAAAAAAATCTTGTTATCTTTTGGTGAATTATACCCATAAATATTGGCAATAACATATGTCAAACTTGCAAACTGTAAAGCAAGTCATATATAATGACCATTAGCGTCACAATCAGAAAACAACATTTTTCCACTAAAAAGATTTTTTAAAATACAAACTCCGGCAGAATGTTCATTTCCACGAGACATCCACAAATCTAACCCACTGTAGTTCTGCCCAGTATTACGAATATGCTAAATAATTCAAGGTATAATAACGATGGTATACAAAGATGAACTGAAAGGCAGATGACGGTGCTCTCTGGAAAAGAGGTAAAAATGTTCAGTTCATTGTTAAAAATGTGCAAAAAGCTATCGACTCTGTTGAAGAATGGGCTGGGAGATGGGGATTTAGGTTCTCTGTTGGAAAAACCAAGGCAGTATTTTTTTCGTTTAAAAAAATTGAAAAAAGGTTTAAATTGCAATTGTACGGTAGAGATTTAGAAAGAGTAAATTGTATGAGATTTTTAGGTATGCATTTTGATTCTAAGCTTACCTGGCATAATCATATTGAAAAGGTAGTTAACAAATGTAAAAAAGTCATTAACATAATTAGGTGCTTGTGCAATAAGGAGTGGGGAGCAGATATGACTGAAAAGATTATATGTTGGATCAATTAGGTCTATTGTTGACTTCGGGTGCATGGCTTATGGGTCTGCTACAAAGTCTGAATTAAAGAAGCTTGATGTTGATGAATTTCTAATTTAGTCCATCAGTGGTCTATCCACCGTGGCTGCTACCGGATCCAGACGTTGATATAGCTTTGCATGAAAAGATTAAAAATGATAAGGGGGATAGTGGACAAATGGCTATGGGATATGTGGATAACTATTATGGGTACGTGCAAATCTTTACTGATGGGTCAAAGCAGCCAGACACAGGGAAAGTGGCAATCGCATATGTGATACCAGAGTTTGATATTACGTTTTCTGCAAGAGTTTCGGATCAGTTATCAGTGTACTCAGCAGAACAGTGGGTAGAACAAATTAAACCACTAAGAGTAGTTGTATGTTCAGATTCGTTGTCAGCCTTAGAACATTTTCAATTAGGCAATTCTTTGATAAATTAGGAAAGACTTTGCTTCATAGTATTCAAAATGGGGGGACGCATGTAAAGTTTGTTTGGGTTCCGGCTCGTGTAGGTATGGTTGGTAATGATTGGCAGACCAGTTTGCTAAACAGGCTTTGAAAGCGACAAATGTGTCTATTCAATGTAAAATATCAAAGTCAGAGGCTAAGTCAATGATTAAAAAACAAGTTAAAAAGCTGTGGCAAGATAAATGGGATAGGGGAGATAAAGGGAGGGGTTTTTACATTGTAAATCCTGAGGTTGGTAATAAGATGTCGAAGGGAAGAGGAAATGTTTACAAGAATGAGAATAGGGCACACCGGACTAAACAAAACATTACAGCTAATAGGAAAACATAATTCAGGAAAATGTGAGATTTGTAATGTGCCAGAAACAGTGGAACATGTCTTTATGATGTGTAGGAAATTTAACAGAGAAAGGGTTTTAATTAAAAGGAAAATAGAGGACAGTGGGGAAAAGTTTATCTTTAGAGATATTTTGTCTAAGGCTTCTGATCATAGAGTAATAAAATATATGTTTGAATATTTAAAGAACACCGGACTCATTGACAGAATATAGTAATTTTCTTGTATTTTATTTTTTGTGTAGCTTGCAGGCTACATTATTCCCAAAGATGTAAGTCATAGTGATGATCAAGCACAATTTATCAGGAGGGTGGCGGTAGTGCGCTAAGTTAGTCCGCATCCGCCGTTAAGCAACCAAAGAAGAAGAAGAAGAAGAAGAAGAAGAAGATGAACTGAAAGGATTAGTCCCCGCCGTCGCTTCACACTCCTCCTCGGTAGGAGGCGCCATGAGCTGGTTTGGCAGTCGCCATCATAGAAGAAGAAGTAGTTCCGCTCACATGTTTTGGTAGGAGCTCGTGCTGTAGTTTAGATCTGCGGGACGCACAGATAAAGCAGCGGTGTTTACTCTGCTGTGTTCGCAATGTCTTCGTCGGAGTCCCCCGTCAGAAAGCAGAGGAAGGCGGTGAAGAGGCCGCAGAGCGAGGACCCGGACTGCAGCGCGGCGGCGGCGGCGGAGGAGGAGTGCGGGCAGCAGCAGCAGCAGCACGCGGCTCTGTGCGCGACGCTCCGCGGGGAGGACGCGTCAGTGCGGCTGCTGGAGGACCTGGTGTTCGGCGCGGAGGAGCGGCTCGCGGAGCGTCTCACGGTGCGGCTCGCTTCTAACACATGCGTCGCATAACGCGTGCTTGTCTGTGTAGTCGTAGTTGCTAAGTTTAGGTATGAGGAAGGGATCTAAAATATGATCATGCGGAATAAGACATTAATATGTGCTTCATAAGTACTAATACACAGCCAGTATGTTAGTAATACGCATGCTAGGAAACAACTAAAGTTAGTTCAGGGCATTAGGCTTGCTTTTCTTTCTAGCAGCACTTGTGGTCATAATTTAAAACATTTAGGGGCATATTTGTGACCCTGGACCACAAAACCAGTCATAAGGGTTTATACAAGCTGAATAAATAAGCTTTCATTGATGTATGGTTTGTTGGACAATATTTGTCTGAGATGCAACTATTTGAAAATCTGGAATCTGAGGGTGCAAAAAAATCAAAATATTGAGAAAATCTCCTTTAAAGTTGTTCAAATGAAGTTCTTAGCAATGCATATTACTAATCAAAAATGAAGTTTTGATATATTTTCGGTAATAAATTTACAAAATGTCTTCATGGAACATGATCTTAATATCCTAATGATTTTTGGCATAAAAGACAAATGTATAATTTTGAGCCATACAGTGTATTGTTGGCTATTGCTACAGATATAGCTGTGCTGCTTATGACTGCTTCTGTGCTGCAGGGACACATATACAAATGTTGAAGCACCTTCTGATCAATGACAAAAAACCTTCCCGTTACGAGGCGATATTTGATTTCCTTAAAGTAGTTTGTAATTGCATTTCTTCTTAGTGCTGTCAAACAATTAATCGCATACAAAGCGATTTTTTTTTGTTTTGTTTACATGATACATCTGTGTGCTTTATATATATTTATTATGTATATGAATATAAATACACACAGACATATGTTGAAAATGTTTACATGTTTAATTAATAAAATTCATATATATATATATATATATATATATATATATATATATATATATATATATATATATATATATATATATATATAATTTTTATTTTTTTCTTAAATGTATACATGCATGTGTGTACTTGTATATACATAATAAATATACACAGTACACACATATATATATATATATGTAAACGCAAACATTTATTTTGGATGCAATTAATTGTTTGACGGCACTACATTTTTTCCTAACCTCATTAAATGTACGTCATCTTTTGTCAAATTCATACATTTATTTTTATAAACTTTCTCAACCTTTTTAAATAAATCCAACCTGAATAAGACTAAAGCTGTGATAACATCTCGTGAGCGCGCTCTGTTCGTCCGCTCGGCGCCGTGTGGCGTGTTCTGAAGCGTGTGTGTGTGTGTGTGTGTGTGTGTGAGAGCAGGACAGCAGTGTGTTTCTGGAGGATGAAGACGCCTGCAGCGTGTGCTCGGAGAACAGCGGCTCGGAGAGCGGGACGCAGCCGGCGGGCCGGAGCGCAGCGTGGGAGGATGAGGAGGATGAGCAGGAGGAAGAGTGAGGCACTGCTCCATCCACTCGTGATAACCTCACAACCTTCCTGGCGGTATGCTTGTGTGCCACTTATTTTATTTGTTTCATTTTTTTAAGGATTGACATGACACATCGGTTTCTCAGAGACTTTAAAAAGAGTGAAGCGGAGAATAAAATGACAAAACAGAGGCTACAGCAGCGTCTAAAGGAACAGTAAGTTACAGCAAAATAAAATGATTAGTTTGAACAAACAAAAGCACTCTTGTGAGCCGAATGTGTCTGGTTTGTTTGACAGGTTTCAGAAAGCCATGGGCGGCACACCCAGCTGGGCAGAAGCCACAGACACGAAGAGCCAGAAGAAAGGTATTACTGCATACGTTTGTTTGTCGAGGGATGTCTTTGTTCATTTAAGCTGCAGTAAATCTTTTATGCCGTCTGCTTATGGTTGTGTTATCATGCCTCTGAGACCTGTAAGGCTGTGTTTACACACTGCAGGTCTTGATGACCAATTCCAATTTTGTGACTATATCCGATTGTTTTTTTTGGACGACGTGCTTGCATTTCTTTTAAAAGTGACCCGTGTCTGATGTGTGCAGTTTACACTGCACTTAGTGAATCAAGCCAAAAATAGCATATAGGACATCACAAATCAATTTGAATAGTACATTGAGTTTAATTTATTGACGTGGAATTCATATAGAAACGTTTTCAGTGCAATAGTTACATCTATACATCAAAGTAATTATACATCCTTGTACAAATTCTGCAGGACAGTGATGTACGCAGCTCCGCTGAACGCTTGCGAGTGGAATAATACTCAGTGGGTGATATTGTTAAACATGTCACATCCTCTGTGTTTTTTTTAGTAGGCTAATTAAAACCAAATGCGTTCATCAGTGATTTGTATATCACTGTATATTTATGTATGTTTGTGGTTTCAATGGAAGGAACGGGACAGAAGCGCTCGTCCGTGCACGAGCCGTAACTGACAACATGCAGCGTAAATGCATCCTAAGATGTTCGTTCCCTGTTGTTAACCCGCAGAGTGGTCATCATGACTGTTTATACGTTTCTTCCCAGCAGAGCACGAGAGTGAAGATGAGGATGATGAAGATCTGTTGCGAAGGACGGGTAACTTCATCGGCTCGTCCGACAGCCTGCCCAAGGGAATTATTAAGGTCTGCTGCTCAACATGTGACCGCTGTAGACATAGAAAACATGCTTTTATTGTTCCATGTGTGTAAGTGAGAGCAACAGCTTATAAAAATATAGAATTTGTGACCCTGGACCACAAAACCAGTCATAAGGGTCAATTTTTTAAATGGATATTTATGCATGAAATACTGAATAAATGTATTCAGTTTACATACATGAAAGCTGAATGAATAATCTTTCCATTGATGTATGGTTTGTTGGACAATATTTGTCTGAGATACAACTATTTGTAAATCTGGAATCTGAGGGTGCAAAAAAATCCAAATATTGAGAAAATCACCTTTAAAGTTGTTCAAATGAAGTTCTTAGCAATGCATATTACTAATCAAAAATTACATATTGATATGTTCACGGTAGGAAATTTACAAAATACATTCATGGAACATGATCTTTACTTAATATCCTAATGATTTTTGGCATAAAAGAAAAATGTGCTACTTAATAATAGTAATAATATCAGTGGTAATTGTGTGATGTTTGGCCGGCAGATGAAGAAGTGTGTGAATGTGAACAGTGAGTGTCCCGGCGGGGATCAGCTGACCTCAGTGCAGTTTCACCCGTCTGCTCAGATCGTGATGACCGCAGGTCTGGATCACTCCGTATCACTCTTTCAGGTGAAGCACGCTCGCATCCTCACGGTCCAGCCGCTCTCCTTCAGGGATTCGTCTCAAAGCATTCACTCCATCACTGATCCCTACGCAGTGTGTTATATGAGAGAGGACTGGAATCAGACGCTGTCATGTACTCCTCACATCGGCGATCGGTCACAGACACTGTGCTTTACTCACGTGGACAACATAGGTCTGACGTTCCCCTGATTGTTGATGTATTGTAATCGTGTGTGTGCGCCAGCTCTCATCAGTGGTGTCTTAAAGGGGTCATCATGTCTGGAAATCATCATTTGTTATTTAGTCTCGAGTCGTACTGAACAAACACTTGCTCAGCTCACTGAAAGGAGAATTGCTGTACTGATTCATGAAACACGCTGTCGTTCAGATGCGTAAGCTGTTCTATTCTAAATATTAAACGTGTATGGATTGCTGAGGCAGTATCTTAATTTTCCGGCCCTGTGGGTCAGTTACAGATGAGGAGACAAACATACTGCAAATGAACGTCAAAAACAAAATGAACAACAAAATAGTCAATGCGAGTCAGACTGCTTGATGTAAGGTCAAAATCTGTTGTGAATGACCTTCACTACTTAAAATAACCTTGAAGTTCCTTCTTCTCGACAGGTGGATGGCAAGAGCAACCCAAAGATCCAGACCATCCATCTGGAGAACTTCCCAGTGAGCAAGGCTTCGTTTAGCGCTGATGGGGAGCATATAGTGGCCACCGGACTGAGGAACAAACTCTTCTACATCTACGACATGATGGAGGGCAGAGTTGTCCCTGTGACTAGTGTGCGAGGTGAGACCTGCAGTCTCAGAAGAGCTTTTTCTTTCTGATGACTGAAGTGATTAAGCTCATTTACACTGAACTTGTGCTGGAATGTAATGTTTTAATGCTTCTGTTAGGTCTGAATGAGCAGAGGGTGTCAGACTTCCAGGTTTCTCCGGATGGAAAGTATCTTCTTCTCTCGGGATCCTCAGGATATCTCCATCTCATGACCACAAAGGTGCGATTGATCCCATTACATCTGCTCGTGATGTCTGTGCTCACTCTGTGAAGATAAACGGTCCAGCTGCAGCCATACATGTGCTGTTTTCACTCTTAAGTGTCATTTATCTGGTGTTAAAGGCTTAGTCACCCTCAAGACCTTTGTTTGTCTTCGAAACAAATTAATGTATTTTTAATATGCGATATGCTCAATTCTCACATCGTCCTATAACCATCCTGCGAGACCACCGATACACGATATTATCGTGCTAATTTAATTATTTACTTTGTTTCATTGCCTGAATGTGAACCGACTCCAGCGTAAGGCTAAAAGCAGCATTATTTTTTTTTAAATTTAACATAATTCAATAGAAACATTGCGAGTTACTAATCATAACACTTACATTTCCTCAGGTTTTCAAAAAGCAACTACAAAGAACATTACATTACCAAAGAACATCATCACAAGCTCAGTCTAGCACTTTAAAAACACTCCCGCTATAATCAGAGAAGCTATCTACACCGTATGATGAGTACATCTCTTATACTGACATCGCACGCACTTCTGCACTTTGTAGTTAACTGATTGGCCACTGCATTCATGAACTCAACATAATCATGCGATTGGTTATAACACTGTAAAAATGCAGAAAAAGAAATATAATGGAACAAATAAGCCCTAATATTAAGTAGAAATATTACTAGCCTGATAATAATAATCATGATGGTCTTGCCATCAGCCACAGGTGATATCTCTGACTGTCATCGATACACGATACTGTCCACGAGTGTGTGTCTCTGTAATCAGCGCGCTGCTGTGAGAATGAAGTGTGGCGTGTCTCTTCCAGACCCGAGAGGTGATCCGGAGCATGAAGATGAACGGGAGCGTGTGTGCTGCAGCGTTCACCACAGACAGCAGCAAGATCTACGCCAACTCCCGTATGTCCACACAAACACCGCTTATCCCTGCAATGAAAGTCTGGCGTGCATCTAATAAATGATTAGTTCAAGAACGTTGTGCGGGTTTAGTACTGTAACAGTGGCGCTGTGAGCTTTGAGCCCGATCATTGCGCTCTCATCGAGAGTGTGTGTATAATCAATCTGTGTAAATTCACTACAAACTGAGATGCACCAGGAGTGACGGGGAAATACATTCACTTTAGGACTGGATGTTCTTCATCTGCTGTGGCAAGAGCGGAAAAACTACCGGGTCACGGGCAAAAGTTTACTTTAAGAATGATCATGCCAGGTGTTTACAACAAACAAGCAAACAGAGAGAGAAAGCGTGATCTATATTATAGCTCTATAAATAAAGCATATTTTATTAGAGCCACAGAAAGACAAACGTCTCAATACACAATCTTTCAGCCCAGGGTCAAGTCTTTATGTACATTAACAATGATTTGGGACAGATATGATGTAATGTAAAACTCTATGAATGGTGCTCTCCAGCACGACAGGAATTATTGTGGCTAAATGCATTAATGTGACCAGATGGATATAAACTAATGCAAATAGATGGCAACAATGGTGACATTAAACATTTAAGACTGACTTGTTTTAACCGCTTTAGGTGCTAATGTGCACGTCTCTCTTCACTAATGCAGCGTCTAGTCAACAAATCAATTACCAAGTAATGATATGAAAACATGCACTACAGTTTGTTGTCGATGTATTTTAAATGTGCATCTGAAGTGTCCCACTCTGTTCAGCGCACAGTCTCGTGCTGTCAGTGATCGCCGTTCTCGTATTATAAAGACTGTAGGGACTTTTCTGAATAATGAGGACCTTCTCAGCCGCTCCAGCAATGGTCCCAACACAGAAACACTATCGGCGTGGATTTTTGCCGATAAACAATAGTTCTGCCAATTGACTATCGGTGCAGATTAATTGGGCAAAACCGATACATCGGTCGACCTGTCAGTCATTTACTTTACCTCAGAAATAGCAAGAGCAGCCTCAGTCTCTCGGGACAGTTGGTCTGCGGTCACACCAGGCTTTATTCAGTCAGAGACCTCGTGTTTGGACAGACTGTGATCCTCTGAATCCCCCCCCTGTGTGCGATAAACACTGATTCCCGTGTGTGTGTGTCGCAGAGGAAGGTGAGGTGTTTATCTGGGACGTGCAGAGCAGTAAGTGTCTGAAGAAGTTCGCGGATGACGGCTGTGTCAGAGGAACGTCTCTTGCTCTGTCCGGGGATGGCCTGTATCTGGCCTGTGGGTGAGTAACGTCAGAACACCGTTTGTCTGTCACTTACTGAACACAGAAGCTGATATCAGCGTCCCATCCTGCATTTATTAAGTCACCAAATCTGTGGCCTACTCAGGTGAATGTGCAAATACTTACTGTAGTAAACACTGAAGTAGAGGTGTTAATAATGACCCGAGTTACTTTTCATTGGACTCTTCTTTACTCTTACTCAAGTATTACTAGCGAATTTGGATCTGATTCAGAACAAGCAGGATAATGAAGATGAAGTCATTGAAGAAATATCTGGTTCTGTTGATGCTTTTTGTCTGTATGTGTGGCACAAATGCTGAAAGCAGCCCATAAATATGATTTCAAATACAGTGCGTTTCTGGTTGTTACATACTGTATGTTTGTTAGAATATATTATGACAGTTATTACATCTAATGTGGTCAAAATTCATAATGTGTATGCTTTGCCTGTGTTAGTCATAGGCTTGAGTTTAATAAAGGTAACATGAATGCTTACTATTGATCCTGCACATGCTTTCTGAAATAGAGCTAGAAAAATCACCCCTGAATCATTTTGAGTTGAATTGATGAATCTGAAGTTTTTGTGCCATATTTTCTATACAGTAGTCAACATTTGAAGTAGATTATAAAAGTTAATCAAAGTTGTCCTAAGACAAGAACACATTTTGGTTTTATGACAACTTTGTTGAAAGGTTTTGATCCACTTCAAATGTTGACAACTGTATTGGTGTTTTTAAACAGCAGATGCACTGTTTGTTTTTTAAAGTGCCCCTATTATGGGTTAAAAAACTTTCATATTTTGGTTTTGTGAGTCTCCAACAACAGGTCGACATGCATGCAAGGTCAAAAAACACTTGCATTTTCTTACATGCATTTATTTTTACCTTATTTGCTCAACTCCCAAACAATTCGTTTAACGATTGATTTTTCCAAACGCCGCCTCTGTGTGATGCTAATCTGCGGTGATTGGTCGATTTCATTTAAAGCAGTGTTTGTGAGTTTTTAACGCTCCAAAAGCGGCACCTACTGACACAGAATGAATTTGCATTTTCATTCAGACCAATGCGAAAAGACCAACAAGTGGGCGGACAATATGCTAATGTTTCATGTTGACGTCAGCATGAAAAACGGCTTGGGATTCGTTTTAAAAGCGACTTGTTTAAATGATTCAGAGTCGAATCTTTCTTTTGAGAGACAATAACTTCATACACGGTGCACTTCCATATTTAAAACTGTGTTTTCATTCACTTACACACTGCATGAAAGGTCATTTTCAAAAATCCATAATAGGGGCACTTTAAATAATTTTACTTCTAAAGAACAAAATAACTTGTTTAAAAATACGTATCTGCAAAAAACACTCATTTCAACTGTAGATTATTAACATCTGTGATGGAGAACTGTTACTACCTGGAGTAATGTGTTGCTCCTGCCAGAGCTGTGGTCCGGATGGTGTTGTGTGTTAGTTGTAAGATGTAATGCACAGGTGCTGCTCTTCTGCAGGTCTCAGAGCGGCGTGGTGAACATCTACTCGCAGCAGGACTGCCTGCAGAAGCTGGAGCCCAGACCTCTGAAGGCCGTCATGAACCTGGTGACAGCGGCGAGCTCCCTGTGCTTCAACAGCACCTCAGAGATCCTGGCCATCGGGTCCAGAGCGGACGACGAGGCCAACCGACTGGTGCGTCTCGCAGGAGCGACTCTAAATCAGCTGTGTGCATATGACAACAAATCAGCATATGCCATTTGTATATCATGTCATTTGGATTATATTTCATAGTTTTTTAATAATGCTAAAGTTTTATACTACATTTTCTAAATTGAAGAGAAAACATGGCTGGAAAAACACTATGAAAGTGTTTCTCGTCAGCGCTGCATGAATAATAATAAATGACAGTAAATAGTGTAGACACACTGCTCTTTTTTTTTAGGAACACTATACTTGTTCTCCGCCTTTAACACAGCCTCAATTCTTCAAGTTCATGAATAGGATTATTCAGATTCATAGAGTTTCTGATTATTCTAAAATTAAAACGAATATACATGCTGTGGCCGTTAATGGATGCAGATGTTGAGAAACAGTGCTGTGGCGTTCCAGTGATGATTGATGGGTATGAACAGACCTAAAGAAAGCATTGCTCTCACCATTACACCAGCAGCAGTCTGGACTCCTGACACGAGTGCATGGATTCATGCTGTTTGTGCAAATTATGAGCAACGCTCAACATTACTGAGATCACATGAACTGAAGCTCCTGACCCATGTCTGCATAATCACGTATTGCACTGCCGAAGCATGATTGGCAGATCTGATAATTGCACAAGTATCTGTACAGCTGCCCCTAATAAATTGCTGAGCAGTGTGTGTATATATGTATACATCGACAAACTTCATATTGTAATGAATTGTAGATGACTCGGAGAGTGCATGTTTTCTGTGTTCATAAGCTGCAGAATGGGATTTCAGATACAGTTCTTGGTGTAATCTGGCTTGTCTTTAGTTATTCACAATAATGGGGTAGTTGGGTTTTTTAGTTGCAGAATAATTTAGATAACTTTTTTTTTTTTTCCTTTTAAGGTCCATCTTCCAAGTTTCACGGTGTTCTCCAATTTTCCACAATTCCAAAAGAAGACTATATTTCAAACCCGTTGTGTGGATTTCTCCCCGCGGAGCGGATTCTACTCTGTGGCCAATAATAAAGGCCATGCGCTGCTCTTCAGGTGAGAACAAACAACACCGATATGTTGCCGTCATACCAGTTACATTAGTTTCCTTTTGTTTTTGCTACATGTGCAGTGTTAATTTATGATTCACAGGTTTGGCATTTAGACACTACTTTTCCAGATTAAGAACATTTAATGAACTTTTATTCTGTGTATTTTAAAATGCATTAATAGGTCTCTTTAAATGTAATGTAATTAGGTTCATACATTTTAGGAAAGAAAAAGACTAACAATTTTAGATTGTCCAGTGCTCTAAATGTAATTGGAAAGGAAAAGCATACCCTACATGAACACAAGCGGTGTTTGGGCAGAGATGGGAAGACTGCTTTAGAAATCTATTGCGGTGTCATTAGCCACTGCTCTCCAGGAAACCAGACACTGCTCCATTTCTTGAAGGAATGACTTTAAATGAATGGATCTAGAAAACAAGAGAATTGTTACACCTCTTTTACACTGATGGTTTTGCTATGCTAGTGTTATCCAGGTGTTGTATAAGCATGTGTATTGTTGTTTGTCTCTAGGCTTCTGCATTACACTGACTTCTAGAGATGAAGCACCGCGTTCCACAAAGCAAACGGCTCAGACTGAATACATGTTGTACCTCTGTCAGCTCCTCTGATTTCAGCTCAATAAACCTTTTCCACATTACTGTGAGGACTATTATGCTGTTGTACAAGTGTGCATTATTTACAGTTTGCTCATCCTAATACTGTCTGTCTTTGACACTTGTCCTTGTCTTC
The DNA here is from genome assembly GCF_012432095.1 of Onychostoma macrolepis. Lineage (NCBI taxonomy): Eukaryota > Metazoa > Chordata > Actinopteri > Cypriniformes > Cyprinidae > Onychostoma > Onychostoma macrolepis. The sequence continues at coordinate 643,978 of NC_081173.1, forward strand.
AGGCCTGCAGTAGAGCTCTTAAAGTGACTGTTTGATTTTTATTCAGTTTAATGGAATAAAACTTCACACATATATTCTTCCTGAGCAGCTTTACCAAGAGTGGCCATATAAATGCAGCACTTAGCAACAGTGGTGAGAAGAGCTCACTAAGATGTTAAAGAAGAATAAACATTCGGAAGTAGAGATGCGTCTGAAACTGAAAACCTTATTGGAAAAGGCATGGAAAATTACTTTAAAAAGAATAATGAATTGTATAATAGAAGGCACATTCAGCAGACACAGTCTGGTTTGCTGATAACAGGTAGAGGGTGACACGGAAGTAGATTTTCAAACCTCTCCCGTCCCACTCCCACTAAAATACTGGGGGGAAATCCCATCCCGTTGCAGTCCCGGAAGAATAACTCCCATTCCCTCCCACTCCCGTGTTGTTGTATTTTTTTTTTCGTTTTGTTTTTTACAGTAAAAATACTGTACAGATAACATCGTGCCCACCTTAGTTGAATAAAAATACAAAATGTAGTTTTTTGTTATTGAACTGAAAGCCAGCTTAAACAATGCACAGTGTGCATTGCACACACACTAAATTTCATGTAAATCATCCATGCTAACAAACGTTTTCTATTTGAATTTATTTTTTTATTTGAAAGTAGACATTTCACTCTCTATAGATATATATTTTCATAGACAGAATTTCGAAGTTTCTCACTCAAGTTCACAGAGACCTACGGCAGAAAGCGCATCCTATTTGCTTTAATTACTTTACAGAAGCGCAATGTTTTGTTATTGTTAATGTTTTATTTTTGTTATTCTGAGTGCACACAAATAAACGTAGAGTCTTTACAGATTCTAAAGATGTATTAGGCTACTTTTATCTGTATGACCGAATTACGGAGATTTTAAGAGCGAGTGAGTGCACCGGCGCCTGTCCTGCAGCGAGCCGCTATTCAGCTTCCACTCTCCACACAAACACATTTCTCTAGGTTAGCATCATATTGAGCGGCCATGTAAAGTTGCTACTACATCTTTCGGATGAAAAGCAATATTTGAGGTCGATGAATGATAGGCGAGCATTTGGCTGTCCATATTACCACATAGACCAGCTGTTAACAATCTGTCCATCACGGACTGCGTCATTCACTTGACCAGCCACACCAAAGCAAACAGGAGGAGAGCATAAAGAGACAGGGCAACTAGAATTGAGTTCAGAATTAAAATACACAGTTTATAGTTTATTTACATAAAAGGTATATTTGTATATAAAGTTGGGTATCATTACTATTCCCGGTCTCGCCCACTCCCGCTGACATTTTTTTCTGTCCCGTCCCAATCATGTGATTTGTAGCGATTTTGTTTCCCATCCCACGGGATTCCCGAAAAAATGTCAGCCTCTAATAACAGGTGAACTAGAGGATAGCGGGACGTTATACAATCACTTGTAAAACTGCAACACAATGAGTGTGTCAAGTGAATAACTCTATGAGGGAAATGAGTGGCATAACCCTCTCAGAAATCAGAGCTTGCCAAAAGAAAGCTTACTGAATCCATACACATTTTCTATTATTTGATATACAGTACATCCGGAAAGTATGCACATCACTTCACTTTTTCCACATTTTGTTGTTACAGCCTTATTCCAAAATGGATTAAATTCATTATTTTCCTCAAAATTCTACAAACAATACCCCATAATGACAAGATGAAAAATCTTTGTTTGAAATCTTTGCAAATTTATAAAAAATAAAAAAAAAATCACATGTACATAAGTATTCACAGCCTTTGCTCAATACTTTGTTGAAGCACCTTTGGCACCAATTACAGCCTCAAATCTTTTTGGGTGTGATGCGACAAGTTTTAAACATCATCATTTGGCAATTATCTGCCATTCTTCTCCTCATCTCTTCACCTCACAAGCTCTGGCAGGTTGGATGGGGTCAGATGCACATTTTCAGGTTTCTCCAGAAATATTTGATTGGGTTCAATCCTAGGCTGTGGCTGGGCTACTCAAGGACATTCACAGAGTTTTCTGTAAGCCACTCTTGCTGTGTACAGTCTAATAAAAAGTTTAATGCAGACTGGAAGATTGGATGAGTATAAAACTGAAAATGAATCATGGTCAGTGTATGCTGCACAACTTCTTGTCCAGGCCCTTGTCATTTCTAGGCTGGACTACTGCAATGCTCTTCTGGCTGGACTTCCATCAAACACAGTCAAACCTCTACAAATGATTCAGAATGCGGCGGCACGACTGGTCTTCAAGGAACCCAAAAGAGCCCATGTTACACCTCTCTTTATCTCCTGCACTGGCTCCCGGTCGCAGCTCGCATCAAGTTCAAGACACGGACGCTTGCTCATAGAACAACCACAGGCTCAGCACCCGCCTACATGCACTCACTATTAAGAATCTACATCCCCTCCAGAAGTCTGAGATCTGCTCGTGAGCGACGCCTCGTGGTACCATCACAGAGAGGCTCACAATCACTCTCCAGAACATTCTCCTTCACCGCTCCTGGCTGCTGGAATGATCTAGAGGTCTGCATTCCTGCGGCTGTCCCGCGGGACCCGATCAGATTTCTTGCGACGCGGGACTAAATTCCCGAATAAAACGCGGTTGCGGTCGGTAACTCTGGTGCAGTTTGAACGGGAGCGGGCGGTCTAACATTATCCCGTTCCCGACATCTTTTCAGAACAGCATATCTGCACTTTATTCAAGCACCGGTACAGCCTGCACTGGACTGTTATGCACGCACTGCACACATGAACCAGTGCTTCGTTTTATTTGCGAGGTCTGTGCGCATGTGCAACGATGCTCAGAGCAGGCTGTAGCCTACCAGTGAATATATGGCCCGCAGACAGAACAGGCAGGTTGTCGATGAGTGACAGAGCAGAATAAAGATGGAGCAAAGTGTGGATGCGCTGTCCTTGAAGAACGCTCAACTCGGTTTTGTTTATATTTTGCTTAGCCTATAAATTTTAAATGACAGATGTCCAATGTATTTATTTTTCTTCCGCGACACTTTTCCTAGGCTACTGTGTTTACAGCAAGATGTTAAACAATTTAGTATTTTGACAAGACGAATAAAATTATAATAGGCCGTTTTTATACAACCTACATTTTGTTTCCCTCTGCGACACTTGTTCCTATTGTGTTGTAAAGGTTAAACGAATTGTATCCTGACAAAACGATTAAAAATAAGGAATACAATTTTTGTACATTTTTATTTTCTCTGACACTTTTTTTTTTCCTACTGTGTTGGCAGCAAAATGTTAAACGAATTTCGTGTCTTAAGACACAAAATTCGTTTAACATTTTGCTGTCAATAAAAGACTCTTGACAAGACGAATAAAATAACAAATACAATTTTGTGCAGACTACACTTTTATTTGTTAGCCTATCTGTCTTTCTTTCAGTAGAGGAAATTTAAATGTGTGATTCTGGAAACTAGATCTAAATTTAGCGGGAACGGTCGGGTCGGGAAGAAAATTATTCAAAGCGGACAGCGGGTGAACAAAGAGTGAATATATCGCGGGAGCGGGCGGGTGCGGGATATAACCTCGCGGGAGCGGGCGGGTGTGGGATATAACCTCGCGGGAGCGGGCGGGTGCGGGATATAACCTCGCGGGAGCGGGCGGGTGCGGGATATAACCTCGCGGGAGCGGGATTTAAAAAATAGTCCCGCGCAGACCTCTAGAATGATCTTCCCACCCATATTCGGAGTACTGGATCCCTGTCAATCTTCAAGCAACAGCTGAAAACTCATCTCTTTCGACACTACTTGACTTCAACCTACACATAAAAAAAAAAAAAAAATCTTTCTCCTTACTAATTCCTTCCCTTGCTAGCTTGTACTTATTTAAACAATGCCTGAGACTTGGTGTTACAAGCACTTCCTTTGTCGAATTGCCTCTTCAAGATGAATCGCTTCATGTGTTCCCCAATTGTAAGTCGCTTTGGATAAAAGCGTCTGCAAAATGACTAAATGTAAATGTAAATCAGACACGACTGGAACTTCAAAATTAGCTTTTTAGCAGCAAACAAATATACTGCTGTATTTTTGATGTTGTGAGCCTATATTTCTGCTGGAGGTCCTGGACATCTTGTTTAGACACATTATTGGATTCTATCAAATACCTTATAATGGGCCATGTTTGGATCTTTCAACCGTACAATAATCCAAACACAAACCTCAAAAACAACACAAAAATGGGTCACTGAGCACAAAACCAAGCTTCTGCTGGTCATTCCAGTCCTCTGACCTGAACCCTGTAGAACATGAGTGACCTGAAGAGAAGCAGCACCAACATGGAGCTGTGAATCTACACTTAATTGTGGCCAATGTGTGTATTAGAGAAAAACATCTATTTCATAATGATACCCCCATTTAAATTTCTTATTCTCCAATGCAAGGTTAGATTTTTGTGATTTTTTAAAAAATTAAATAAAGGATTAACAATGCAGATAAATTTAGCTGAGTAGGAGGGTTTCAGTTGCCAGCCTATATATTTAAATATGGATTCATTCCATGTCTGCAAAACTAGCATTTTAAATGAAATGTTGATAACTAATCGATATTGAATCGGATCGAAATCAAATTGAATTGAAACCATGTAAATAAGAATGAAATCGATTCGCCAAATTGGTCACAAACCCAGCCCTACTGACTACTGCATTTCCTATTACCCATTGCCCGGTCTCATCATGCCTGATTGTTTCCACCTGAGTCTCATTATGAGTCTCCCCGTGTTTTCTCACACTTTATAGCCTGGTTCATTCAGTCATTCATTGTGACGTCTCGAATGTGTTAAGTAGTGATGGCAAAGTGAAGCGTTCTGAACCAGCGAAGCTTTCAACACAGTTGTATCGAAAAAAGATTCATTACTTGAAGCTTCTCTAAATGGTTTATGCTGTGGCCATCTAGTGGTCATAATAATGAATAACAACTTCCAAAGTGTTATGTTCCATTACAGCTGCTGGTTTCACATCTGGTTCTACAACTGATTCTTTAACAATTATTTATATAAAATATAATAAAACAAAGTCATTCATTTGTGTCGGTGTACTGGCACTAAAATAAGTCAAATAAATAAAACATAAATTCATAAATTGAATATATGATCTGTTTATTTTAACTCTGCCTTAGTCCTTAAACTGTTATTTCATGGCCAAAGTTCATTTTGAGCTCAATATATACATTTCGATAAAAAAATAAATAATGCAAACACATAAAAATGTAACATAATGTAAAGGAAACAGCGCTGAGGTTCGCTTCGTTTGAACCAGATACTGAAGCAGTCACATGGTTTTCAGGCGAATGAAGCTTCTGCTCCACCCTGGTGGTTTCCTGCTCCGCCGACTCTGCCTCAGTCCCCAGATCCTCCTCGAGCACATGGACCTGGCCCTACATCCCTCCCCCTGTTCTGCCTCTGCTCCACCCTCCTGGACTGTTGTTTTGATTTTACAGCGTCTGGAAGCCGCTCCTTCGAGGCGGATTCTGTTACGAATCCGTTCCTTGTTGTTCCTCCCGCTCGCCATCAGGAGGTTCTATCACCATACTGCCCATTGCTTCTCGGAGTCCATTTCCCATTACCTCAAACTCATCATGCCTGATTATTACATGCCTGAGTCACATTAACCGTTTACTCACTCTTTATAGCCTGGTTCTTTCAGTCATTCATTGTGAAGTCTTGCATGTGTTAAGTACTGCACTTCTAAGCTGTTATTTCCTGGTTTCCTGTGTCTTGCTTTTTTCTGCCCATTGTTCTGCATTACTCTTTGTATGTGTTTCTTGTTATTGTTTAGACTGCTTTGCTGGTATATGACGTTTGCCTGTGTATGGACTACGATTGTGGATTACCCTCTGAATAAACTGCATTTGGATTCTCATCCATTGTGTCTCGGAGCAGTTCATGACAGATTGTGTGTCTGAGCACTTTTGCAACACTTTTTGCTTGGCAGTATTATTTTATTTTATTGCCTACAAAGTTAGATTGGTAGGCGAGAAACACTCGGAAAAAAAAACTAAAAATTAAAATAATACTTGCGCAAAATGATCATGTTAGCATGTTTTTTTTTTTATATCAAATATATATTTTTATAGAACCACAGAATGTTAAAACACTAACATATACCAACGTACAGCTTTTTTATTTTATGAAATCTCTCTGTAAGACACTGAAATATGGTACATACAAAGCCATATGAATACAAACATCAAACTCTTGATAGTTCAAGCTGATATATGTGACACCTAGTCCACAGCTTCATCATAGAGAAGAAGGCAGTGCATAATATTTCCTCCAGCTGCTGTGGGGCGTCACAATGCACAGACCACAGAGAATCCAAACACTGCACAATACTACATATAGACTACAGATAAAGCCTTTTTGGCCTTGGCATTTCAATTGGAGTACGTGTGTAGATGTAGTTATGTAGCCTGATTGTGTGGTTATACGTGCAGTAATGATACTTGTTTTTCAATGATGGTGTGTTTATGTTTTTGTCCATAACGGGAGGGCATCCCGGCTCTCCTGCACTAATGCATTTATCCTCGTGTTCAGGGCCTGAATGAGGCTGGGCGGAATTTCATCTCAGTGAAAGGAATGGAAAAATCTTTGCCTTTCCACTTGGTCCAGATCACTCCCTGAGAGAAACCAAACACAGACCTTACAACTGGTGCATACCAATGGACTTGATATGTATATAAAAATGTATGTATATACAAATTGAGAAAATTGAGTGTTTAATCTTATCATTATACATTACTGACACTCTCTCCTCCAATTTGATACTGTTAAGTGCTTTGTCACAATCTGTATTGTTAAAAGCGCAATATAAATAAAGGTGACTTGACTTGACTATATATAAGTATTCAGACCCCCTTCACTTTTTTTTCAATTTTGTTATGTTGCAGCCTGATACTACATTTGTTTAAATGCCTTTTTTTTCTCATTAATCTACACTCCGTACCTCATAATGACAAAGTGAAAACAGAATTTTATGTACATTTTATGTAAAGAAAAAACTGAAATATCACATTTACATAGGTATTAAGACCCAGGGGCGCCATAACTGGGGGGAAGATTAGGACAATTTCAAGGGCCGGTGAGGGAGGGGGAGGGGGGGTGATGTTCAGGGGACCCAGAAATTGTAGCGGTGCCCCTGTTCAGACCCTTTGCAACAACACTTAAAATATAGCTCAGGTGCCTCCCATTCTTCTTGATCACTGCTGAGATGTTTCTACACCTTGATTGGAGTCCACCTGTGGTAAATTAAACTGATTGGACATGATTTGGAAAGGCACATACCTCTCTATAAAAGGCCTCACAGCTGACAATGCATATCAGAGCGAAAACTAAGGGCAAAGGAACTGCCTGCAGAGCCCAGAGACGGGATTGTATCGAGGCACAGATCTGGGGGAGGCTACAAAAAATTTCTGCTGCACTGAAGGTTCCCAAGAGCACAGTGGCTTCCATAATTCTCAAATGAAATAATTTTGGCACAACCAGCCCAGCCAGACTGATTTGCAATTGATGGAGAAGGGCCTTGTCCAGACTGGTGACCAAGAACCTGATGGTCACTCTAGTTGTTCATATATGCAGATGGGAGAAACCTACAGAAGGACAAACATCACTGCAACAATCCACCGATCTGGGCTTTATGGCGGTGTGGCCAGACTCAATCCTCTCCTCAGTGAAGACACATGAAAACACACTTGGAATTTGCAATACAGCACCTAAAGGACCCTCAGACTGTGAGAAACAAGATTATCTGGTCTGATGAACCTCAATTCCATGCATCATGTTTGAAGGAAACCAGCTCTGCTCATCACCTACAGAGTACCATCCCAACAGTAAAGTGTGCTGGTATCAGCCTCATGCTGTGGGGCTGTTTTTCAGCGGCAGGGACTGAAGGACTCGTCAGAGTAGAAGAAAAGCTCAGTGCTCCAAAATATAGAGATCGCCTTAATGAAAGTCCAGTCCGGAAGCATTCAGAACCACAGACTGGGCAGAAGGTTCACCTTCCAACAGGACAATGACCCTAAGCACACAGCCAAGGCAACACAGGAGTGGCTTAGGGATAACTCTGTGAATGTCCTAGAGTGGCCCAGCCAGAGCCCTGACTTGAACCCTATCGAACATCTCTGGAGAGACCTGAAAATGGCTGTCCACCGAAGGTCCCCATCCAACCTGACCGAGCTTGAGAGGATTTGCAAAGAACAATGGCAGTGAATCCCCCAATCCAGGTGTGCAAAGCTTGTTGCGTCATACCCAAAAAGACTCGAGGCTGTAATTGCTGCCTCGGTCTGAATACTTATGTAAATTTGATATTTCAGATTTATCTTTTTAATAAATTTACAGATATTCCAAAAATTCTGTTTTCACTTTGTCATTATGAGGTATGGAGTAATGAGAAAAAACATGAATTTAAACAATTGTAGTATCAGGCTGCAAAACAACAAAATTTTAAAAAAGTGAAGGGGGTCTGAATACTTTCTGAATGCACTGGTATATATATATATATATATATAATGGCTGTATGTATTGGGTGAAGTCAGCTTCTTTACCTGGTGGTTGGTGTTCGTGTTATAGAGACCGTTGAGATTGGCCTCGTGGCAGTTCTTATACCACCAACCACCTCTGTAGGACATGGCACAGCGTGTGATGAACGGCTGAGGGTCTCTGTCCCGCGTGGAGAATGGCCGTCCGTTATGGTACGTCAGTGAGTCACCTGTACATGCAGAGTTTTACAGGTGTTCAGCCTCATCCTGCCTACATGCACATAATGGCTGTCATTGCATGGAGTTCATGATGGACTCACCAGCTGTGCCAGAATATCCAGACACTCTGATGGTGTAGTGTTTTTTCGCATTGTCGATGGAGAACGAGGAATAGTGTGCGTGCACAGACTCGTCTCCGGCTCTGAGGTCGACTCTCAGCATCATTGGACTCATCTTAGTGAGGTTATGAAGCTGCTCATTTCCTAAAGCGGGGAGAAGACAGCATGTCATCCTCTAGAGGGCAGCACAAACCTTCCTGATTGTTGTTTCACACTTGACTGTGTAACACAGGGGTCACCAGACTCGGTCTTGGAGGGCCGTGTCCTGCAGAGTTTAGCTCCAACCCTAATCAAACACACCTGAACCAGCTAATCAAGGTCTTTCTTGGTATACGTGTCTGTTGAGGCAAGTTGGAGCTAAACTCTGCAGGACACCGGCCCTCCAGGATTGTTTGTGAAGTTTGGTGACCCCTGGTGTAACAGACGCTGTTTCAGAGAAAAGATGCGCACAAGTGTGGTCCTGTATGATGACATGGGCACTTCACTGAGGAAACTAATTGAGTGTGATAACTGCATTTCTCACCGAGCCAGAATTCCCCATCCAGCGCTCCAAATCCATTGCTGTATTCACGCCAACTCCTGAAGAAGTTCATCTTCCCATCCTTTCTTCGCTGAAAGACCTGGACACACAAACACAGAGATGATGCCACTTCAGCAGGGAATGCTAAACTAATATCTCTTCATGGAATATTGTGAAGTATTATTTAACGTTTAAGCAACATCAATATTATTGTTACTCATACTGATGTTTAGAAATCTGAACAAACTGCTATCAAGCAACTCGTCCCACACCATCATTTGTGCTACATATGAGTGATGCTTCAAATCAAATGTGGTTATTTTTGACGTTAGTGACTGTGTGTGTGGAAAGAGAAGTCTTTCTACGTTAAGTAGTTTTTGTAGAATATGGTTTATGGTGACTAAGCATGTACCATGAAGTCTTCCACCTTTTTTAATCATCTTCATCACTAATTCATCTCCTCCTGACCTGGTGATTGAACCACTAGTAAAGATGTGATGTGACAGATTGATTCATACCGTCCATCCGCCTCCATCGGTCTCCATGTCACAGTAAACCGTCAGCGGTTTTCCCTCGCGGCCCTGTGGAAACACCTCCACGACACCAGACTCCAGCGCTCCGTTCTGCTTCTCCTGAGAGCAGTCGGTGGGAAACGGGAAACGGAGGTTCCCTGAGAGAGAGAGAGAGAGAGAGCAGAGTGACGCGGTGAACCTCATGAAAACATGGACACGCTTCAACTCAAGATAACAAATGTATACATCTTCAGTGGTGGCCAAAATTGTTAGAACACCTGACAGATCTGGAAAATATTGACCTTTTTTTTGCCTCCAAAAATGATTTCATTTCATAATGTTCATAAAACATGCAGATGGTTGCTCTGAGCACAGCAAATATCAGATGAAGTCAGTCGTACTGTTTTTATACACTTTTAACTGTAATATTTGGTATGTCCACCTTTTGCAGCAATTACAGTAGCACATCTCTCTGGCATAGAGTCAATATATTTCCTGAGAACTTCAACACTAATGTTATCCCATGCCTTCTGCAACTCAAGCCAAAGGCTTTACTTTGAATCTACAATAGATCTGTCCAGTTTATTTTCCAACTCGCCCCAAATTTGCTCGATGGGGTTGAGGTCTGGACTTTGAGGTGGCCAGTCCATCATTTTCAATATTCCAGAAGATTCATTCCATCACTGGTAGTTCCGGCAGTGAAATCTGAAATCTCTTAAATATATGCAAAGTGTTCTAACAATTTTGGCCACTACTATATATATATATATATATATATATATATACAGTGTGTGTGTGTGTGTGTGTGTGTGTGTGTGTGTATATATATATATATATATATAATATTTTTATTTTATTTATTTATTAATTTTCTTGTCATGTCAATTTCATAACGTGACATAAGACAATGTTTTTACATTTAAATCAGCATAGATCAAAAGGCAGTGCTAGATAGGCCACTAAAACATGACAAAAACATTTATTATGACTAATCATGTGGATCTTTTTTTTTTCTTTCTGCAAATAGTTATATGCTAAAGAGACAGCACTACTATATAAATGCTTCTACAAAAAATCTAAAAATTGTTCAAAATATGTCCTGTACTGAGAATTTGGGGAGAATATGCGTGAAATTTGTTTAAATGAGAATTAATATAATGTCAAAGTAAAACATAACGGTTCTAAAATAGTTTGTTTTATTTGCTAAATATAGCTCTCATTGGTAACACTTTAGAATGAATAACTACACAGGAACAAGTGACTAATGCATTATTAACATTGTAGTAAATACTATTAACTAACAAGAAACTCTGATTAATGATTTATTAAGTAATAGCGCTCAGTTGAAACTGGTAGCTCACTATTATCTAACCAATAACTACTATTTTTTCATATATATCCTGAGAACTCCTAAGAACTACTGTATACAGGTTCATAATTAATGTGAATTATGCATAATGTATAATTAATTCTAAAATGAAGATCATGGTAACCCACTAGTAATGACTCAAGTATTACCAAATCCTTCTAAATGAACTACTAATTATCTGGGTCAGTATTCTAAAGTGAAGATCATCATAACTTCCTAATATTGACTGATGTCATTGTGAGCTTTTGAGATATGAGTCATTACTATCCAAAACCTTACATATATGTTACTACATCCTTCTGAAGAAACTACTAATTATTTGGATCAGTATGCTAAAGTGAAGATCACAGTAACCCACTAGTAATGATTTAAGTGTTACCAAATCTAGCTAAATTAATTAACCAGGAGCTTACAAAAACCTCAAAAGTTTACAATGATTTCAGTAATTACTAGGGAGTTATCACGATCTTCACTTTAGAATACTGATCCAAATAATTACTAATTCCTTTAGAAGGATGTAGTAACACCTGAATAATATTAATTCTAAATCTGAATGAATAACTATTCAATACTTTACAAAAACCTCAAAAGCTTACAATGACTTCAGTAATTACCAGGGAGTTATCACGATCTTCACTTTCGAATACTGATCCAAATAATTAGTAATTCCTTCTGAAGAATTTGGTAATACTTGAGTCATTACTAGTGGGCTACCATGACCTTTACTTTAGAATGAATTATACATTATGTATTATTCATATTAATTATGAACCTGTATACAGTAGATCTTAGTAGTTCTTGGGGAGGTATGAAAAAATAATAGTTACTGATTAACTAATAGTTAACTACCACAATCGACTAAGCACTATTACTTACTAATTCATTAATCAGAGTTGCTTGTTAGTTACTACCCAGACAGCAAGCAGTGTCGGCCCAGATCCGGCCCATATCTGTCCCGCATGGATTTCACACGGCCAGATGTGGGCTGGATCTGGGCCAAAAATATGTTGCTGTCTGGGTAGTAGTTACTAGAGTGCTAATATTGTGTTAGGCATGTGTTTGTAGTTATTCATTAATGATGGAACAGTATTCTAAAGCGTTACCCTCTCATTGGTTTTTTGATTTTATGGTGAAATGTGACGTTGTTTTTGACAGGTGTTTTACACTAGGGAAGAGTGTTGAATAGCCACTGAGTGTTTGCACACAGACACAGAGGCAGCAGAGGACAGACGGTCATCAGTACCGGTTGTGAAGTCTGTAGAGACGGCGCTCATGTACAGACCGTCCCGCTCGGCCTGCAGGTGCGCTGTGTATGTCGACGATGGGTACAGTCTGCTTAACTTCAACTCCTTGACCGTGGGGTCAAGAATCACTTCCTGTGTAGAGGAAGCACATATTTATAACTATAACAGACGGTCAGTTCACACGGTTACTGCCTAATGTGATTAAAGCGGTGGGTAACAGAGGCTGTTTCATGGGACACTGTCATAACTCACACTGTGCTGCTGATATACTGTAGACATGCGCTCAGCTGATGTTAAAGTCTAACCTGAATGTCCTGGTCATCCGTGTAATAGCTCAGCTTGTAACTGCTGACGGCTGATACAGGTGCTTTCCAAGACAAAACCGCGGTACGAGGCGTAACCTGACTGGCTTTGAGATCGCGAGCACCATCCCCTTTTTTACCTGAAACATACAAAGGAAAACTTCTGCCTTAAACTTCTTGCTATTAAAATAAAGAAACAAAAGATAGCACAAGCATGCTTTTTAATGTGACGAAAGAGACGTGACATGTGGCCAAGTATGGTAACCCATACTCAGAATTAGTGCTCTGCATTTAACCCATCCTATGTACGTACACACGGAGCAGTGGGCAGCCATTTATGTTATGGCGCCCGGGGAGCAGTTGGGGTTCGGTGCCTGGCTCATGGACACCTCAGTCGTGGTCTTGAGGGTGAAGGGAGCGCTGTACATTCACTCCCCCCACCTACAATCCCTGCCGGACCTGAGACTCGAACCTGTGATCTTTGGGTTACGAGTCCAACTCTCTAACCATTAGGCCACGACTCCCCCACCATGTGGTTTACGTGCGATTTACGTGTTACAAGCTGTTCATGCATATATAAGATCCATAAAGTTGCAAAGACTAAAGTCTCAAACCCAAAGAGATATTCTTTATACAGTTAAAACTCATCCATGCCTTCCTAAAATGCCTCATTCAAACACGCCCCTCAAATCTACATCACTGTGTTGGAAGATTTGCATAACACCGCCCAAATATTTACGCAAAGAAAGAAGGCGTAATTTTTATACTCGCTGTAGTATTGTTGTCGTGGAGACACTCTTGTTTCCAAATATGGTAAGGGGCGTAACATTTCTGTCACTTGAGGTGTTCGGCCAATCACGACACACTGGATAGCTGGCCAGTCAGAGCTTCTCAGAACAATGAGCTTTGTAAAAATCGATGCGTTTCAGAAAGGCTGCAACAATAATGTACAGTATGTGGAAAATAATGTGTTTTTTAACCTTAAACCACATAAACACATTGCATTAAGCCAAATACACAAAATAAGGTTATTTTTAGCATCGTTAAATGACCCTTTTAATCAACATTTCACAATGTTGTGAAGTGAGGTTTTCAATTAAAATAAAATCAAAATTTCCATGTTCACAGTTATTGTGAACAACTATACTTGGCCGGAAATTGAGAACTGGCTTCATGCGTCACTGAACTTGATTAACAGTCATGGCTCAGAAAAGTGAGGTTAGTGTTGTTAACCCCTCGGAGCACCAGAGTGGACGACTGCTGAGCAAACGGGAGACGGTGATGCTCACCGCTGGATGTAGTGAAGGCTGTGGTGGCTCTGGAGCTGCTCAGGTCTCCCAGCTGGCTGTGAACACTCACTCTGTACCGTGTGGAGGACTGCAGCGCCTGCAGCTGCTCTTCTGCAGCGTTGCCAGACACTTTGATGCTGATTCCAGGCCCAGGTGCTTATGAGAGGAAAAACACAGGAGTGTCATTTTTCAGGAATATTGGAAAATGTGTTAGTCCTTTCTTTTCGGACAATGTATAAATCACATTGTAGTATCACTGAGCAAATGTCCCATCTTAAATTGCCTGTATAACAACAACACTCAAGAGTATTTGAGATGGACCATTTAAACTCTATTAGGTAGCAACCACTGCAGACCTCACTCACCTGCCTCAGAACTATACACAATGACATAATGGTCGACGGTAGCCAAGGCGGGTCTCCACAGCAGCAGTGCTTTACCGTCTGTGACGTTTATGGCCCTCAGGTCTGTCGGTGGGTCGGGCACTGAGAGACACATGATCCATCAAAATTACTGCACAGTTACTGCCTTAAATGGAACAGCAGACATTCTTTTTAAAGCCTCTGACACTGGCAAACACGTACAGCAGGCCAACCTGTGCTTCCACGCCATTCAAATAAACGAACCGCAATTCTGTTTGGTTCTACAGACACAACAACTTTAATGTCTTGTAACTTTTAATATTAAAGGGGTCATAAAACGCAGTTTCAGGTTTTTTTCTTTCTTTCTTAATGTTCACTCTCTGTAAAAAAACATTCAATCTAAACAGGCGTTTCCTCCAACATAAACTGAAGTAAATGTCCACTGCTGTGATTGGCTAACTTTACACCATAGCCACGCCCTCCTTTACATCAGCCCTGCACAGCTTTTAGCTATCAGACTGGTCTTTAACCACCGGTTCCCTATACCACTCTCTCTAGAAATGATGGATAACTTACAAGTGGTCACAGTGTCCTGGATGGAGTCACTTTCGTCTCGTCCGAGTACAGACATCACACGGACCTCATAGGTGGAGCCAGGAGACACCGGCGAGAGGGCCAGACGGACCGTTTCTGAGTCCACGCTGACAGAGATCGGCTCACCTGCATTACACCAACAACAAACATATACAAGAAAACAGAAGAAGCAAATTTGGCAATTTCAATCAACAGATGAGGGTCTTAAATGCTTGAAAATTTCACTTTCTTTTCAGCAGGGTCAGTAAAAGGAGGTGCTCAACCTTCATTTTTTTTTTTATTAAATGTACAGTTTATTCAGCCAAATCCAAATCATGCAATAATAGGACTGTGTAACACACACTTTTAAGAAGACAAAGACACTATAAACAGACAAAAGATGTAACGGACATAACAAATGAACTTCGTCTAATGAAGGGGTGGCTAGCCCAAAGGGGTGCAGAGCAAAAGCTCAAAGACCAAAACGTCTAAATTTGAACAAGGAAAGAGAGTTTTTAAGAGGAGAAGTCTAACATTTACTCTGCTGATACTGATTGATGATGCATTGCAGATTCAGGCTGTTGATTTAATTCTTTTTTTTTTTGGCCACTATATAAACAGCGCATGTAGAAAGCCCTGCTGAACTGGTGTTGATTGAATGGATAATAGCAGGGGTGGTAACATCAGCATGTGGATTTCATTGTACAGGAGCTTGAACTGGAGCAGACCGACAGCATTTTGCAACGTGGTTCAACTTTTGACAGCTTCGACATGTTTGTCCCTGTGCTGCACAGTCAAGGATACGAGATGAGTGTCTAGTGGAGCCACAATTTCCACATCGCCGCTGAACTTGAGGGAAGTGCATAGTGTATGTCTGCACTTGAAGATACATCTGCCTCTGCCCCGTGAACCTGTGTGCATTCTTGTATCACGTCCCCACTGCTTATACTTCATTCATGTGCAGTGTTTACTTTAGCAGAGCAGGTAGCAGACTTGATTTGAGAGGCCAGAATTACAGCTTTGTCCAAAGTCAGATCATCATCTTCCAATAGCAGCCGCCATAGTATGGCCATTTTCTGCTCTGTTGGAACTGCATCAAGACCCATTGCTAACAGGTCCATTTCAAAGGACATTTGCATTGCTCTCATGGGACTGTAGGCTCATCAGGATGGGGGGAAAAGGAGTGGGCTCAATGGAGAACCCTGTTGAAAAATCCAGCATATGCTGGTTAGGTATATTTTGAAGCATGACTGCTGGTTTGAGCTGGTCCTTAGCTAGTCATGAGCAGGAGCTAGTTGCTCAGGACCAGCACATGACCAGCTTAAACCAGCTCAAACCAGCAGCCATGCTTTAAAACATACCTAACTAGCATATGCTGTTTTTTTTTCAACAGGGAAAGCAACTGCATATGAAAATCATCTGCCAATTGTTCTGTCTGTAAAGTTGACTCATACTTAAGAAGACTCATTCTCCTCCTCTCCATCTCTCACTTACAGCAAACTAACGGAGGGTTAAAGATCTTCTGAAGGAAGACCTTTAAACCAAAGTCATCAGAGAAAGAACGCCATTCCAGAGCAGATTTTCAGATTTTGATTAAAGATACCAAGACAAATATTTTTCTTTCTTTCTTTTTTCTTTCTTTCTGGATTAGCTTGCATGGATTAATTGTTCACCTCAAGACTAGAAATGTGCGCAAACAAAGTAAATAGTGTCACATTTTATGTCATGTGTACTTTAAAGTATCCAGCATTCATTCTGTCTCTAACTAACTAACTAACCATCAGATTGTTAGTCTAATTAGGCAAGCAACAATAAGAAGTAACCCATCTTTGTAGAAAGGACCATTTCCTATTACATTGAGCTGCTAGTTTCATGAAGGATTTATGTGTTTTTTTTGTTTTTTTTCTCTCTCTGAGGCTTACATTACCTTCTTGCACCTGAGTGTACGTGATCTTGAATCCAGACACCCTGCTCTTGGGTTTGGTCCAGGACACCATGAAAGAGCTGTCGGTCACATCGCTGAAGGCGAGATTGGATGGAGGCTCAGGGCCTGGGTACAGAACATGAAACACAGGTCAAGATCAGAAAGAGACAGAAAAGAGAAAGGCAGAAGAAAAAAACAAGCTGACAGATAAACAACAAGACAGAATCAGAAGAAATTTTATGTAAAAATACGTAAGGACAAATACAAAACCAGAATAAAACATTGTTAAGCAGTACTTGTTTACTTGCACTCACAGTTCTCTCGTCTCTGTGACAAACCTTACATACGTGTCTCAGAAATAAGGCTGGCTATTGGTTATTTGAGTGAAAACACAAGTGTATATATGTGCAGTCGAAACATATATACAGTATATAGGCCACCGCCTATACAGATCTCCACAGAAACGTCACTGTTAATGACTGACATGAAATCCTGCACAGGAGCAAGAAAACACAAGCATGATATTATGATTCTGATGCTGCTCTTTTGAACCTGGAGAGGAGAAGAAAAATGCAAAGAAGAGATGAGTGAGGAAGTGAAGACACTGAGGAGGAAACGTGGTGAACGGCTGTTAAGTCATTTCATTAAAAACAGCACATTTTGTCTCGTTGGCCAACATGGTTATTTTACATGAGATTCAACCACTGCTGTTGCTTTGAAATCAAAGGGGCGACCATGGTCTTACCCTGGACTGAGGGTGAGTGATGAGGGGAGACATGAAGGTGGCTGACTGTAATCTTACCCTGGATGAGAGAAGATCAGAGCAGCGTGAGCAGGACTGTCTCATTAATATCTCTTACTGTTTGTACCAGAACTCTATTTTGTTCTTCATTAGCATGTCCTGAATAGTCATCAGAAGGAATATTCCAGGTTAATATTTCCAGAATGGGACACGTAAAACATCTGTAGCATGTTGTCGATTACCACAGAAAATCATTTTGACTGATCCCTCTGTTTGTAAAGAAGAACAAAAACATTTACAGTAATGCAGTGGACGCATAACCCATGGTTTAAAAGCAGAAGCTTGTATTTATGTTACAAAGAAAAGATGAGTTGATTCTGAGTGTGATTTCAGTGCCCAACAGATGACCAGAATAAAACAGTTTACTATAAAATACCATTAGCTCAGAATCATCATGGCATCAGGCTGTTTATATTGATTTTACATAACTAATACAAAGGAATGTAATGAATTTCATTTGATTTTTCTTCATTTTTACACAGAAGGACAGGCTGAAATTATTTTCTGTCATAATCAATAGCATGCCACAGATGCTGCTTTTAACCAAAAATAAATGAACAAAATAAATGTTAGCATTAATCAGTGGTAACTCTCATATCCAAAAAAGATAATTCTCAAAAAAAAATAATAAAAAAGTTATGTTAAATTAATTCAGCTAAATTGATCCAAAAATACACTAAACATGTATTGAGTAGTGGCCGTCATAGTAATTTGCATTTTAATAATCCAAATGTTAATATTAGTTGTGAACAGTTAGTTATTATTACCATGAATGGAGACAATGTTAAGGTGAAACTATTAAACAAACTGTTTGTTTGCTGATATTCAAGACAAATTTGCATGATAGGACTGTGTGGACAGACATACTGGCAGGCACAGTTTTTGCAAAAGAACGGAACATGACATACTGTTCTTCCACAGATGCATAATTTATGATTGGTAGGGGTGTGAGTTTTTGCATTTGAATTGATTCCACTAGCAATTTATCGTAATTTATCCAAAAACTATTTTTGTAAATTCAAAGTGATTTAGTTAGTCTAAAAACAGCTTATATTAAAGGCAATCTGCCAAAATGACAGCTTGTGTAATGTTCTGCTCTATGATGTAATAGTGTGGATAAGCACCGCCCCAGCAGAAGATCAACGCCTGCTTCTACATCACTGCTTGTTTAGCCCCGCCCACCAATTCTATATCGCTGCCTGTTTAGCCCCGCCCACCCATTCGTGCATGTACAAGAGACGAATGCGCAGGTCTACACAGAAACCAAACGATAAAGTTGCTCTGAAGACAAGACACTGTGCAGTGCCAAGCAGTGGAAAAAGTGTTTGCATTCTCTTCCTTCTGAGTGGAAGGAAAGTGTGAATGAATTTTATTTTTAATGAAGATCCAGACCGCGTCAGTAAGAGCTCGGTCCTTTGTTCACTTCATTTTAAATTCATTTACAAACAAGGCAAAATTTCACATGCACGGGATTCTCAGAAAGATTGAAACTAAAAGACGATGCTGTGCCGACTGTACTGGATTCGACAGTAATGTCGCACGAGTGTGAGTAACTGTTTTTACCGGCAGTCATATCACCCTGTAGCTCAAGACTGGTCACTCACTGAGGCTAAGCTGGGTTGAGCCTGGTCAATACCTGCAATACCTGGATGCAGTACCGCCGCTCCCTATACGCAGAGTACGCAGTTTGCTTAGGGCACCAACTTCCACAGGGGGCACCATCCCAGTTGCTCAAAAAACAAAACAAAAAAATGTCTTCGTTCTATATCAATATTAACATATACATAAAAAAAATGGAAACATAATCATCTATATATATAGCAGTAGGCTAAGCACACGTGACGCGCCATTCCCGCACCTCACCTCATGTTTGCGGCTGAAAGTAAATGATCATGATTGATAGACAACTATTCTCGGGAAAAGAAATCAGCAGAGAAAAGAAAAAAAAAGGAAAAAAAAAACCCCCAAGATGAAGCGTGCATCACTTTCAGGTAACTTACATTCATAATCCTGTGAAACTTTTTTGGCTGTTGACGTTAATAACGTGTTTTAATGTCGGTAAATATTTCACCAACAGCGCATCTGCCTTAATATTCTAGTTTCTATGACTTAAAATGCATTTTATAAAAACAATGAGGCAATAATAATTGGTTAATTAATAATAATCATAAGATTTCATTGAATAACACTGTTAAAATACATAATACAAAATAAACAATGTAGGCTATGTTACATTACAAATGCCTGCAAAATGCGCCGAAGGCCTGGTAATTGATGTTGTTACACTTACAGGACGATCAAATCCTTAATATTGAACAAACATTTAATTCAAATAGCCACTTAATCTTTCATTTTTGGCCTTTGCGACAGAAATGCTACAGCCTCTATAATTTCTTCAACAAAAATATGTGGACATTACAACCCTTACAAAAATTAACCATCGTTTTATCGTAGTAAAACTGCTTAATTTTCTTTTGTGTGATTTCTGAATGCTTGAGACTATAAAATCAATCAGACAACTGTATTAATAAAATCATAGCCATAGGTAGGTAATAGGTAATTGTATTTTTTAAATAATACAATTCAATTAGTTTATTTTTTTAATTACTTTTATATTTTATTAAAGTTCTGTTTTGACCCCATATAGCAGGTGTTTTATTTACTTCCATAATATTTGAGTGAGGGGGCACAACAATACATTTCTGCTTAGGGCACCGATTTGGCTAGCAGCGGCCCTGCCTGGATGGGAGACCTCCGAGGAAAACCAGGTGCTGCTGGAAGAGGTGCTAGTGAGGCCAGCAGGGGGTGCTCACCCTGTGGTCTGTGTGGGTCCTAATTCCCCAGACCCCCGGTATAGTGATGGGGACACTATACTGTCAACAAGCACCGTCCTTCGGATGAGACGTTAAACCGAGGTCCTGACTCTCTGTGGTCGTTAAAAATCCTGGGATGTCTTTCGAAAAGAGTAGAGGTGTGACCTCGGCATCCTGACCAAATTTGCCCATTAGCCTCTGACCATCATGGCCTCCTAACAATCCCCATCTGCTGATTGGCTTCATCACTCTGTCTCCTCTCCACCAGTAAGCTGGTTGTTCTGTGTGAGAAAGGCAGAGAGTTGGCTGAACACAGCTCGTTCAAGTGTTTTTGCAATGAAAGGAAGAAGAGAAACCGGTCTGTAGTTCTCTAAAAGAGATGGGTTAAGAGCGGGTTTCTTAAGTAGTGGGGTTATACGAGCCTGTCTGAATGCTGAGGGAAAAACAACAGTGTGAAGGGATGTGTTAATGACGTGAGTGAGTGCAGGTACAACTGCAGGAGAAATGGCTTGAAGGAGATGAACTGAAATTGAATTCAGCTGGACACACTTTACTGTTTATCACAACAAAGGGCCAAGCAAGCGCACGACACTGAAGGTATGTGATACAGCATGTCTCAATACAGTGAGATTACGTGATCGCTATTGCTTTGTCTGTTAAACAGCGTCACGCCGCTCTGCTTCCCTCACATGCTCTGGTTCTCAAAGTGTGGGAGATCAGCAGAAAATAGCTGCAGCAGCGACCAAGTGCATGAATGGTGGTTGGCTTTCTGCCTTTTATAAGATGCCACCGGACACTAATTCCTCTGAAACGTTTTGACTTCACACTATCTTGACTTCGTCACCATCGAAAAGTAGTGCTTCAGCGGACAGCATCATGAACTCGCTGCTTCCGTTCAACAGCAACACAAGCACAGTGTCTACACCAGATGCAGTCATTGTCACGTCCAGAGTAGACAACCTAAAAGTTGTTTCTGTGAAACATGACAGAGCGACAGCTTCAAATCAATTGCCAGATTTTTTTAAAGGTTTAAACGGGGGCATGACCAAAAAGTTTTGAACCACTGACTTAATGAATTGCAAAGCATTCGACAGGATTTTAAATCGATGTATTGAGAAAACTAATCGTTAAACCCATACTTTTAACATAGATGGGGAATAATTAAATTATTTTATGTCATCTACATTTTCTAGCATGCTAGTTTCCTAATTTACTGCTCAGTATGTAAGCCACACATTGTCCACAAAAGAACAAATGCACAAGGTTAACACTGAGAACAAAGGTGTTATACTCACACATTTATTGACATTTACACACTGCCATTGCATGGATTTTAATCAAAGCTTCAAAGAAGCTGACTTTGATTAAAAAGCCCTTGCTAGTCAAGGGTTCACTGTACACTGAAAAGCATGGAAAGCAACAGTGCTGACAAGCTTAGCAGAAGATATCCAGACACATTTCCTTAGAACAACTACTTCATCCATTGATTAAGGTTTAGCAATACTGACTTTTGGTTTTGGGTACCTGTATGTACGATGAGGTTGTGAGTTTTGGAGCGAAACGTTGGTCCCTTCCCAAAGATGGACACAGAGTACCTGGTCTGTGGGGAGAGATTCGCCATTTGGTGTGAGCGGGCTGTTCCAGGGAGAACTGTAGTAAAGCTTGTAATGTTTTCTCCACTCTTGTTCATCTTTGTACTCTGTACATTAGGCATGAGTTCATAGACTCTAATTTTTCCCTTGCTCAAACTACTTTTCTTTGCTGCTATTGTCTTAAGGCCCTTCTCATCATCATCTTTTTCTTTTTCCTCACTCTCCTCGTTCATCTCATCCTTGTCTTTGTTTTCTGGTCCAAGCTCAGATTGAGTGATTATGAAGTGTTTGAACTTTCCTTTCGGTGCACCCCATATTAGAACAAACCCTGTTGATGTCACATTGTTGACCCCCACATGCTCAATGGAGCCATCTCTTTCGCTCAGCACATATTCCTGAGTGCTATTATTATTTTCCGTGGGATGGTCTATGGAAGAAGAACTGTCAGAGTTTCCTTTTCCATACTGACTGATGTTTGGGCTCACTTGAGTATTACCGTCGTGTTTTATTTGGGAATGTCTGTTGGATGATCCATTGGTCCTGTTGAGAATTACATTCGGTCTAATCTTAATACTAGTGCTATTTTCTTTTGGAGGGGTTAAAGCAGTGTTTACTGGTTGGATAGGACCACCTTGGTTGATAGTCCTGTTGTTTCTGATAATGGGTTTTGAAGAAAAAGGCCGTCTTATGGGTCCCTGGTAGGGGTGCTGAGGTAACTCTAGAATTGGCCTCGTACGGTTCTGAAAAGGCCGGCGAGGATAGGAACCCCTAATTGGTGTGCGCCGATATGGCATCAGATCTGATTCTACGACACCTCTGTTTTTTATAGCAGTGTCTTTTTTCAGGGGGAATTTGACTGGCAATGGAGTTGGAGTCTCAGTTTTGGACTTGTGAGCAAGTTCAGGAGTTGAATCTTGGAATTGCCTTGCAGATGGAATTGAATTTAGCACTTCCTTCTCAACATGCGGTTCTTTTTCAAAACGAGAGGCAATTGGACTAGGCCAAGATATATGCTTGTGTTTTTGTGTCTCTAAAGATGAGGAAGAGGAATTTGACTTAAAAAGCGGTCTACCTACTATTGGTGGAGAAGCTAAACTTGGGACTTTTGGTCTAGTTGGCTGTCTGGGGATGGATAATGAAAATGCCCGCATACTGTTTTTTCTAGGCGGCCTTTCTGCTGTTGACCGATTTCTTGCTGTATGTTGATTTACTCTCTTAGGTTGTGCCAAAGATTGTGGTGTAGGGAGGTGATGATTGTGTAGGGATGGAGGAGCAGAAGTGGTGGTGAGGGGCTGGTAAAGTGTTGTCTCAGGCTGTCTCGTTGAAAAGGGAGTGGCATTCATTACATTTGCAGTCTCTTCATCAATTTCCTCCTCTCCTTCTTGCTCTTTCACACTCCTTCTGGCTTCAGATGTCTCAGCTTCAGGCCCTGTAACCCCCATTGCATTGACTGTAGATCCGTCTGTCAGAAGTTTGTGTAAGAGATCATTTCCATTTAAATGGCCAACTATAACGGTCAGGTTTTTGGTCAGTGCATTGCCATCTGACATGTTTCCATGTATCTTTCTGTACCCAACCAAAACCTTTCGAACACATTTTGTCCCATTAATATAGGCTGTTAGGTTTTTTTCTGTACTAATTGTTGGCTCGTCAGTTGATTCAGTGACGTTTGTGAAGGGCAGTGGGGTGGTTGTGTGTTTCTGAAAGGCGGAGCTTGGACTGGCATGTCCTGGTGTCTCGACAGATTCCCTTCTAAAGTTGGTTTCAGCGTTTCCCTCCTGAGATCTGGTCTCTTTCATTGTCAGTGCCAATGGTTTACCACCAGAGACAGAAGAAACTGAGTCTACATGAGGGTTTCTTGATCTCACAGGATACCATGTTCTTAACCTATTTGAAGAAGGCACTTTTACTCCTTTTCCTCCTATTTGGGAAGAATTTAAATGTTTTATCTCTGGACTAAAATGTCCTTTTATGGTTTGTGTACCGGGTTTGGGAAGCATCCCATGTGGTCTTTTTTGCCCAGGTCTAACAAATGTGCCTGTTCTGAGTCTGCTCATATTCCCTGTTCTTTCTGGATTTTCAACCTTTCCTTTTGTCACTTGGCCCCCTTTGCTCAGTCCTTGCTTTCGCAGGAAGAGTGTTGTATTTGTGAATCTTGGTGTCTTTTCTTTGTTGTCGTCTACCTGCACGGTCGGCGTTTCTGTGGTCATCCTGGTCACAGGCACTGAGGCATTCCCTAAAGGCACAAATTAATTTCATAATATGGATTCAACATTAACTTCTCTCTAACAGCTCAGCTGGAGAGGGAAATCCTGTTAATAAAAAGCTGGTGTTAATGCAACAGGTTAAGTCAGTTATCCAAACAGTTTCAGCATTGGGGTGGCCACTATCCTTGTGACATCAGTAGGTTTTGGTCCCTTCTTAGTCCTATAGAAAACTGGAGAGGTTTAAATTTTCTGCAAGAAAGAAGAAAGGTAAAATATTCCTGAAGAAATGGAAAATGTGGCATTGCTGGTTAGAGTGATCATACTGTGTGTGTGAGGAGAGGTGACACAATATTTTATTCTTCACAAAAAAAAAAAAAAAAAAAATCAGAAGAGAAAATGATCCAATCATGCACATTTAAATGAGACTCTTCCCTTTTTAAACAAAACTCTGCCTCGCCACTTATAAAACTCATTCACAATAGCCTGAACATTTCAACAGTGAGGTCACTGTATTGTAAATATGACAGATTGACTGGGCTATGCTCAATCAGCATGAGCCTCACCTAAATTCACATCATCTGGTGGCTATAAATACATTACTTGACTTACTATGATGACATTTCCTTTTACTCTCATTACCTGATGCATCCAGATGTGCTAGTTTTGCTGTATGCTGTAAGCACTTATGCTTACAGTAGCATGCAAAGGTGCCTGGATTCAAATCCTACCAAATATCAGCGTTTTCATTAAAGAGTAAAAAACAGTTTTTGAGTGTGAAATATTCCGAGTCTGATAAAATAAAATGTAAAAAAATTCAGACAGAGTGTCTAGTGAAAATACTACCATAAAGCAGGCATACATTAGACGACATATGTTCAGATCTTTCTTCAGATGAATGCAGATGAAGATTTTTAGAAATATAAATTCTTGTCTCCAGAGGAAACAGCCCTGGTCAGCTCGCTGTGAAGAGTGATGTAAACACATGAAGCTTGCAGAGAAGCACAGAAGACCGTCTCTTCTCTCGTGAGCTTCACAGTGCAATTACATTACCAATTATCAGATGAGCTCCAAAAAACAGACTGCACGATAACTGATGCACACAAATCCATGACTAACGTGACTGTTTGCTATGTGTACGACAGAAGATGTTTTGACACTCCACAGCTGACTATACCTGCTCATGTTAAAGACATTTTGATTTTAACTGTAACAAACTTAAAGCCATGTTCCACATAATTTTGTGAGCTTGAAGAGCTGTTAATAAGAATTTCTGTTCAGTTGCATGCTGTAATTCATCATGAGAACTCACCAGGAGTTGCCTGCACGGTTGCTGGCAGGCTCCGGATGCTATCTTTCTCCGCCACTAATGAGATGTCATACAAGCGGCCTGGCTCCAAGCCGTCGATCTGGGCTGAATCTCTCTCCGACGGCAGGTTCATCTCTGGAAGTCTGCTCGATCCATCTGTCTGATTGGGTGCAACGGAGAGGACGTACCTGTCAATCTCCCCCTGTGCCTGCTCCCATTGGACAATGACTGATGTAGTGGTTGTCTTCACAACTTGCAAGTCTTTTGGGCCAGAGATCACTGTCCAAAAATGAATCCAGGAATTAATCACTTGTTAAAAACTGACTAGAAATCTACAAAACACACGGCTGCTGATCCTTACGATCCTGCTGGCATAGACTCACATGTGGTGAATTCTGCTGTGCTCTCGGTTCCCATAATGCCGTCTTTCTCTCCGGTGATGCTGACCGTGTACTCCTGTCCAGCGGCCAGTCCAATCTGAGTGTAGGTGCTCAGTCTGCCAGTGATTTTGGAGCTTATTTTCTGATCTGTTTCTTTCTGTGGAGAGAATATTGTAAAAATCAGTGCACCCCCACATGACTTCATTTGGATATACCCAAACAAAATGCTAAACGTTAACTGCATTAATATTCATGATTGCTTGTAACGTGAACATGTTGTGATATACTGAGTGTTTATTATATAAAGTGGGTATCTACAATAGACACTAATTTTCATTGTGTTTCTGTTTATTTACTGCTGTGATAAAAAGAGGCCATGAGAGTCACTTAATTTATATTCCGTTTCAACCTGATCATGAGAATTTGTTAGTGCTGCACGAGGTGGCAGTTTTATATGAATTTGTAGAATCTGACTTGTATGAAACCCATTTATAGGTAAAACCATGAACCTCCACCCATAAACTTAACCCTCAAAGAATATGAATGAGATTGTATGAATTCGGATTTGCCAAATTGTAAAATAACGTTACACTTTATTTTGATAGTCCACTTTAGACATTCTACTAACTATAAGTAACGTTGTAGCAATATGTTAACTAACTCTCATTTGAGTATTAGGTTAGGTTGAGGATTAGTATAATAATTTGGCATAACCTAATAGTGAGTAGAATCAAAATAAAGTGTTAGCACAGATATTAATCAAACAGTCTACTAATAATGTAATGACTGCAAGCTGACATGTAGTTGCAAAGTTGCTTATAGTCAGTAGAATGTCTAAAGTGGACTATCAAAATAAAGTTTTATAGTTAAAGCATATATAGTCTATACACTATTGACACTTTGATGATCAGTCAATAAAAGTTCAATATCACCAATATCATCCCTTCATTTAAATCTACACACATGACATTACTAGACTGACTGCAGATTCATTTTATGAATCAAATGTGGTTGGTTCTTACCAGTTCAAAACTTGTTTGCTTGTTAGGCTGTTATGAGTGGTTGCCAGGTCCTTGCTTTACAGTTGTTATGGTGTTGTGAATGGTTGCTAGGGAATTGCTAGGTGGTAGTTTTTTAAAATCAGCTAAATGAACAGTTGTATGGCTTTACTGCTGTTCTTTATCGACACTATCCAAAATGTCTCTGAACTAAATTCTACAGCCAACATTCACAATTGAAACTTCCTATGAAGTGACAAATTCTGACAAATTCTTCCACGATAATGATTCCGCATGTAATTGACACAATCCCATATCAGAACGTAATGGCTGAAAGACAGTAATGAGTTTCCTGGTGGTAATTCCTGACTTCTATTTCAGTAATACATTCATTATCATACAGCCAATATTTTACACATAACAGAAAACTAGAGGGCCATTTATTGCATTGGAAAAGCAACTCTCCAGCACTTTATTAGTCCTAAATTCACTACGCCAATTGGGTGGTGCTCTCTGGTCTTCTCGAGTTTTTGTTTCTTATAATAAATTTAATTGGGCCCAGCTGAGAGCCAATCTTTCTACAACTTATCTAAAGAAAACATCACAACTGTGCTTTTTATTGACATCTTTCTGCATGTTTGAGTTATTTATCAATGAAGAGGACGATTGCATATCTCGTGTTATTGTTGTTGTCCTCCTGCCGTCTCCAACGTGTGTCACAGCAGCTGTTCTGTGATGTCATCTCTCTGGCTGCCGTGTGTTTTTGACCATGTTTATGCCTTTCCTAGCAACAAGCATCCCACATCTGTCTCTCTTTCTCTCTACCGCTCCCTTTCTCTGTAGCTGCTGATGGATTTCTGTCTTTCACTGCATTTCCTCACCCCGTCTCCAATAATCCCACTGAACTGTTGTCATATTCTTCCTCTTTAAATCCTTTGATTCATCTGTTACTCTCTTGTATGCTGTTTCTGCCTACTTTCCTTCTTGTTCTCTCCATCTTTTTTTACACCCACTCATTCATGTTTTGTGTTAAAAAATGTGCCATTGTCATTGTCTCAGTGGCTCCTCTGTGTATTTTCCCATCTAACTGCCATTAATATAATTTTCACTTATTTGTACAGTGCTGAAACATCTGTTCGTTAGAGCATTTCCCTTTGCTTTCTGGCTGGTATGTTATAACACATGAACATGAGACCAGTGACCAAAGTCCAGCAAAAAAATGCAGTTTTATTGTTGTAGGTGTGGCCACTGATCTTTGTTTGGTCAAGGATGTGGAAGTTTCTCACAGTTCTGCTGTGGGAATCAAAGCTCCAAAACAAAGTAACTACACTCTTTTTGTAAAAAAAAAAAACAAACAAACCAAAAATAAACAAAACAGAGAGATATATATATATGGAGAATATAATTTAATAAAAATTGCATAATACATCACCTTAGTGTACATTTGAACTGAAAAATGTACATGAATTTTAGAATTTCTTGCCATTTGCTGTATATGTCACCCTTTTAATGACAGCAGAACTGCAGCCAAAACATTTCCATGATCAGTGGCACTAATTTGGCTATTTGATTAGTGACCTACGCATAATTTGTGACCCTGGACCACAAAACCAGTCTTAAGTCGCTGGGGTATATTTGTAGCAATAGCCAAAAATACATTGCATGGGTCAAAATTATCTTTTTTTTTCATGCCAAAAATCATTAGGATATTAAGTAAAGATCATGTTCAATGAAGATATTTAGTAAATTATTATTTTAGTATATTAAAACTTAATTTTTGTTTAGTAATATGCATTGCTAAGAACTTCATTTGGACAACTTTAAAGGCAATTTTCTCAGTATTTAGATTTTTTTACTCCCTCAGATTCCAGATTTTCAAATAGTTGTATCTCGGCCAAATATTATCCGATCCTAACAAACCATACATCAATGGAAAGATTATTTATTCATCGTTCAGATGATGTATAAATCTCAATTTCGGAAAACTGACCCTTATGACTGGTTTTGTGGTCCAGGGTCACATTTACCTAAACTGTAACGTAAACTGACTAGCCCCCCACCCCCCCAATCTTAATCCCCAAACAGAATATCCCCAGTTTCTTTGTCTTCAGGAAGCCACTTTGTCTGTGTGTGCATGTGAAGATGTTGTTTTTAATAATGCGAGCTTATGCCAGTTCAGAGAGTGTGCATCACTGTGTTCCATTATGGCCAGAGGTTCACACAAGCTCTGAGCTGTGGCTCTGTTGGCTCTCTTCGTGAATGATGAGAGTCAAGTGTCTGCAACTTGTGGTTCAGGCCCTGCGTCTGCTGAGGCAGCATGGCAGCTTTTGGTCATGGGGATTGCTGATGGAACCGGCGGATACGCTTGACAAGGAAGTTCCCTTTCTGCTCATTGCTCTGTGGCTGCTTCCGATCTGACTCTGATCATTTCTATGTGGCAATGGATGAGTTGTTGAAAAAAACAGCATATGCTGGTTAGGTATGTTTTGAAGCATGGCTGCTGGTTTGAGCTGGTTTAATCTGGTCCTTAGCTGGTCATGAGCTGGTTTAAGCTGGTTCTTAGCTGGTCATGTGCTGGCCTTAAGCTGGTCCTAAGCAACTAGGTCCTGCTCAGGACCAGCTTAAACTAGCTCAAACCAGCAGCCATGCTTCAAAACATACCTAACCAGCATATGCTGGATTTTTCAACAGGGTAGGCAAACAGAGGGTTGGTATGAGGTTGACAGGGCTGGTTGCATTGCACTATCCACTAGTTGCTGCTATATAGTGCTCTAGAGATATGTCTTGTGCACCCCCCTCTGTAAAGCTGCTTTATAAATGAAATCAGTTAGAGATGGAAGATTGAGAGTTATCTGGGCAGGTTTTCCAGTTCCCATTTTTTCATTTCATCTCCCCTATAGTTATTAGGGTTTTAAGTTGAGTTAAGCTGAGTTGAGTTGTCCCCTGTTTAAGGGTCGCTTTCAGCAATGGGGACATGGGTGCTAGTTGTAATAGAGTGAGTTTTGTAGAATTTTACTCTGAATTCCTCTATTGGTTTGAGGTACGGCCAAGCATATATATATATATATATATATATATATATATGTTAGAGGAAGAAGCCTGCTGAGTTGCACTGTGGCTGGAGGTGATAGTGTAGATACATACATGGTAGCAAGCATCCTCAGGTTACGAGAAAGGGATGGGTGAGTAGTACGAGCTGGAAGTGGGCATTGTGGATGTGTAGACTCATCTGTGCAACATGCGTCATGCAGGAATGGGTGAGTTGGCGGATTTGGAAATGGGCTTTCTCTGTCGCCCCCTCCAGTACTGTAAACTGGAGTTGAGAATGCTGATGTAGAAGGATCCATCTTTACCTGCTTCCTCAGGATTTGTGAGGAAAGGGTTGTGACAGATTAGGGAAATAGAAAAGCGTAGTGTGTCCTATTTTTGTCACCCTCTACAGAGTATAAAACATACAGCAACTATCAACCAATCAGGGCAACTTAGCAGAGTGGTAGTAGGATGCTTAAGCAAGCCCACTTTCTTAATTGCCCCTCCAGCCTTCACCTGGAGGAAGTAGCCTGACGAGAATATGTTGGCTTGCTTCCCTAAAGGCAGTGTAGACATGCTGGGTGATTATGACGGTTGCATGCTATCATTGCGGCAAACTGCCCTGCTAACACTGAATACGTGGCATGTCGGCACCTCCACGATTTGTCTGTGGTTCCAATGAATGAGACCTATAGTGGTCCCTTAAGGGATCTGCGCTAAGAGCCTTCAGATGACACCCTAGGAAGGTCAATAGAGAGTAGTCTATAAAGAATTCCTCTAGGCATTGGAGGCTGATCTCCAGTGAGGGGGACTCACTGCTTATGTCGCAGTCTCTGCGCTCTGAAGCCCCGCAGACTCCAGCGCCATCCCGAAGAAGCCTAAACACCATCAACAATGGTGGATGTTGCATTGCTATTGATGTTCATGGCTTTAAGAACCTACATCGTCATGCAAACACAGCAAATCCAACGTTTTCGTGTTTAGCAGTTATTTCTAACATGGTGGTCAAAAGTATTTTGATGGTCACAGTAACCCCGCCCCCAGCCCCTGACACAAGCAGTTCTTACTTCTAGCCCAACAATGTTTTGGTGCTACTTACGAACCACTTTTCCTGGTTTTGAGCTGGTGCTTTGGGTGTCGAAAGACAAAGAACCGATTTGAAACTAGGCTCTGGCTCCGAACCAGCACTCAAACCGCGTTGGTGGAAAAGGGGTATGTCTCCAGACCCACTCCCTCCTCATGGCTCTGGGCCTAAATCCTTTCCTCTGTTCATTGTCTGGTGTTGTCCTCACATGGATGTATTGTGTGAGTCTGTTCAGTGCTATATAGAGACATATGTCTCTTCCATGGTTGGTTTTCTTGTTTTTGCCTGTGTTTACCTTGCTCCTTGCCTGGATTAGTTTTGTTGTTTTTGTTTCATAAATTATCTACCTGCACCTTACTGGGCTTACTTCTACTAGGCATGCACCATTATTAAAATTCTACCAAATACTAATAAGTTAATATGTATTTCAATGTTATGGTCAATAGCCAATAAATGGGCATTATTCAATTCTATACTATTTTGCCAAAATAAATAAAAAAATAAAACACTAAATTTAGAGTATTAAAAATGCATATTAATTTAACAGTGTTATTAAATTATTAGTGTATTTAACGATTAACTTACATTGGGCAATATATAATCTAAGGATAATCTAAATGTACAAATACAGGAAGTGAGCCTGGGCAATTGAATGCATGGATTAATACATTATTAGCTGATATATAGTCAATAGTGACACTGATTAATGTCTATTATTGGCCGATAAGAAATATGGTACCAATATACTAAACATGCTATAACAAACTCCAAAAATAAACATGGCATACTCCAGCTGGTCCAAAATGCAACAGCTAGAGTTTTCATTTTAACAGGGAAGTATGACCTTTTTAGCCCGGTTCTGTCAAAACACTGCACTGGCTCCGTATTAAACATGGTGTACATTTTAAAATCTTGCTGATTACTTATAAAGCCTGGAATGGGACTGTTGGAACCAAAGACCCATCTCTTTAACCTGGCGTACACATAACACACTAACACATTTCGGTAACACTTTAGAATATTGTTTCTTACTTACTGCATAATTAATAAGAAGAACTAACAGGTAATTATTCATTAACACTTAACTCACTACTGTTAACTACTAAGGAAGATGTGTTAACTAATCACTATGTAATACAATTTTATGATTGTGTTAAGTAACAGTTAGCTAATCAATAACTAATGTATTCTGTTATACCTCCTGAACTACTAGTTGAACTAGTTGGTGGTTTGTTTATTTATTTACTGAAACATTGGGATGAAGCTGTTGGGTCATATTTGTTTTTATGTGTTTTTTGTGTTGGTAGTTTTTGTGTTGTGTTAACGCCTAACACCCGTAACAGCATATTGCGGTCTCCAGTTCTCTGAGCCCAGCTCCAGCACGAGATCCAGCACCGGTGCCGAGGAAACAGGAGACCGGTTGATTACACTTGAATTTCTTTTAAATTGTTTAACTTTTGATTATAAAATGTTTGATAAATTAGTTTAAATGTGGGCAGTATTCATGTAATACCCCCCCCCCCCCCAAGTAATTACTTGATTACTTTTATAGGTTTTTTTTAAAGTGTAAGTTTGATTTGAGTCAAAATGATGTAGTAATTATTTACTAATAGGTTCACTTTAGAATACTGTTTCAGGTTCTAAGTAATTCCTGCGGAATTATCTGATAATTCTTTATTAATTACTAATGGGTTCCCAATATTTTCACTTTAGAATAGGCCTACTGTTTTAGGTTCGAAATAAGTCCTGCAGAATTATTTGATAATTCTTAATTAATTACTAATGGGTTCCATTATATTTTCACTTTAGAATACTGTTTCAGGTTCTAAGTAATTCTTGCGGAAATATTTCTTTATTAATTACCAATGGGTTACCTGTATTTTCACTTTCCATCAGTCCTTGCCTTACATGCAGGAATTGAATTAATGGTAATGTGGTATATGCTGAGGAGGCACACATACAGTACTGTATATAAAATATAAAAACTAAGGTAAGTTATTGCAAGGCACTGGAGTGGTGGTGAGGTTCCTATCGGAAGCTGATTTCTTACAAAACACACTCACAAAACAATTCACTACACAGGCAAAACCTCTATCAAATTTATTGCATTTATTAATATTGCATTTTCATACTACTACTACTGCTAATAACATTTATATGAAAGGTCACAACTCAGTGTAATTGTGTATGACTGTTCATTACTAGTTACTTCATAGTTATTTTTCTTGAACCTTAACTAGTAGATAATTAATAGTAGCTCTTCAGGAGGTATGACAGAATACATTAGTTATTGATTAGCTAACTGTTACTTAACACAATCATAAAATTGTATTACATACTGATTAGTTAACACATCTTCCTTAGTAGTTAACAGTAGTGAGTTAAGTGTTAATGAATAATTACCTGTTAGTTCTTCAGTAGCTCTTCTTATTAGTTATGTAGTAAGTAAGAAACAGTATTGTAAAGTGTTACCCATATTTCTAATATTCAAATCCGTTACTAATTAGGTCAACCAGAAGCAGGAACACTTCCCACAACACCCGATGTACTAGCTACATCATAAGAAGTATGGCATCTACGCTAATATTAGTCTGTCTGTCTCACCCTAATACCATCATTATCGTAGTCAGCTGAATCCAGCTTGTATCAAGACCAGATTTTGGTCTGCACCCAGGAATGACCACAACACCCCCACAGTGAAGGCCATGGCCATTATATGAGTCCTGGAGACAGATTCTCAGCGAAGACCTTGACAAGCAGACAAGCCCTCAGCACAGATTCCTTGCTATGCCAGGACCTGCTGGGACCGAAACATGATTTTAACAAGAAGGCCGTTCAGCAAGCTGATCGTTTGATAAAACTGAACTTTGAACCTCTGTCGAAATAAGATGACTTGACTTTACATGATTATTAGACTTCTCCTCTTGTGCTCTTTTTGAGCTTTTAATCTTTGTAGGAAGCCGTCTGAGAGCTGCAGATTAGACTGAAGTGCTTCAAATATGGTTGCATGTGAAAATAAGAGTTTCAGCATGTTGGGATATTTCAGAGATTACAGCATCATCACATTTCATTCCTGAAGCATCTGATGAGCCTGCTGCAGTCTCTCATTGATAGAGCTTACCTCACCCACCCCACAGCAGATTGATAGCATATGTTTCTTAATGAACAATTGCTGACAGAAACAGGCCATCAAACTGAGCTGAAACATCACTGTAGTGCAGCAGCTGGTTGCAACAAACCTCTCAGCTAAGAAAATCTGTATGGTAATTCCATTATAATTACCTCAGTCAGCTCTCCTACAGTTGCTTCCCTTTTCCTGGTCCAGAAATTAAACGTCCAATAACGGTCAGAACTACCGACTCCACAGTCATGGTGACATGTACTGTATGTCTTCTGTGGCTCCCTAACAAAACTGGACTTTATATAGTCACTCGTAGCTATGGGTGTTGTGTATGGTTTCAGTAACGTTGAGATGGTTGCTGAGGTAGAGATGGGCACTAAACATTCAGAGGGCTGTAAATCAAAACAAGGCTTCTATCCAAAGCAAATAGCTCATTTTTCCACTGCCAGATTGGGCTCATTTTATGTCTGTGTAAAAATTAATTTGTTTTTCCTTTGGAAAACACACTCGGCCGGATTTAAGTTTGGGCTGCTGCGGGTTTTGTTAAATGCGTTTCTGTATTTGATATCAGAAGAGGGGAAAAGTGGGTGATTCTCATTTACGGTTTATTTATTTTGGATGTACTGTATACATGATTAATTAAATAATTAATTTAAATAATGCTACATTTAAAATAATCTATCATTTCACATTTCGTTATTTAAAGTTTATTGCCATTGTACATTTTCTTTGTGAAATGTGATTCTTATTGAAAGGGAGAAATCCTGTTTCATTTCATCACTGAAGTGTTTGAAGGGTGGAAGTGACCTCAGATTTTCCATGTTGAACATCTACTATCATTCACCCATTTGTCCTTTTGAGGAGATGACAATGAAATTGGTGCTTATTATGTTATCATGCAGTGTATTGTAATGAGTTTGTATATGTAATGTCGTGTGGTAGTGCTGTACTTGCCCTGCTGGTGAAGGTGATGTGGTAGGTGTCGTACTGCACGGCAGGTGGAGTCCAGAACAGCGTGACAGATGACTCGGTGATGTCCCTGGTGTTGAGACGCGAAACGCCCGCCAGTGCTGGACAGAAGACGAAACAGATTCAAACCCACCTGTTTCTACTTGAAACAATAACTGCAGTGCTGTATGTCTGATTACTGCTGACCCGCTGCTGTATTCACTCACCAAGAGCACTCATAAAGACACAGTGAACACTCAGGGCAATACAAAATATAATGCTGGATTGTTACCATATGTGTAGATTATTTAAACACCTTCAAATGGAATATAAAGACGCTCTTTAAAATGTCTGTGTCTATAAAGCTGTTATACCATCTGCTCCTTACCAGTGGAAAAAGCAGACATACGCAGAAGTGGTAAAAATCTGATATGGATTTGTTACTTTGCATGAATAGGTTCCAAAATAAAGCTTGAAACTCCTAAAGGGTCATGAAAGACTAAAACATATTTTTGAGATGTTATCATAGATGTATGTGTTGAAGGAAGTTGAAAATAATTGTAAATATACAGTAGCTGCAAGCGGCAGTTATCTGTGCCAAGCACCCTAAGTGCAAAAATCAGCCAATTGTAATGTGATTTAATTTCTTATCATTTTTGACCAATAGGTGGCGCTGTTATCAAATTGATGTGGTCAATTTGAGGTGACAATGGCACACAAAAAGTTTGGTGTCAATATGCCACACAGTTTCAGAGATACAGCCTTAGATGCTGTTTGGCATCATGCCATCAACATGAAATCAACAACTTTTAGCCAGCATGGTTTGGAGATGATTCAAATTGAATTTGGTGAAAAATAGATCAACGGCTAAGATAAGTTCAAAAAAGTAGGTTTTCAAAACTTTTCAAAATGGCGGATAGCAAGTTCAGCCAAAAAATAAACTATTTTGGGTAACACTTTAGAATACTGTTCCGTCGTTAATGAATAACTACACAGGAACAAATGGCTAATGCACTATTAACATTGTAGTAACTACTAACTAACAAGAAACTCTGATTAACAATTTATTAAGTAATAGCGCTAAGTTGAAACTGGTAGTTCACTATTAGCTAACCAATAACTACTACTTTTTTTTTCATATATCCTGAGAACTCCTAAGAACTACTTTATACAGGTTCATAATTAATGTGAATTATGCATAATGAATAATTAATTCTAAAGTGAAGATCACTGAAGGTAACCCACTAGTAATTATTTAAGTGTTATCAAATCTAGCAAAATGAATTACTAACCAGTACCTTACAAAAACCTCAAAAGTTTACAATGACTTCAGTAATTACCAGGGAGTTACCACGATTTTCACTTTAGAATACTGATCCAAATAATTAGTAATTCCTTCTGAAGAATTTGGTAATACAAGAGTCATTACTAGTGTGTTACCATGACCTTTACTTTAGAATGAATTATACATTATGCATTATTCATATTAATTATCAACCTGTACACAGTAGTTCTTAGTAGTTCTTGGGGAGGTATGAAAAAAATAATAGTTACTGATTAGCTAATAGTGAACTACCACATTCGACTAAGCACTATTACTTACTAATTCATAAATCAGAGTTGCTTGTTAGTTACTAGTAGTTACTAGAGTGCTAATATTGCATTACTCATGTGTTCTTGTGTAGTTATGCATTAATGATGGAACAGTATTCTAAAGTGTTACCCTATTTTGTCTTGAAAGTCTTGAAACTTTTTGAGTACCCTCAAGGTATTGTGCCACATACCGAGTTTCAATGATGTAACATTTTTCACGAAAATTCAAAACAACAGACACCCATAATGGTCCATATTAAAGTTTCCCTCAATATGCTGCACCAAATTCAGACTCATTAGCCACTATAGGTAAATAACTAGAAAAACAAAGTGCAGTAAACCATGCTAATGATTACAATTAATAAATAAAAATAATATGACAGAAAGTATAATTTGCAATAATCACACAAGTCTGGTTCAAGTTCTCAATACAGCCTCACGTACTCATGAATTAATTAGTGTGTTATTTAAGAACAGCTTGACTAATCAGCTGGAACTCCATACAACTTTGATGGTATGGTCTGAAAATGGCCTAATTCGCTTGTTTGTT
The DNA here is from genome assembly GCF_012432095.1 of Onychostoma macrolepis. Classification (NCBI taxonomy): domain Eukaryota; kingdom Metazoa; phylum Chordata; class Actinopteri; order Cypriniformes; family Cyprinidae; genus Onychostoma; species Onychostoma macrolepis. The sequence continues at coordinate 681,330 of NC_081173.1, forward strand.
TGTTTGTCTTTGGACTCTTCATAAGACAAAGAATCAGAGGAATTAGCATAGGCCTAAACAAATTTGGACAGAAGTTTTGAGTTTGAGAGTCCAAATCTGCTGTGCTTAATGTTCAAACTGTCCTCTGCCTGTATGCTTTCCTATGTGCGTTTCTATGGGGCATGCGACGATTACAAAGGTTATTACAATTACATGGGACAAGAGTTTGGTGCTTGATCCCCAATTATTAATTGAAATAATAGGGGCTTTTGCACCACAAAGTTCTATGCCCTCAGTTCTGGGAACTAGCCAGCAGGATCATTCCAAGAAAACCAATTTCTCCCTCGGCACGTTTTCCTGTTTACATTCGCACTGACAGCAGGAACTCTGAAGCAGCCGACAGCGATGTCTTTATTCGCATTATTTACAAAAGCCAATAACCGGTGAATGGAGGACACCGTTATCGGAGCTGCTTTTGTTGTGTCGTGGGTTTCATGACGGAGACGGAATAGTCACTGGTAGTTCCTGTAGAACTGTTTTAGACCATACTCTGAAGTAGAAGCTAATTTAGTTCCCCCAAACTGAGTTCTTGGAACGAAAACCATTCTTAGTGACCATGACTTGTGATTGAACACTTCCCATTGCTGTTAATATATATATTTTTAATTATAAATAAATAAAAGCTGTAAAACAAGCAACTTGTAATTACATAATTACAGCAGAAGAAATACAGGAAACATTGTGCTGTTGGATTGTGGGGGTCCTAACATCAGAAAGGTCGAGAACCTTTGCTAGAGTTGAGTTAGCAGTGTCTCATAATTATTCATGAGACTGTGTGGACGTATCCTATGAGAAGAGAGTGTCATAATTACTATGACACCACGAGACACGGTACTTCAAATGCTAAAGTGCTTCAGTGAGTTGATATCATGTTGAGACTGTGCAGACTTTTTAAACACATTTTATTGCAGTACTCACTAATACAGTAATCATATGCATCAATATCATATGCATCACTCACCAGTGTCACAGTTTTCTCCTGTGAACCCAGACTGACACTCGCTGCAGTCGGGCCCCGTGAAACCACGCCGGCACACGCAGCGGCCCCTCACACAGCGGCCCTTGTTACTGCAGTTGTTGGGGCAGGTTTTGGTGGAGCAGTCCTGACCAGAGAAACCCACGTCACAGACACACTTCCCGTTTACACATCTGCCTTTGTTATTGCAGTCATTGGGACAAGTTTCGGCCGAGCAGTCCGGTCCAGTAAAACCGCTATCACACACACAGCGGCCATCGACACATCTGCCGTGGTTACTGCAGTCTCCAGGACAAGATCTGGATGAGCAGTCAGGGCCCGTAAAGCCGCTCTCACAGACACACTTGCCATTTACACACTGTCCACGATTGTTGCAGTTCTCTGGACATGTTTTGACAGAGCAGTCCGGTCCAGAGAAGCCAGGATTGCACACGCACTGTCCGTTCACACATCGGCCCCTGTCATTACAGTTCCCCGGGCAGGACGTCTCAGAGCAGTCCTGACCAGCGAATCCTGAATCGCACACGCATTTTCCATTCACACAGCGGCCCCTTTTATTGCAATTAGCCGGACACCCACGTGTCCCGCAGTTAGGCCCGGTAAACCCTGCATCACACACACACTGGCCGTTCACGCAACGGCCCCGCTTGTTACAGTTATCCGGACAGCCCCGTGTCCCGCAGTTAGGCCCGGTAAAGCCGGCATCACACACACACCTGCCATTCACGCAACGTCCCCTGTCGTTGCAGTTATCAGGACATGTGCTGGAAGAGCAGTCTGGGCCGGTAAAACCTGGGTCACACACACACTGGCCATTCACACATCGGCCCCGGCTGCTGCAGTCATCAGGGCAGTCGGGCACGCTGCAGTCAGGCCCACTGAATCCTAGGAAACACACACATTTGCCATCTACACAGCGACCCTGGTCACTGCAGTCATCCGGACACTCGTCAGTCGTGGGACGAACGGTGGTACAGACCGCACCTGTGGAGGAATAAGAACACATCAGACGGGACTCAACAGTGTGTCAGAGAGAAAAAAAAAAGCTAAAGCTAAACTTTCTCTTTAGTCTAAAAACAGCTTATATTGAAGCCAGTCTGCCAAAACAACAGCTTGTGGAATGTACTCTATGATGTAATAGTGTGGATAAGCACCGCCTCCACAGAAGATTAATGCCTGCTTCTACATTACTGCCTGTTTATCCCCACCCACTGATTCTACACTGCTGCCTGTTTAGCCCACCCACCGATTCTACATTACTGCCTGTTTATCCCCACCCACTGATTCTACATTACTGCCTCTTTAGCCCCACACACTGATTTACATCACTGCCTGTTTAGCCCCACCCACCGATTTACATCACTGCCTGTTTAGCCCCCTGTTTTAGCCACACCCACCGATTCTACATCACTGTCTGTTTAACCCCGCCCACCGATTCTACATCGCTGCCTCTTTAGCCCCACACACTGATTTACATCACTGCCTGTTTAGCCCCACCCACCGATTTAAATCACTGCCTGTTTAGCCCCCTGTTTTAGCCACACCCACCGATTCTACATCACTGTCTGTTTAACCCCGCCCACCGATTCTACATCGCTGCCTGTTTAGCCCCACCAACCGATTATACATCACTGTCTGTTTAGCCCCGCCCACCTATTCTATGTCGCTGCCTGTTTAGCCCTGCCTACTGATTTGCATATTTTTTAGGTAAATGACAAGAGCGGTAAACACAGGTCTACGCAGAAGCAATACGATAAACTTTATCTGATGAACTTGATGTTTAATGAAGATCCAGACCAAGTCGGTAAGAACTTGGTCCTTTGTTTACTTAATTTTACCACGGATTCGTTTACAAACAAGGCACAATTCGATGCAGGATTTTCAGAGAGATTGAAACTAAAAGACGATGCTGTGAGATCTGGATCTGATTGGATCTGACAGTAATGTCATAACACAAGTGTGATTAACTGTTTTTATTACGTGATCACTTTTGCATTGTCTGTTAAACAGATCGTTTGATATGAGTATTAATGCGTTTTTGATCTAAATCACAGCGTCCAACTTTGAGGAATGTAGGCTATCAATCATACACAACTATTAGCCAATCACAGCAGTGGGCGTTTACTTCTGAGTCTACAATCCTCAACACCTATTCAAACAGAGCCTTCTGATGAGGGGGCAAAAACTTATTCTAAATTATGTTTTTTGATGTAAAAACTTGATAACATTATAAGTGGACCTCAGAAAACAGTTAAAAACAAAACAAAAAAAAAAAACAAAAACAAAGCCAGTTGATGATGCCTTTAAAGTCTGTCATTGTCATTATTCAGATAAAGTGGTTGTTCAGTGTGCTGAAATATCACCTGTTTCAAGGTTTCTGAGCTTTCGATATGTTTTTCAGTCAATGCTGTTAAACTGGAATATAGTTTACAAGTCATATGCACTAATTTTATGGAACTTCAGCCCTGTTTTTTTTTTTTAGAAAAAAACAAACAAAAAACTACATTTATATGTTGTACACACATATATATATATATATATATATATATATATATATATATATTCTGTTTATATTTTGCTGTTCACTTTGTTTATATTTATAACTAATCATAGAAGTGATGGTCATACTGTATGTGAAACAGTATCTTGCGTATGTTGTGTTTACTAGAGCAGCTGATTCACACTGTTCACACATTCCATTGAGTTTATTATGCATACATGACTAATAATTATCCATTAAATTATCCATTGACATTGATATTAGCATAACATTTTTACTAGAAAACGAGACAAATATATTGGTTAAAAACAAGACTGCAGTGTGAAATGTGAAATGAGATTCAGCAAATGTTGCTTTCCCTTAGAGGATTTTACACAAACAGCTGCCTTGTTCACATAAACTATGATGACATATTTTCTCATGGGTTACTGAATGGATCTTTTCCTATTATTCTATTCTATTCAATTCTACTCTATTCTATTAGATTCAATTATTATTATTAGTAGTAGTAGTGAAGTAGTAATGTATCAAAGATACATCCTGAATATAAGCAGGACTGTGCATGAGGAACTGAATGCACTGGATTGCTTATGGAATTTTGATTATCCGGAACAAATACTAAAGTATTCAAATAAATAGGGATAAATAGGGATGCTCTGAATTCCCTGAGAATTTAATTATTTTTAGATAAATTTGGAATCCTATTCTGAAGCAAACCAATAATAATAATAATAATAATAATTTTAGTTTTGATTTGATTAGAACTGAATATTTCCTATAAGGAAATCCTTAAGGATTGGTCAGGAGAGAGATTCCAGACATCCTGTACACACATGCTTCAGGATATTTTAGACTACCGCTCTAGATTTGAAAAGCTCGTGAAAGCTCGTCTGGTTGGAGGGCGGCTGGAACTGGATGAGCTTTACCTTTGCTCTGTTGGGAGGTGCAGCATCCTTCTGGACCTCCACATTTCTCCCTCAGATCAGACACCTCCTTCTCCAGTCTTTCAATGCGATCACGCAGGGCTGCGAAGTCCAGCTCGCACTGACCACAAGCTGAACCTGACCCTGGCACCAGACGGATCCGATGGGTCAAGACCAGAGGAGAATTGGGATCCAAGTCTAGCTCTCTGTCTTTGGCCCCATCTTGTGCACATGTGTCTGAAATAACAAGTTTAATAGGCTGGGGTTTGATGTCTCTTGAGAAGCGCTGAGCTCCTGTCTGCAGATGTTGGCTGGAGAGGGCAGGACTTGGCAGAAGCAGAAGCAGGAAAGGCAACACTAACGCCATGTTTACAGGGAGGAACACCCCCAAACCAATGGATGATGATTGGTTCTGTAAATGAGAACGTATTTTATTCTAGCAGGCAAAACATTTAAACTCAGTTTTTGCAGATACACTGTTGGCTCTCAGATCTGGAGTGATGATAAGCGTTGCAGTGTCCTCTCCTCTTTAAGCGTTTATCCCTCCTGTTTCAAACAAATATGAATTTCAGTCAAGTTTTGTCATGCATAATTCAATATTAGACATTCACCATACAGAGGATAGATCAACATAAAACAGCATTTGCAAGCCATTTTACATCCAAGTTTCAGGGTGCAACAGAAGGTTTGAAGAGATGTCTGAAAAAGTAAGAGGCACTGTTGAAAGTAGCTTCAAAGCTAATTTCATTTTGATGAAAGATTGAAAACTTTTTTGATGAATGACACAGAATGAGAGTAAACAGGGTCAGCTCTGATTTGGTGTTGACTTTAAATAACGTTGTCAGTCGTGTCCACAAGCTGCGACACAGAGGCTCCAGTGTCTGTCTGCCAGATCAAACCAGAGAAATCAAATTTCACGACCTGAGCAAACATCCTTCCATGCTAAGATGTAATAAAATTCATGTAAATGTCTGAAAATACTGCCAGTTAGTTCTGGTCAGCAGTGGCTGGTGAGAACAGACAGCAGTTCTGCTCCGAGCTACTTTAGTTTCTGATGTCATGTTTTTTGGACATTATTTCATTATTTGGTGTTTTGGACATGATACTAGCACTAGCAGTTTTTTTTGTTTGTTACACCATTCCAGCATCTATATTCATATTCATGGCGAGAACCAGTTAATCCATACACAAGTCTGTTATACACACAACTCTCTCCAGATAGCCCAGCCTCAAATTCAAGCCACTGGTTGATTTCGGTGCTATTTTCCCATAAAAATCAGCAGAACAATAGTTCTAGTGCTTAAATGCCAGAATGTGATGCATGAAATAACTAGGCAGTGTTTCCTGAGACTTAGTTGCATATTCGTCATTTGAGCCATGTTGGTTCAATATAACATCAACTGATGTCATTAAAAAAAAAAAAATATATATATATATATATATATATATATATATACATATTTTTTTTTTTTATTGTTAAAAAGCTATTTTGCTCAAGAGCATAATTTGTTTAAGTCCACATGTCATACAGTACTAACAAGAAACTGCTTCTGATTGATGAGGGGTTAATCAAAAAGACTACAGCTAAAATTACATCAGCTTTAAATGAGATTTTATTGAACTCAGAACTCCATCGAGAGAGAGATAAATGTGCAGCGGCAGTTCACTTGTTCCCATACAAGTCACTGTTTCCAAACCAGCCGAGTAGAATTTTTCATAAGCATAAACCTTTATAAAGTTAATTTGTGTTGTTACTGTTAACTAAAACTATTACATTTAAAAATAAATAAATAAAGATACATTTTGTAGATGCTTTTATTCGAAGTGAAATTGCATACAAGGTACATTTTATGAGTTCATCATAAAATGCCTATAGTCGCAATAAAATAAAATAAAAATATTAGATTAAAAAACTTAATACAATTGAAATAAAAGAGGTTTAAGTTGAAGTAAACTAAGTAACAAAAACTGAAATAAAAATAGATAGTAATAAAGATAAATTGAAATGAAAAATTTTCATCATTCAGCATTCCTCGCCTATAGACAGGTTTTCCTGCCACAGTCGCCTTTGTCTGTTTTACTGAATGTTTTATGGTTCAATTTCTGTAAAGCTGCTTTGGAACAATATGCATCATGAAATACACATAAAACTGACTTGAGTATTTCAGCTGCTGTACCCCTCAGCCCGCTCCTGAAGATTTTTCCTTCCCATCTCATCATTTCTCTTCATTAACAAATGTCATGATCAGTTTACCATCACACAAATGAGCCCTGTCTAAACTCACAGAATCTCTTCTGTGTCAGTCTTTTCAGAAGTTCATAATAACAGGCAGGCCAGACAGACAGACGAGCGTAATATTCTGCACATTCTGATAATAAAAACGTTACAGCCAGAGATCACGTGACCACCATTCCCTGACAAGATGAAAACTTGAAAAGATGCAAGCTTTTTTGAGATTGTAAGCAGAACCTCTTCAGTCCAAACTTCAGAAGAGCAGCGCACATGATTACTGTGACAGTGAACAGATCTTTAGAAAACTTCCTTTCTTTTTTCTTTCTTTTAATCAGAGTTTGTTTGGTGAAAGAGTTCTGCTCTTAGTAGCCTAACTCTGAATATGTGCAACTGTTTTTCTTTGTTGTTGTTGCAATGGACAGACATGCAACTCTCTTATAAAACATTTTGAAAAAGTCAAAGATGCTGAAGCTTCTGAAGTTTGTGATTTAAGGCCTCAAGCGCTCATGAAGTGATGACAGAGAGGTGTCAGTCTTACCTGCGGAGCCGCTGATGCTGGATGCTGCTTCTCTCTCCTCCTGTCAGTGGGTCGCTGCTCTGAACGCTCCTGATTGACTGGGAAGAAAGAGCGAGGGGGCAGAAGAGAGAGAGCGAGGGAGGAGAGCAGTAAAATTTCCTCATTCTTGAAGAATTTTTCCTCTCTCTCTCTCTCTCCTCACTTCCCCCTCAGCTTCTCTCTGATGTAATTCTATGTGCTTTACAGGTCCCCGCTGGGCGGATCGTTTCGATGGAAAACATCTGATTTTTTATATATTTTGAATGACCAGCTTGAATGTTTTATGTCTTTGAACTCATCTCTGGATATTTCTCCGTTGCACTGCCTTTTTTAAAAGTGATTTGCACATTTAATTTACCAGGCATCTTCATTGAGGCGCAGATGAACACACGCTCCTGATTACGTCTCAGTTTGCTTTAGGACAGAAACATCTTTCAATATTTAGATGTTACTCTTAAATCACAGCTGTGTGAACAAAATAACAAATGGCAAATTAATAAATAATGATCATAAATATCTTGCCGCACCACATCAGAATGGCAGTCCTGCAGAACTATTCATTTAAATCATGACTTTATTGAATCATTACAGATAAATCACTGAGAGCACACGAGGGGGTTTCAGTCACTTATTACACTGTGCTATTATCAAACATTTACACTGATGATGTAAGAAAGTGTCTTACAGTGAATTCTCACATTTATCAGTCGAGAAACACATCTTGACTATTGCTACAAAAATGATATACTGTCAAAGCAGTATATGAGTCTACAGTTCAAATGTCTGCTCTTTCTCTTCCTCATTTTGACCTAATTATATCATCAGCATGTGTCACACAGTCGCATTCTCACTGCCCTCTGTTTATGCAGCTTTCCTTCAAGCCTCTTTCTATTCTTCACTCAGTTTCTTTCCTCGAGAGACAGGCATCATTAGCGGTGTACCCAGGCTCAATCCCACAGAAACTCCACGGCAGCGTTTCTAATACGACGATACTCATTTCCACCTACAGACAGACAGAAAAGGTCAGTTTTCAATGATGGCCTTGAGACGCTCAGCGTCAGAGACAGACAGACGTACTTTCCCCAAACCCTGTGTGATCCGATCAAGCCATCGGCGGGTGACGTCTGTTTGAGTGCTCTTACCAAAGGAAATAACTCCCCGTTTATCTTCTGCACAGTGCTTGTACACAAGCCATAACTGTCTACTTTCATATGTTACACCTGCACAGGACAGAAATGATCACAAACAAACTTGACTCATTTATCAAAGACCTGGAAATAAATCTGATTCTGCATGTTGGATTTTATTTGTCTCAACTAAACACACCTTTTATGATTACAGTAAACTGCAGGCCTGTGTGCTCAAGATCACTTTTTTCTGTGGATTTGCAGTATTTTGGAGCGGTTAACTCTCTGTAGACTTCATGAAGCTTGAGAACCGTCCTGGAATAGTTCGTGTGGAAACAGAGCTAAGTGTCGCTGATGTTTTACAGTTTCAGCTCTGCAGGGTCTGCAGAAAAGACCGTTTTTCAATTAATACATCATTATCACGCAAATGGTGTCCGCTAAACATTTGGTCAGCTTGCCTCGTTAGCGCAGCTTTAACTAGCAGTCGATGCCCTGGTTCTCATATTCCGTGCAGGTGTTGTTGAGCGACCAACAAACCCTGTTTGGTATCAGAGCTGGAGAAAGTCAGATGAGGAGGTGGGGGTATTTCACAGAGAGAGCCAGTGCTCTGATGACTGTACCTTATGTGTGAGTTTTCAGAGCTGAAGCAAATCCGTCGTTTCACAGACGCTGACCAACAGAGAGGATGCCACAAATGTTTGGGCATTTGCAGCTTTCATAATTTTTATGATTTTCTGTTAGAATAAATGATGTTTCATTAACAAAGTTCGGGAGGAGCACGTCAGATACTTAGCCTAATTAGACACAAGTGGTTCGCCATCAAGCTAATGAACACACGGGTATAAGTACAGACATACCTCCTTTCATTTGACGGCTAATCAGCATCCCTCCACCACCCCTTCTCCACCATTATCACTAAAGTTCCCAACACACTAGGGGTGGGGGTACTCTGGGTTCGGGGCAATTCCCGAGCTCGGAGCCCTTCCACAGGACAGCACGCCAACAACGTATTACCATACTCGCCAAATACGCATTACGTTACTCGTGCTAAATATATGTAAGTGTGAACTCGTGAAATGCTGGCTGGGGTTTATCCATCAGGATTGAGCTGAATGTGAGTTTGCAGTGGATTGTGGGGGATCTACTACAAGGAACTGATGATCAGATATGTTTTTGTTTTGCAGAGACTGTAAACTGCATATGAAGAGACCGAGTGTAAATACAGTATGATAGCAGACTCAAACAATGAATAAATCACTACGTTTTTTTTATATTAACCAACAACTAAACACTTCCAACAGCTCGTAATTGTTCAAATGAACAAAAATCCCCCATGGCCTTGGTGATGCCAACCAAAAAAAATTGTTTGTTTTCATTTTACACATGCATTATTTCTGACATTTGAGTGTTTGCACGGGATGAGACTGCTTTGAACAAAAGTTATGAACACCATTCCACTGGTCACACTGAACGGTCACTGAATACTGTGCCCTGCATGGGTTTCTATGAATATAAACAGTCAAGCATTAATCACAGTTCAGGTGTAATGTGCTCTAATATGTCCAGCTCCAGCGGATCGTATCACAGTGTTTCTCCTCGCAAGTGCAATATTTATTGAACACAGAAGGTAATTAGAAGTTGCAAGAAAACTAAAGAAACAAAACAACCAATCCTTATTATAACCACTACAGACCCCAGGGTTCCCCAATCATATGGAATGACAATTACTCTGCATGAAATGTGTACTCAATCACAACACAAACTAAATATCACTACAAGTGCAAAAAACACACAAAAACAAAATCTCACAATGAATTCAAACCACTTCATCACAATGTGACATTTAAAATCATCTCTTAAGACCCATCATCAAGCACAAAATATTTTCAATAAAAGTAAACGGCAATAAAACCTCATCTGTAAAACAAAGAAAATACAATTCATGATTGCCTTGGAATTAGCACAATAAAACATAACACAAATTACAATAGAAAAGCTTAAAAAAATAATTTCACATAGTCCAATAATTCAATTAAAGATCAGCAACTGTGTTACTGAGTAAATCTACTCAATTCTCTGAGGCACCCATAAGTATATCTCCAGTGACCACACAAACAAACAAACAAACAAACAAACACACACACACGTTAAAACTACACACACAAACTATAACCATAAGAGTCACAACCCTTACCTCCATAAATTCACTTCCATACTACTCACAAGGCAACTAGTCGCTTCATCTATCACACAGCTTCTCCTGCTTAGCACGTGGTACCACGGAGAGGAAGGCCAAAAAGTTTGATTTTCTCTTTATAGTATCTGGACTCCTGGGGTTTGTACTTCAACTCATTTGTAGTCCTAAGCAAGCCTAATATAGCCACTACAATTCCTACCTCTACCCCATTACAAGTAGTTGTTCACATAGTATGAGAGATAAATTGCAGAAGGCTCAAAATAAATTAGTTTGTTTTAAATAAATTGGTTAGAATACTGCTACTGATTATCCTCAGTTTCATTTAAATAGTGAATGTTTTAAAGGTTAAGGCCTGACTTTTTTATGACTTTTTTTATACAAATTTAATCATTTGGTTTCAAGTTATTTGGTAAATTATTTTGGTAACACTTCATTTTGATAGTCCACTGTAGACATTCTACTAACAGTAAGTAACTTTTCAACTACATGTCAACTAGCAGTCACTAGATTATTAGTAGACTGTGTGCTTAATATCTTCTAACACTTTATTTTGATGGGTCCACAACATACAACATACTGACTATGAGAAACTTTGCAAGTATATGTCAACTTATTCTACTAACCCTAAACCTACCCTAACAGTCTACTCTGAGAGTTAGTAGACATGTAGTTGCAAATTAATGAGAATTAGTTGACATGCAGTTGCAAAGTTACTTACAGTTAGTATAATGTCTAAAGTGGACTATCAAAATAAAGTGTAACCATTATTTTGATATAGTTAGAGAACAGCATACCTATGACTCTATGGGTAGGAATTATAATATTTGCCCATTTAAAAGTTTGGTGTGCATGGAATAATTTACCACTGTTAAAGGATTAACATAAACAAATAAATAAATAAAATTGAAATGGGATTGTAAAGTGTAAACTCCATACATGAGTACATTTACATTACATTACATTTAGTCATTTAGCAGATGATTTTATCCAAAGCGACTTACAAATGAGGGCAATGGAAGCAATCAAAATCAACAAAAGAGCAATGATATGCAAGTGCTATTAGAAGTCTCAGTTAGCTTAACACAGTACACATAGCAAGGTGTTTGTTTATTTTTTGAGTACTGAGCATGTAATTAATGCATACAGTAATTTCAGGTTTTCTATAGTACACATTTAGGTTTAGGATTTGGTTTAGTGTTTAGTGAAATTACTGTATGCATGCTTGTAGCTGTTACTATAGTAAATGCATGTAAAGTCCGGGACACACCAAGCTGATGGTCAGCCGTCGGAGATAGCATCTGTCGGGCTAGTTTAGTTTGGTTCCACTCATCGGCTCACGTCGGCGGCAATCTGCCTGTTTCAACATGTTGAATCGGCGTTGGGGCCGTCAACGAGAGTGAAAACTCTGGTCGGATGTTCAGTTTAGCAAATGAGTCAGTGTTCGAGAATTAAAGCGAAAGTGATGAATAGAAAGTAGATGAAGGTGGCACAGACAAAAGGCTGTTTTAATGTTATGTGATCTTACCCAAGCATTAAAATATGTGAATGTTTTCATAACAGCATGAGCCATGAAGAAAGTTATCAGCGTTACTGATATTCAAAATGGTAAGCAAGCGCTGCTTTGTTCACGTTTTGTATATCTGTGTTTATCCTTTTGAATGGCGAATATATACTATTGATAGCTGCTGATATAGACAGTTAATTGCTCTCTCGCAGGCACAGAACGCACATGTTAGTTTGCAGTCAGCTGTCAAGTGCAGCTTTTTGGTCCAACGCTGCTGATGCGAGGCGACAACACCGCCCTTAACGTGTAAAAATAACACATTAAAATAAAGTTCTACCACACATCTAAAATCATGAAAAAAAGAGGTCTGTATGGAAAAAAGCAAATCTTGCCCCTTTACCTAACTTTAGCCCAGCTGCCATTTGGTTTTCCAAAATGGATGAAATATATCCGATCATGTAATTATTATTATTATTATTGTTGTTATTATTATTATTATTATGAACTGAATTGGAATGGCAGGAATCAGAATTGAAGTGTTTTGAATAATTAATGTAATGAAATTCAGTAAGTTGTTACACTAAAGCAAGATATATGAATAACCATCTTAAAACAAACATTTCTGCAAAGCAACCCAAATTCCCCTCACCATCTTTGGGATTGTGCCACTGAACTTCTGTAAATCGCTGCTCCTCCTAAAAGCAAGGTATACCCACTATCAGTCCCTGAGACTCAAGCTATGGAGAATTCTGTTAAGGATGCATGAGCTTCAGGCTTCATATGCCCTTCCACATCCCCTGTTAAAGCAGGATTCTTCTTGGGACAGAATAAAGATGGCGGCCTCATACCCTGCATTGATGACCCTGGCCTCAATTCAGTTACAGTCAAGTACAGATACCCACTGCCATTAGTCCCTTCTACCCTGGAACAACTGTGTGAGGCTTGGATTCTCAACAAATTAGACCTCAGAAGAGCGTACATCCTCCTGCGAATCAGAGAGGGATATCCTTTTACACCAGTAGAGGACACTGTAAATACCAGGTCATGCCATGTGGTCTTGCCAATGCACCAGCTGTATTCCTGTAAGTCCTTCATAAATGAAATCGTCCGTGTCCTCCCAAACCAAGGCACAGCACATTCAGCATGTGAAACCTGTACTCGCTTGGCTACAAGACAACCATTTGTATGTTAAGGCAGAGAAACATGAGTTTCATACCACCATGACCAGCTCCCTAGGATACAACATCAGCCACCAAGGGGTAGAGATGGATCTGCCAGAAAACATGGCAGTAAGAGAATGGCCACAACCATCAAAGAATAAACAAAGGTTCCTGGGCTTTGCAAACATGTATAGATAGTTTCAGAATCAGCACAAACAGCACTCAAAAATGCTCAAAGTTCACCACAGCTCCCACTCTCAAAGAGCCTGACTCTAATCTCCCATTTGTTACAGAAGTGGCTGCTCCTGACTGTGGAATAGAAGCTGTTCTATCACAGAACCACGGCATACCAGGCACAATCTATTCACACACTTTCTTTTTCCAGAATATTAACTCCTGAAGAGCAGAACTATGATGTGGGCAACAAGGAGCTTCTCTCCATCAATGTGGCATTAGAGGAGTGGAGACACTGGCTGGAGGGGGCAGCTCACCCATTCCAGGTAACAATAACGAATCACAATTTGGAGTATATTAAGAGTGCCATACATCTGAACCCTTGGCAAGCACGATGGCCATTATTCATGTCATTATTCTATGTCAGTTCATAGTCACATATCGACTCGGCAGTAAGAACAGCAAAGCAGATGCCCTCTCCAATAGCTATAACCCTTCACATGCTCCTACCCACCAAGACTCAATTGTACCATCATCAGTCATTACAGCACCCAACCGACACAAAATCATGGAGCGTGAACAACAAAAACTGATCCAACCCCAGCAGCATGCCCTCCTACTAAACAATACGTACCACGTTTGATCAGACACCACCCAGTGGTTTCATATGTTTCTCAGCAGCAGACACTCAAGTATCCAATGCGCCATCACGCTAGTTCAGAAGTCATTACAATGGCCAAGTTTAACTCAGGATGTTACTAACTTTGTCAAGTCTTGGACCATTTGTGCACAGTCAATAAAATAAATAAATAAATAAATAAAATAAAGCCCAGAGAACTCCCTGCTGGACTAATTGAAACAACTTTCCATTCTTCAGAGGCACTGGTCCCATCTGTCTGTGGATTTTGTCACTGATTTCCCTAATTCTAACAGTTTCACAACTATTCTGTATATAATAGACAGTTTCCAAGTAATTTGATATGATTTGTAATATTGTTTTGACTATAAAACAATATTGTAATAACATGTCAATAACAGTCATGGCTCCCCTTATAGTTGCAATAGGTGATTGTCTTCAGAAACATTTTTTGTTATGCTGTTACAAGTCAAACGTGACAAGGAGGCAGCTTCCCACAATACAAAGTCAATGGTGGGCGTGGCCTAAATGTGCTCTGTCTCTATATGCGTTCAGGGGGCATGGCTTTGAACAGTGATTTGCAGGGAGGGTGGGACGTTTGCTTTTCCAAGATGTCCTACTGCACTTTTAAAGTTCGCTCTACGGCCATGGAAACTGCTAATGCCTTGTTTCATCACATTTTCAGAGTTTACGGGATACCAGAGGACATTGTGTCAGACCGGGTTCCCACTTTACTTCATTGATATGGTAGTAGGCTTTAGGCAAACAGCAAAATATTAATGTCAGTCTCACCTCAAGCTGTCATCCACAGGCTAATGGAGAGCTGGAGAGGCACAATCAGGAGATCGGTCGCTACCTAAATAATCAGGAAAAATGGATTGACTTTCTTCAATGGGCTGAATATGCCCATAATTCCCTTACTCATTCCTTCACTGGACTCACTCCCTTCCAATGTGTTCTGGGCTACCAACTATCCATGTTCCCTTGTTCAGGTGAACCCTCAACGGTCCAAGAGTGGATGACTGGATCAGGAGGAGTGACAGGGTGTGGGACAGCACTCAAGTCAGACATCAACGTACCATCTGGGCCCAACAAATTCAAGCCGACCACAGAAGGACTACCAGCCAGGCCAGAGTGTCTGGTTATCTACAAGGAACCTCGCCTGCAGCTACACTGCAGGAAACTCAGCCCCAGGAACATAGGTTTATTTAGTATCCCAAGGCAAATTAATCCTGTGACCTGATCCACAGGTTCCACCAAGTGCATCACAATCGTTATGACCAAAGGGACTTCTCAGGACAAGAACACCGGGAGATGTTCGTAAAGCCACAGCCAGAGACTTACTCATCCAACCATCAGAGGGAGCCCGCTCCAGAACATTGGCCCTGTTTACACCTGGTATTAAGATGCGTTTTGGTGGATTGGATCACAAGTAGACGAGGGAGACACATTCCCATTCACACCTAGTTTTTTAATGAGTCTCTTCTGTCCACTTTCGACCAATTCTGTCCTGATTTATTTTGAGTAAAGGGTCTGTGGGCCAGTGTATGTGAGCTTTTTCTGATCTTTCAATCTAATATTGTGAAATAACAATGCTGGGTTTTTTTGTTTGTTTGTTTTCCCCCAAGCTATTTTTAAAATGTTTACTGCATGGATAAAAAACTGTGGTACATATATATATTATAGTAGCTATAAAATTATAGTACAAAATTATATATACAATCATAAAATAATACACAAATTATAATGATTCTCTCTGGGGTTCAGGTCTGGTGAGTTTGCTGGCCAGTCAAGCACACCAACACCACGGTCATTTAACCAACTTTTGGCGCTTTTGGCAGTGTGGGCAGGTGCCAAATCCTGCTGGAAAATGAAATCAGCATCTTTAAAAAACTGGTCAGCAGAAGGAAGCATGAAGTTCTCAAAAATTTCTTGGTAAACGGGTGCAGTGACTTTGGTTTTCAAAAAACACAACGGACCAACACCAGCAGATGACATTGCACCCCAAATCATCACAGACTGTGGAAACTTAACACTGGACTTCAAGCAACTTGGGCTATGAGCTTCTCCACCCTTCCTCCAGACTCTAGCACCTTGGTTTCCAAATGAAATACAAAACTTGCTCTCATCTGAAAAGAGGACTTTGGACCACTGGGCAACAGTCCAGCTCTTCTTCTCCTTAGCCCAGGTAAGACGCCTCTGACGTTGTCTGTGGTTCAGGAGTGGCTTAACAAGAGGAATATGACAACTGTAGCCAAATTCCTCGACACGTCTGTGTGTGGTGGCTCTTGATGCCTTGACCCCAGCCTCAGTCCATTCCTTGTGAAGTTCACCCAAATTCTTGAATGGATTTTGCTTGACAATCCTCATAAGGCTGCGGTTCTCTCGGTTGGTTGTGCATCTTTTCTTCCACACTTTTCCTTCCTCAACTTTCTGTTAACATGCTTGGATACAGCACTCTGTGAACAGCCAGCTTCTTTGGCAATGAATGTTTGTGGCTTACCCTCCTTGTGAAGGGTGTCAATGATTGTCTTCTGGACAACTGTCAGATCAGCAGTCTTCCCCATGATTGTGTAGCCTAGTGAACCAAACTGAGAGACCATTTTGAAGGCTCAGGAAACCTTTGCAGGTGTTTTGAGTTGATTAGCTGATTGGCCACATGAGCGTCCACACTATGAGTACAATCTGGTCAAATGTGTTTTCAACTAGCTCTGAAAGTGGTTGAAAGAGGACAAGC
This sequence comes from Onychostoma macrolepis, assembly GCF_012432095.1. NCBI lineage: Eukaryota > Metazoa > Chordata > Actinopteri > Cypriniformes > Cyprinidae > Onychostoma > Onychostoma macrolepis. The sequence goes on from NC_081173.1 coordinate 698,093, forward strand.
TCAAAAAGTTTTAGACTGTTCACACCTGTATTTAGCATTGTCCACTTGTGATCAGCTCAAAAAGTGAAGTGACGTGTGGCAACCCATACTCGGAATTTGTGCTCTGCATTTAACTCATCCAAGTGCGCGCACACACAGTAGTGAAAACACACCCGCTACAGGCAGCCAATGTTGCGGCGCTCAGGGAGCAGTTGTGGGTTCAGTGCCTTGCTCAAGGGTCTCAACTCAGTCGTGGTATTGAGGGTGGAGAGAGTGCTGGATATTCACTCCCCCCACTGCCAATTTCTGCCAGACCTAAGACTTGAATGCACAACCTTCGGGTTACAAGTCCAACTCCCTATCCATTAGGCCATGACTGCCCCGTAGAAACACCAGCTGTAAACGGGGCCATTGACATCACTCCATTCTTTCTACAGATACTTCTTGTTTGAAGGTTTAATTTTCTTTTTTTCCTATTGTGAGTACCTGATGGACTGTTATTCGTCCACTGCCCATTTTACTGTCCATGTTTGTGCCTACGGTTTTGAATTTGTTCCTTAAACTCTTCTTCAAATTGGATTCTAACCTGACTTTGAGTTGATCACAACAATTCTGTATCATGTTTGCTAGCTCAGTTCAAATTCAGAAAGTGAATTGGAATTTAAAAGGCTTACTCAGTTCATGAACAACCCCGTACAACCCTTGTTTTTCTGAGAGGACTGAACAAAGTAATTGAAAGATTTTCAAGGTGGGAAAGGATACAACCTGTTCTGTTTATCCAACAAACAGAGGCTGGCGTAAAGCAGTTACATTAAATGAATGTTTGTAGGGAAAATTCTGCTTTGTCCATTTTCAGAAAGCAAAGCACAGACTGGAAGAACATCAAGAAACAATTGAGACTACTGGCTATCACTCCTCAGGGAGACAGAGAGAGAGGGATAAAGAGAGATCAGCAGAAAGACAGAGAGAGAGAGAGAGAGAGAGAGAGAACAGAAGGAGAACAGACAGAACAGAGATGAAGTGTACAAAGGCAGACAGGCCTACTTTACAAGACAAGGGATGATTTTTCTTCTTTAGTGTTTCTTTTGCACACCATATGGTGGTGCTCATCTCATAAACCCGTGGAAAACGGGAGGCCTGGCCTGAAAAGAAAAACATGACCTCTGAACGGAGAGGACAGCGGATGTTCACATATCACTCAATGTCTCAATACTAAAAACAAAAGCTACGAAGCAACTTATCCTGGATCATTTAATGTGTCAGTCACTGGATCAATCATTTCATTTGAAACTATATCAATAACCCAAGACAGCTCTTTTAAAACATGTGGTTACACTTTATTGTGGTTACACATTTTAAAGTGATGTTGTTACAGTTTAATTAAATATTCAAGTACTACATAATATTTATGAACAGTGTGACAAAGTGACCTGTCCCTGTCGGTTAGCGCAGCACATACACACCGCATCTTACCTCACTCGTCCTCTGTAATCCCCTGCTGAGGCGATGCGGGTGCAAACGCACGCCATTAGCATACTGCTTTCACATACATGCAAACATATCTACTCCATCTCCATCCCTGACAGTGATCCATGCTGCGCATAACCACACACACACACATACAGTATATATTTTGAAGTTGTCCTTCGTTTTCTTTTGGCTTTGTTTTGTGTTGTAAATACTTACCTGTGTTCAGTGTTTGTTTGTGTCTGTGTAGTTGGTCTTTCACGTTGCTTTCCTACACATCGGCCGGCCAATCCGAGTGCCACCCAGCGGCTTGGCTATAAAAACATGAAAACATGTAAACATGGAGTGGATGTTATATTTGTATGTATATTCATGTGTTATTGTAAATATGTATATACATACCCTTTTATACTTACCTCTTTATTTGGTCAGTCTGGTTTAATCCGAGGGGGCAGGGCTTGAGCCATAAAAGAGAGCCCCAAACCAGTATGCATTTGTCAGTTTACCTGGCGAGTGAGCGCGCAACTGTGGTGCCGTGAGCAATGAACCCTTACGCCTGACCATGGACCTGCAAAGACACGTTGTCTCACAAACAGCATGTACTTATTATGGGGTTAGGGTTGGGATTAGGGGTTGGTTTAGGGTTAGTTGCATGTAAATATTAATCATCTATACAGGCTTCCTAAGTCTGATCTTTAATTTCAGCAAAAGCAACAGCTTCTACAATGAGTCAGCATATGCAAATTAACTGAAAATCCAATGGAAAAAAAAATTGGACTGTACCATTGTAAATTTGAAACTAAAAAGCTGATCATATAATGTGACTCAGTAGATTGACAGTACTATATATGTATTAGGGGTGTCAACGTTAATGCTCTAACGCATGCGATTAATCCAAAAATTTAAATGCGAAAATTTTTTTTTAACACAAATTAATCGTTTAGACCCCTACTTCTTCCCGTCATCGCAGCGCGGAAGGTCATCTATCACTGTGTGATGAGGGTGCAGCGAACTAGTGTTGCCAGGGTAGCGGCACAAGTGGGCTATTTTGAAAATACAGTCGCGGGAAAAATTACAGAGCCGTGGGTTGCGGTTTTTTGGGCTACTTTTATAATGTACCGCTGCCGCCCAAAGTGTATATAGACAAATAAAAATAGATACTTTTACTAATGTGTATTATACTTGGTATGTATACCTGGCAACTTAAGAACGAAGAGGTGGTTGTAACATCACAAACAACGTTAGTTTCAGCAGAGCATACATGTTAAGGTTTTACACAGCAGAAATAAACATGACAACAGCCACTATAGATTATATAAGATAATAAACACACGATTACGATAGGATATTTGTATGTGTTTTTCTTGAGATGTATGTGTACATCTGAAATGCTAATTTGTGCAGCGATATAAAAGGCTATAAATAGCATATTTCAACAACAGTAAATGATCAAATTCCACATGTGATCGTAAAAGGAAGTTATTACAAACACTCGATGGTGGTTTGAAGTGAGTTCTGAGTAAAAGTGTACTATTAATCTCATAAATTGTCTTATGAAGCATGATGCTAATGTTATCTTTAATGCACCTGCAGAACAGGTCCAATTTTTCTTCATACATAGCCGTGGGAACATATTTTATCTGGGGGTGCTGAGGGGTGGGGCTTGATGTGGCAGGGCGGGGCCACAGTGGGGGATTTCTGACAAAATCCTATAAACTCTTATAGATTAACATACAAATGAAGATGTAGCCTATATTCGAACCAATATATATATTTGTGCTTTTGTGATTTTAGTTCAAGAATTTTTTCTTTAATATTTCTATTATTTAAGGGGATTTTATTAAATATTAACATCGCTGATATGCAAAAGTTTTGGTCAATGCACTTTACCGAATTCTCTCATCAGAAACAACAAAGTGCAGATGTAGCCTACCTACATTCGATGTAAGAGATTAATTCATCATACACTGCAGACAACATCACTGATTATAGTTTATAGTTTCTTTTAGAGTGCTTACACTCACGCTTCAGTAATATTCTTTGACAATGTAAATGTTCTTTGTTCTCTGTATAATTTGTTCGTTGTTTTGAATAAAATACAACCACACTAGGCTATATATTTCTGGTCAGTTTAATAAATAATCACAAAAATTAAGTATCTTGGGGATGATCGAGGGGCAAAAGGAAAATCTCAGACCCGGCCCTGCGGCGGGGGGTGCTGCAGCACCCTCAACACCCCTAGTTCCCGCGGCCATGTCTTCATAATGCATTTTGTCATAATACTTCACGTAAGGTCGCAAGAAAATGTTTTGTTGTATTTATTTAGAAATACTTTTGGTAATAATTGGGTAAATGTATACTGGGATTGAAGCGATGTGGCTTGGTAAATGTTTTATTGCCAGTTTAAAGGCTGATAATGGCTGAATAAAAACAAAAGAATAATGATAAAAGAATAATAAGGATTATGTCTCATACCTGGCGGAAGTGTGAAAGGTTAACGCGATTACATTTTTTAATCGATTGACAGCACTAATATACAGTGGGGTAAAAAAGTATTTAGTCAGCCACCAATTGTGCAAGTTCTCCCACTTAAAAAGATGAGAGAGGCCTGTAATTTTCATCATAGGTATACCTCAACTATGAGAGACAAAATGAGAAAAAAATCCAGAAAATCACATTGTAGGATTTTTAAAGAATTAATTGGTAAATTCCTCGGTAAAATAAGTATTTGGTCACCTACAAACAAGCAAGATTTCTGGCTCTCACAGACCTGTAACTTCTTCTTTAAGAGGCTCCTCTGTCCTCCACTCGTTACCTGTATTAATGGCATCTGTTTGAACTCGTTATCAGTATAAAAGACACCTGTCCACAACCTCAAACAGTCCAACTCCAAACTCCACCATGGCTAAGACCAAAGAGCTGTCAAAGGACACCAGAAACAAAATTGTAGACCTGCACCAGGCTGGGAAGACTGAATCTGCAATAGGTAAGCAGCTTGGTGTGAAGAAATCAACTGTGGGAGCAATTATTAGAAAATGGAAGACATACAAGACCACTGATAATCTCCTCGATCTGGGGCTCCACGAAGATCTCACCCGTGGGGTCAAAATGATCACAAGAACTGTGAGCAAAAATCCCAGAACCACACGGGGACCTAGTGAATGACCTGCAGAGAGCTGGGACCAAAGTAACAAAGGCCTCAAATCTGCAGTGCCAGACGTGTCCCCTGCTTAAGTACATGTCCGGGCCCGTCTGAAGTTTGCTAGAGAGCATTTGGATGATCCAGAAGAGGATTGGGAGAATCAGATGAAACCAAAATAGAACTTTTGGTAAAAACTCAACTTGTCGTGTTTGGAGGAGAAAGAATGCTGAGTTGCATCCAAAGAACACCATACCTACTGTGAAGCATGGGGTGGAAACATCATGCTTTGGGGCTGTTTTTCTGCAAAGGGACCAGGACGACTGATCCGTAAACGAAAGAATGAATGGGGCCATGTATCGTGAGATTTTGAGTGAAAACCTCCTTCCATCAGCAAGGGCATTGAAGATGAAACGTGGCTGGGTCTTTCAGCATGACAATGATCCCAAACACACCGCCTGGCAACGAAGGAGTGGCTTCAGAAGAAGCATTTCAAGGTCCTGGAGTGGCCTAGCCAGTCTCCAGATCTCAACCCCATCGAAAATCTTTGGAGTCCGTGTTGCCCAGCGACAGCCCCAAAACATTACTGCTCTAGAGGAGATCTGCATGGAGGAATGGGCCAAAATACCAGCAACAGTGTGTGAAAACCTTGTGAAGACTTACAGAAAATGTTTGACCTCTGTCATTGCCAACAAAGGGTATATAACAAAGTATTGAGATGAAATTTTGTTATTGACCAAATACTTATTTTCCACCATAATTTGCAAATAAATTCTTTAAAAATCCTACAATGTGATTTTCTGGATTTTTTTTCCTCATTTTGTCTCTCATAGTTGAGGTATACCTATGATGAAAATTACAGGCCTCTCTCATCTTTTTAAGTGGGAGAACTTGCACAATTGGTGGCTGACTAAATACTTTTTTGCCCCACTGTATATATATATATATATATATATATATATACTATATATACTACCAAGTCACGGGAAAACAGAAACGGTTTTCTGAGAATAAACCGTGCTGGTATGGGCTGAGGGGATATTCCCTCTCTTCAGTGTGTCTGGTAATGCTGCTGTACAGTCAGATATGAGCACAGACAAATATTCAGAACCTAAAATGCCACCATTGTGTCTGAGAAATGCGTCAAAGCTGACCATTCAGGAAAATAACACACAGTCAGAAAAATCCCAGCTACGCTGACAGAGGGAGTGAGAGAATGGACCTCCACAGACACACAGACCTCACAAGTGTGACGTTTATCATTCTTTGCGTTCTTTGTATGGAGGTGAAGTTAAATATGGAAGTGGATAATGTGACTTTATTGCAAAATAAACCCTGGTGGAGTGATCAAGAAATCAGAAGCTGACTGTATATGCTATCAAGTTCATAACATTTGTATTACCAAAAATACATGGACAACATTGATTTGAGTGCCACGATTTTACGAATCTGGGACAACAAACACAGTTTAGCATCATTTTATTAAAGATTAAACTACCCATATATTTTCCCACTGGCCTGTCAGAATCAAGTATTCTAGACAATAATTCAATAACTATTATAAATAATGAAATTATTAAAGGTAGGTAAGCACAGTGTGTTGATCTGATTTCAGAAATGGTTTCATGGGAACTTCTGTACATGAAGCAATGAGAGTCCGAGTCAAACAGAGTGTGTTGTTCAAGGCAGTTTTTTCCTTTTCTCCTGTAGAGTGTCCTGAGATCTCTGTTGTTCTGAGAGAGGACTGACCTTATTCTGAGATTTCTCACAGTATCAGAGATTGCATTCATTCACATCACAAGTCAATCAGGCTGTTTTAGGTTTTTTATTACGGGGTTCATGTGACTTTTTAAATCTAGCCCATATCAGACTAATATGCAACAAGCAACACTCTTGAACTGTTCAATTAGTGCATTTTTCCTTTTTGTGTTGACACTTACTATTGTGATATTTAGGTTGAACATATGGAAGGGATTGTTCTTTATAAAATAGGCAATAGGCATTAGTTACGTGGTGTTTTTCTACCAATGCCAAATTGTAATAATTTTCATAGTAAACCATCATGCCAAACAGAGTCAAAAACTTTTTTTAAATCAACAAAACATGTAAATATTTTTCCGTTTACCCTTTAGATTTTTGTTCATTAGAGTGTGGAAAGAATAGATGTGGTCAGTTGTGCTTTGTTTTGGTAAAAAGCTCATTTGTGATTAACTGTATTTAGGATGTTGTGTTTTGTAAGGACTATGACTATGCGGCTATTTATTATATTGCAAAAAAGCCTTGCTAGGTTACTGCCCACACAAATGCCACAACAATTACTGTGATCGAATCTATTCTCCTTTTTATCTATGAGGCAAAAAATGAGAATCCAGCAGAAAGACAGGGTGCAATGTATTTGTCAGAACATGGCTGATTCCTCTACTGGATCTCTAGCAGCACGCCTGTCGTTACACTCGATGATTGAATGGCACAGTTGTGTTTTGCTCTGTGTTGTGTGTTTAACCTCTCTCTGATGCGGGTGTCTGCCTGTCTCAGATTAGCAATGCATATTTGACAGCAGCTGTAAAATCCATCACTGCTCAACATCTGGCCCTGCAGGGAAACCCTTTTATAGGGGACACATGACTGCACACCGAGCCCGGTCCGTCCCAGCGAAACACAGCTGTCAGGTTAACCACTTCCAGGTGAGTGTGTTCCTCTGCGCTTCTGTCTGAGGACTGAAACCATCTCACACGTCCTCCGTTCACACTTTACCTCAGCTCTACTGCCCAATAAAGGCACATGGGTAAATGAATGCTAATGATTCACAAACACACTGATTCAGCTCACTGAAGAGGCGACAGTAAGGAAGGCGTTTGTTGTCTCATAAGTTGTAAGAAAATGCAGGACAGAACTCTGTTCCAGTTATAATCCCTATAAAATGACGGTTTTCCCTGTGGACTGTACAGCATTTGCCTCACTTCTGGATCACAGTCCACCAAAAATCATAGAGTTCACATAAATCTCCATTTCAGTCTTATGGGACGCTCTGTAAACACACTGTTGCTTGTCAGACCTAGCAACAGTAACCAAGGGGGCAGAGCTCACAGTCAGGGGTCGAGTGAGTCCTCAAAGCTTTGACGAGGCACACAGTATGGACAATATCTCAATGTCACTGCATTAGATGAGATACAGTGAGTTTTACTGTAACTCCTGATCTGATCTCACTGTAGATCAGCACATTAACAGTGAACATGATCCGATAATGCTTCACAACCACACAGTGTGATAATAAAATGTTATTATTTTCTTATCAATTAATTATTATTAATATATTATTTTATTATTAATTTATTATTAACATTTCATATATACAGTTAGGTCCATATATATATATATGGACACTGACACAATTTTCATAATTTTGGCTCTGTATGCCACCAGAACAGAATTAAAATGAAACAATCAAGATGAAATTCAAGGGGTTGAGCAAAAGTATAAAATAAAATATAATTAATAAAAAATAAAAATAATATAATTATTTTCTATGTTTCTGAGCTCACCAGCGCTCTTGTTTTCTCTGAATGTACCAAACTGTTGATTTGGCTCCTAATGTTCCTGCTATCTCTCTGATGGATTTTTGTTTTTGAAGCCTAACAATCATCTGTTTCTCTTGTATGAAGAGATCCTTTGACCTCATGATGTGGTTCACAGCAACAGCTTCCAAATACAAATGACACACTTAGAATCAACTCCAGACCTTTTACCTGTTTAATTGATGTAGAAATAACGAAGGAATAACCCACATCTGTCCATGAAACAGCTTTTGAGTCAACTGTTCAATTACTTATGGTCCCTTGAAAAAAGTGGGAGGTACATATTAAAGAGCCGTAATTCCTTAAACTTTCCTCCAATTTTGATCAGAATACCCTCAAATTAAAGCTTGGAGTGTGCACTTTAAGCCCATATTTGTTATATAACCATAACTTGAATATGTTTTGGTCAGAAGCATATATATATATATATGCAACATGTGCCAAATATCTTTAAAATTTTGTGAAGAGAATTGTTTTATAAATGTTTACAACAAAAGAACCTGCGGTTTTACACCAAAAGAAAAGCTCTATGGTTTAACTTTTGAAAGCAAAAACCCCCAAAAAACAACATAAATATTAAAATTGTAATTGTACTGTTGTTATACTACTACTACAACTACTAATAGTTATTATATAAATTAAGAATTATGAAATACTTTATAGTTTAACTTTATAAGCATTACAGTTTTTTTCTTTAATGATTTGTTTAATTTGTGTAATTTAATTAAATAACTAGAAGAAGAAGAAGAAGAATACCAAACATATGTTTTCCCCCCAAATTTGTTCTGCCTTTGTTTTTTGTTTTGTTTTTTGCACATAGTTTCATGGCCAGTTAAAATATTGGCATCACTTTATTTTTCAGTCCTGTTCTGCATACAAGTATAACTGGGTAATAACTAGTTAATAACCCTGAACCTAACCCTAAACCTAACCTTAACCCATGTAGGTACCTTATATTACCCAGTACTTTTTTGGAAAAATACACTGTAAGTATTATTTATGGCTGGTAAATTCACTGAAGTCGGCAGCCATTGGCAGGTTTGGCAAAATGTCAGTTTCCGGCCCTGTCTACATGTATTTGAGTAGATGTATCTTATTATTCAAACCCAAACAAGCTTTAAAGCTGGAATATAAATAGAAATATAAATGAAATATAACAGCTGAGCATCACAGCATGCATACTCATTTATTCAGAGGAGACTGTGGGAAATGTTTGAGTATGCACCGGAATTCCTCAGAGGCTCATTTGACCTCTATTACCTCTTACCCTTCTGCCCTTTGACCTGGACTTCTCTATTTGTAGTAATGCGATGACCATATGAGAGCCAGTTTGTAGTCTGAGAACATGTGGATTGGTCTGTATGCATCTCATATGAGGCTAAGGATTTAGCTGAAGAGTTTCTCAGGCCACCGGAGCACAGCGCAGGGACTGGACTGCAGCAGGCCGAGCACTCGGAGGTCACAGGGTGAGACACGGAGCTGTGCTGGATAACGCTTTGCAGCAGCTCATCCGACTGAAGTTCAGCTCTCCCGCTCTGAAGAGGTGAGGAAAGATCAACTCTCTCCCCGGGAAGCTCACGTGATCTGGACAAGCCACTCAGGTCCTGTTTTCATCGGCCCAGCGAGTACGTCAGATCTGGGATCAGTTTTCCATCTGTGGCGGGGCAGAGATCAAGGCTTGGGTAAAAAGGCCTGCTCACGGATCAGTGTTTGAGAGCAGGCCAGGGTCTAACCCATAATGTGTTCTGCAGTCCACATTAATGAGCATCAGAGGAGAACGTAACGTTTGGCTGCTCAGGACGGGTTTCCCTACACAACCAGACACTGATGCTTACACAACACTGGCATAAGAGCGAAACCCATCGCTTCATCAGTACACTGCATCTGATGGTTGCACCGGTTTGTACAGAAAGAGCTGCTCTACCAGCCAGACCAGTTCCAGCATGAACCAGTCTGGAGATCCCTGACTGTTCCCAGAAAGGATGACACCCACAATCCATTTCTACCAAACACTAGGTATCAAAATCATACGGGGAACATGCAGTTCCATTTGCAGTTGTTTTTCCTTTATTATTGGTCTCCGCTGGTCCTGTACTGGTCTTCTGTCACACGCTCAGGTTGTTTTGCTCTGTCTCTGTGACCTCTGAGTGTCTATTGGGCTTCGCTCACACATTTCCCCTGTCCTTCTGTCTCTCTTTTCCATCACACAAAAATCACGGTCACTAAAGTCAGAATCTGTGGACGTGATGTTGTTTCTGACAGGTTTGCAGCCGCCCAAAGGCTCTCAGATGAAGTATGTCCCTGCTGTGACTCAGCGACCTGCAGCAGTGAAGATGCAAGCACTTTGTGTTGCTGAGCCATATGTCAAACACTCCTTGGAGGTGTTCAGATCATCTTATCGAGTGCACAGGAACGCAATAACTACTCTCCGGCTGTTTCGTAATTATAAGAGCGCAAAGTGCAGACTTGTGTTCTCGTGGATGCCGGTCTTTTAAGAATGAACTCTGGAGGACGCAAGAACATAGAGCATACATTACCTTTTTATTTATTTATTTTCTATTTATTTGACTTTTTGTTTTATTTTATTAGTATTTGTGTAAATAAGTATGCATGTTTAATGTTAACATATGCTTGGTCAACGTTACGATTCATTTTAATATGCCAATAAAAAGCATGCAGGTTTTCTTAAGGTCTTTAACATTTAACATTCTTTAACATGGACTTTACCTTCGACAGGTGATGAAGATGTTTAACAAGAATACAAGGTTGCATTAGAAGACATACTGAGAAACGGCATCTGAACCTGACCTTAGCACAGACAAACTCTGCTCGTGTTATTTTCAGAAAAACTAGCTAAGCTACTTGTCTTAAACTTTATTTCGATAGTCCCATCTAGTGAAAATTAGAAACACTAAAATGTTTGAAATATATTTATTTCATGCTAAGTATACTACAAATACATTTTTATTTTTATGTTCTTGATAAAATACCTGCAATTGTACTTTTAGTATATTTAACTAAGTCTGCTAAATTGGAACTAATTTTGTACTTAATGCACTTTAATTGTGCTGAAGTAGTGCTGAAGTCCAGCTAGAGATATACTGAAGTATGTTTGATTGTGCTAAACTGGAACTACTGCAAGTGTGCTTCAGGTACACTTCAAATATCTCACATTTAAAGGCTGATATTATTCAAAGATCATACAATCCTCATCAAGAGTGACATTAAAACACATTTAGGCTTAATATTAAAATATTATGCATTGTGCACAAGTAGTACTCCAAACAAAGTTTAATTATAATTTTAATATCAGTAATTATATTAGTTGATTTGAATAAATGTATTTTACTTTTTTACTAGGGCACTTTAGACATTCAACTGACTATAAGCAATTTTGCAACTACTGGACATGTCAAATGATTCTACCAACCGCCAGCTAACAGCAGTCCACTAACAGTGTTCTTGTTGCTCTCTCGGAGGAAGGCACGTGCCGAAACACAGGACTTGGGGCGTTTTTCCATTTCTTGGATGTAGCCATCTGATAATAAAGGCTTTTTCATTTACAAGAGTGCCATGGTCATTCTGAAGTTTTCTTTGATGAGCAGTCCACTAATACTCTAATGAGTATTGAAAAGTTACTTATAGTCAGTAGAATGTCTAAAGTGGACTATTGAAATAAAGTGTGACTGCTCATTTTTTTTTTACAGAAATGGAAGGGAGGAGAAAAACATGAGTGTTTTGTCCAGTCCTGCCATGGTTACATGCGCTGCCATCACCTTTAGGAGGACAGACGGTTTGAGTGCATCTGGAAGGACATCGCTAACACAGAGAGGAGACCATGTATCGGTGGAAGAAGGCCAGATCTTTTGAAACGGTCAGATGTGAGAGCAACGGTGCTTCATTCACCACACACACATCAGCTCCACAGAAACAACACTCACGGTGACATCACTGAAACACTTCACTGCCGATAATGATGATGATAAAGTATACGACTTTCCATTAACGTGTTTCCCACACGCGTGATTAGAGGCCTCCTGGGTTTAATAGCAGAATGAGCTGCTCGTTTGCGGTTTTTAATCAGGACATGATTAGACTGCTGATGGCCATTCAGCTCTCTCAGTTATCTCACAAAACCACAATCCACTCATTTGGCTTTATTTACTTCAGAATGGGAACAAAACTGGCCGAAATGTTTGTTTAAAAATGCAGAAACACTGAGCTGCAGTGTTTCCACAGGCTGAGCGCACATGTGGAGATGTTTAGTGTCCGTTTTAACGGGCTTCTGTCTCAAACTGCTCTAATTGAAGAGGAAGAGCGCGAGGGAGGCAGTCGTTAACAGACATTACAGCTCACACTGCACTTCTTACTCACGTAATTCCTTCTGTTTATGACACACACACACACACACACGTCTGGTTTGCTATCCTTGTGGGGACTCTCCATAGGCGTAATGGTTTTTATACTGTACTTACTGTATGTGCTATTGCTCTACACCAACCCTACACCTAAACCTACCCCTTACAGACACACACACACACACACCAACCCTACACCTAAACCTACCCCTTACAGACACACACACACACACACCAACCCTACACCTAAACCTACCCCTTACAGACACACACACACACACACACACAACCCTACACCTAAACCTACCCCTTACAGACACACACACACACACACACACACACACACACACACACACACACACACACACACACACACACACACACACACACACCTAAACCTACCCCTTACACACACACACACACACACACACACACACACACACACACACACACACACACACACACACACACACACCAACCTACACCTAAACCTACCCCTTACACACACACACACACACACACACACACACACACACACACACACACACCAACCTACACCTAAACCTACCCCTTACAGACACACACACACACCAACCCTACACTAAACCTACCCCTTACAGACACACACACACACACACACACACACCAACCCTACACCTAAACCTACCCCTTACAGACACACACACACACACACACACACACACCAACCCTACACCTAAACCTACCCCTTACAGGAGACTTTCTGCTATTCCAGATTTTCAATACACTCCATTCTGTGTGATTTATTAACTCAATTTAGGTCCCCACCGTGACACGAGTCCCCATGAGTCTGTGTGTATTCAGGTTTAAGTCCCCACCTGAATAGAAAAACACACACACTCACACACACACACACACACACACACACACACACACACACACACACACACACTCGCACTCGCACTCGCACACGCACACGCACTCGCACTCGCACTCGCACACGCACACGCACACGCACGCACACGCACTATCAGCTGCAGGCCTTTCACACTCTTAGACATGCTGCATTCTTCAGCTGTAAACACACACATGAACCGACTCATACACACTCCACGCATGCATTCACTGCAGTAAATCACACACATGTGCACAGACATCATGCATGCACACAGCACGCTACATAGATTAGACATACTCTTCCACACATCGCTCACATGGGTGGACTTTCAACACACCTACACGCGTGTGCCAGTTCAACACATGCTCAATACAGCTACCCCTGAGAAAAACAAGAGCACTTCAGTGTATTGAATGTGTGCTTGTAGTGTACTTCAAATCTTTGTGTATTGTTTTTTGTGGTTTACGGGGACAAAATGTGTATAATAACATGGGTATGACAGAGGTATTACAGTTTGAAGGTGGTTTATGAGGACAATTTATGTCCCCGTAAATCAAAAGGCTTAAAAAACATACTAAATGGTGTTTTTTTAAAATCTAAAAATGCCTGTAGTCTCCTGTAAGGGGTAGGTTTAGGTGTAGGGTTGGTGTAGGACAATAGCACATACAGTAAGTACAGTATAAAAACCATTACGCCTATGGAGAGTCCCCGTAAACCACTAAAACAAACGTTTGTGTTTTCTCAGTAGAAATGTTTCTCAGTATTTGGCAGTACATTTTAACCATATTTCAGCATGGTTTATGTAATAATAGAAGTAATTAGGAAATTACACATAAAGATGCACTTAAGTTCTACTGAAGTGTGCCAGAGAGCACTTTAAACAGTGACGCAGAGGAGACGGATTGTTGAATAAAGTCATTATTTTTGTTTTCTTTTGCGCACAAAGTATTCTCGTAGCTTCGTAAAATTACGGATGAACCCCTGATGTCACATGGACTATTTTACCGATGTCCTCGCTGTGTTTCTGGACCTGGATCGTGTGAGGACACTAGCTGTCTACGGAGGGTCAGAGAGCGCTCGGATTCCATCAAAAATATCTTACGGGTTTGGAACAACATGAGGTGAGTAATTAATGACAGAATTTTCATTTTTTTGGGTGAACTATACCTTTAATATAAGCAAACTTCTTTTGCCCTTCCTCACCAACGGCCATGACACACACACACACACACACACACTGCTAGCGATGGCCGGCTGTCAGCATCAGCTAATAACAACAGCATGCTAGTGTGGCAGAACAGAGCCAGGAAATCAGTCACACCTGAACAGATCATCAGCACCCAATTTCCTCACAATCTACAAACCAAGCTCTGCAGCTGCTGGAGGAGTGTTTTCTGTCTCACTCTCTCCCACGTCAGATCCAAGGACAACTATAAGGTCTTAAATTGTGCTCATTAAATATTTATGTTTATCTATGTTTATTGTCAGTGGTGTAGAGGTATGAAGCACAGCTCACGCTAAATTAACTTTCAAAGCGAGCAGCTGTGTGTGGGTCAGAAGTGCACGAGCGGCCCACTAACCTCCAGACTGTTCTGGAGCTCCACTAGAGCCTCATGTGTGCAGACGTTATACCACCAAACACACACACACACACACACACACACACACACGAGTCACAACACACTATATGACCACAGAAAAACTCCTCACAAACACAGACTCCCAGACGTGAAAATCCTGTCCTCATTTACTCACACTCACATCACTCCAAACCCATATGACTTTCATTCATCCTCAACACAAATGAAGGTAATATTCTCATCATTTCTGTCCATCTGCTGAAAGTCCACACAACCAAAATTTGCAAGCTTCAAAAATACTTTGTGAAAGTAATCCATACAAATCTTACAGTTCAGACCGAGTTTTCTGAAGAGGTGCAGATGCTTTAAATGATGAGCACATTTCATTCACATATAAACACTGATGAACACACAAACAGAAGCTCCACACACACACACACACACACACACACACACACACACACAGTGGTGGTTTTAATAAGACTTTGCTGTTCTAGGTGGCTGATTTTGTTGGTGCCTCGACTTTAAAGCTCTTTATAAAGATACACGCTGTCACACATTGCTGGGTTCCTTCTGCTCATATAAAGCAGCTCAACACATTAACATCCACACCGTCCTGAAGACCATGATCCAAGTCCTCAACTCCCACAGAAGATTTGTCCTTCTCTCTCTATATGGAATCAGACATCTATATGTCTTGCATGATAGAAAAATGAATAAAAGGGACTGAAAAGCCCAGTCTGACGGGACGAGAAGCCCCACGGAGGAGCAGAGCCAGCAGAGTAATGAGATCTTCCATACGCGAGTCGTGACATCAGCCCTCATCACGTGAAATGATCTCATGAGGCTTTTAATCTGTCACAACCGATCGGCTCAGAGTCTGCAGGAGCTTCATCTGAAGTAACAGCTCATCACTTCGTTCCAAGTGTCAAATGTTTGCAGTGGTTTCTGCTGAAGGTCAGCTCATTGAGACGTCCTGTGTCCTGAATCGTGGAACAGTAAGGGCTAAAGGTCACAGGTTTGAATCCTGCAAGCAACCCTCCTACCAGAGTCCTGTGCCTGTAATAAAAAGGCCAATGGAAATGGTTTTGAGGGCAAAGCACATGCTCGGTGAATATTCTCTTATTATATATATTAACAGTTTAAAATCAATGAATTGAAAATGAGTCTAACGGGTGATGTTTTCCATCTGCAAACTGTGCCAAAGTTATTACACAAAATGACATCTGCAGCAGAGTACTGTGACAATTTAACTTCATACGTCACAATCACTCATTTTCATGTGAAGTATATTTATACAGTAGTAGATATTATGTTTCTAATGGTTCTTAAACAGGTTACCTGGCCATGTGATATTTCCACACATCACAGTCTCTCTCTCACTCACACGTTGGTTTTTAATTAAGCGTAATGGTTTTTACATACACCAACCCCTCACCTACCCCCCTCTGCATTTTTAGACACACACACACACACACACACACACACACACACACACACACACACACACACACACACACACACACACACACACACACACACACACACACACACACACACACACACACACACACACACACACACACACACACACACACACACACACACACACACACACACACACACACACACACACACACACACACACACACACACACGGAGTGATGGACTAATACTCAAACCTGGCTAGTGTGTAAAATAGAAATACTCCGCTAGTACGATCTCTAGCGCCCTCTCGCTGCAGGAAGTCTAATCACATTTTTCTACTTGTTTTTAAAGGTAATTTGCATGTGCAAACCTGGTAGACTACAAGAAAAAACAAACAACATTGAAAAACTGTCAGACAGTAAAGAGAGAAACTCTTCTCGGACTGCACAGTGTCATACAGATGTGTGAAATATCCTATCAATCCTGAACCGTTTTCATATTTCTGGTTATAGGACGGGAAAAAGAAGAACAGCCGAAGAGCCAAAGAAAAGGAAGACAAACGAGATTCACAGCTTTCTGTGCAGATTCTGAGATTATCTGTGAGAAATGTGTAAAGTTCAGATTATAAACCGACTGCAGCTTCAGTGCGGTGTGTGAACCAGTAAAGCAGAGAACGTTTGATTTATCAGAAAAGAAAAGCATTAAACTGAATCACGTGTCTGTTTCATGCATTCTGGTGCTTAACTCTGTTCTCTTGCGTTCGTTCCCGTGATGTCACTGAACACAATCACTTACACTGTTTATCAAATTTATTTTCTCCTCTACAAATAAAGACAGTAGTTCAAAATTCTCATACAGACAAGGAGAAAACGAGAAGAGTTTTCCTGATGAAAGCTCATTTAAATAAAGTAAAAAAGCAGGTTTACATTTCATACAACATCTCTCCATCACAGATAACAGAAGCATGCTAGAGCAGGGCATCATGGGACGGTTTCAGACACATCATCATCATCACAGATGGTCTGAGCTAGATTTGACCAAAGCCATGAAGATCAGAGGCGACAACAAAACATAATTCAATGAGAAGAAAACCACTTCCGTGAAAGCCTCTGCAAAGAAAATGTCCCTCCGGCCACAAGAGAACTGAACAGAGATATCAGCGAATATCACAAACCATTCACTAATCAACCGTTCTGGGTGGAAGAAATTATTTACAACAGTCCCTTGAGTCAGATGAAGCGTGAGCGGCGACGTCTGTCCTGTGTGCCGTTAGTGGTTCGGGACAAAAGCAGCAACACATTCAAGACTCGATGCCTGCAAACGAAAACATTAACGGCAGAAGATTCTGTGACAGCCTAAAATCTCGTATTATTTATATCAAAAACAATCTCCGCCATCAGGTTCAGTGTCTAAAAAGAGAAATGTAATGAGAAAAGCCCAGCAGAGCACAGTATATATACATGCAGAAATGCGTGACTGTGATGGACGAGAATACATACAAAATCATTAATTATATTCAAATCAACATTTATATCACACACATCCAATAGAAGCACATCGTTTTTAAATAATCTCAATAAAAATCTGTAAAAAAAAAAAATTTAAGTAATAAAAGAAAGAAAAACAAAACAAAACAAGCATGTATAAAAAGAGAGCAGATGATAGAGGAGCAGGTCTCAGTCCGATCCGCTCTGGCTGATGAAGTAACCCGCGCTCCTCCGTCTCTGCAGCGGCTGCGGCCGGCTGCGCAGGGAGCTGTGGTTACCGTGGTGATGGTGAGGGGGCGGGGCAGGGGGCGGGTCTCTGAGGGAGGGCGGGACTACAGAGGACTTGATTGGGATGATCCGGGTGTCCATCACCTCACAGTCCACCTGCATCATCATCTCATAGCCGCCCTGAGACGAGTTATACACCGAATCTACACACACACACACACACACACACACACACACATTTACTCACAACACTCAACTAGAGCTGCATCATGATTTCTGCATCTCTTGATTTCTTAAGTCTAACCATCGTCCCACTGCTTATTTATCCTGGAAACGTTTCATTATCTTGCAATGGTAATGATTTCAGATGTCAAGAGTTTAAATCCCTCAATCAGAACTTTTTCCTTAAATCAATGCATTTTCTGCCCAGTGGTGTAACTGATCTCTCCAACCTGGCAACCGTGCGCATGTGATTTCTCTGCATTGTGGAAAACACCGGCAAACATGTGAATGTGTTTAAGCGATCTCTGCTGAGAGATTCTGCTCTAATAACAGCGTTACACAGCCAGTCTGTTTGCCTTCACACAGACGTGTGTGCTGTTTACCACACGCCAAAAATTAAATGACACACACAGGAAACAGAGGCAAGCATCTACGGGACGCAGGCGTACACAATAATGATCTTTTACATTGCAATCCTTTCATTTTTAATATTTGGCATGTTTGTGTGCTGCTGCACGTGTGTGATAAGCAGAGTGTGCACGCGATGCGCACCCACTTATAGGTGCATATTACTAACATGCCCTTTAAATGACAAAAAAAATACTGCGCCACTGACTTCAGACCAGGTTTCAGTTGGTTAATGGTGCAATCGTTCTCAGTTGCCTCAAAATAGCAACGCACCTGAACACACCTGGTTTTCAGACCAGCTCGCCCATGAGCGAACAAATGCATTTGCTACAGTTGAGGTCAAAAGTTTACTTCTCCCTTTCAGGATCTGAAAAATGTAAAAAAAAAAAAAACAATAACTATGTATTAAGAGCCGGGGGGTGGAAACTTTTGAACAGAATGGACATATGTACATTTTTCTTATTTTGCCTAAATATCATATTTTTTTCATTTAGTACTGCCCTTCAAGAAGCTACAGAAGATGCATGATTTGACCTCGGCTGTATTTAAACAACATGGCGCAGGATGTGAAAATGATAACCGCGTCGGGCTGAAACTAGCAAAGGAAACACTTGCGGCGCGCCTTGCGCCGGGTGTAAGATATAGCCCCAAGCGTTTAACCACTATCGTGTAGCCTTACACTGAACCTGCATGAGACATGTTTCAGAACACCTTCATGTGTTTGACAGAATACATAAATGATACTCATCTTTGGGTGACGCGACCGATTAAACTCACCGTTGATGGCCATGGCAGGCATGACCAGAGACATCTTGGGCCGAGTGGTTTTATTGTGGCTGATGGCTGGTAACAGCAGGTGATCCTGCAGGAGTCGGGATGAGAGTGAGTGAGTGAGTGAGTGAGAGAGAGAGAGAGACAGACGAGTGTGTTCTTTCTGTGCTTATCCTGCTCTCTTACCCGTCTGAATGACACCACATAGAAAGTGTCCTCGCGCCGGTCAATAGCGTCCAGAAAGTCGCTGTAGCTGATCTCTGGCCCGGGCAGCACCTGCAGCTGACTGCCAGGACAAACCAGGAACGCGTTTCATGAACATTTTAATGAAATAAAACATTTCCAGCACTTGCTTTACTCCGAGAATCTGTGGTTACCTTTCGATGGAGCGATGAGCCTGAATTGGGAGGTACCTGGAGAAGTTTGTCTTTCTGTGCTGAGCTTTCTGCTGATGAGAGGCAAAGAACACGGATAAACTAGTGCTGACAAACTATTCATCACATCCAAAATAAAAGCTTTTGTTTACATAATGAGTGCATACTGTTATATATAAACAAATCTTATATATATATATATACAGTGAGGAAAGTAAGTATTTGAACACCCTGCTATTTTGCAAGTTCTCCCACTTAGAAATCATGGAGGGGTCTGAAATTGTCATCGTAGGTGCATGTCCACTGTGAGAGACATAATCTAAAAAAAAATCCAGAAATCACAATGTATGATTTTTTAACTATTTATTTGTATGATACAGCTGCAAATAAGTATTTGAACACCTGAGAAAATCAATGTTAATATTTGGTACAGTAGCCTTTGTTTGCAATTACAGAGGTCAAACGTTTCCTGTAGTTTTTCACCAGGTTTGCACACACTGCAGGAGGGATTTTGGCCCACTCCTCCACACAGATCTTCTCTAGATCAGTCAGGTTTCTGGCCTGTCGCTGAGAAACACGGAGTTTGAGCTCCTCCAAAGATTCTCTATTGGGTTTAGGTCTGGAGACTGGCTAGGCCACGCCAGAACCTTGATATGCTTCTTACAGAGCCACTCCTTGGTTATCCTGGCTGTGTGCTTGGTCATTGTCATGTTGGAAGACCCAGCCTCGACCCATCTTCAATGCTCTAACTGAGGGAAGGAGGTTGTTCCCCAAAATCTCATGAAACATGGCCCCGGTCATCCTCTCCTTAATACAGTGCAGTCGCCCTGTCCCATGTGCAGAAAAACACCCCAAAGCATGATGCTACCACCCCATGCTTCACAGTAGGGATGGTGTTCTTGGGATGGTACTCATCATTCTTCTTCCTCCAAACACGTTTAGTGGAATTATGACCAAAAGTTCTATTTTGGTCTCATCTGACCACATGACTTTCTCCCATGACTCCTCTGGATCATCCAAATGGTCATTGGCAAACTTAAGTCGGGCTGGACATGTGCTGGTTTAAGCAGGGGAACCTTCCGTGCCATGCATGATTTCAAACCATGACGTCTTAGTGTATTACCAACAGTAACCTTGGAAGCGGTGGTCCCAGCTCTTTTCAGGTCATTGACCAGCTCCTCCCGTGTAGTTCTGGGCTGATTTCTCACCTTTCTTAGGATCATTGAGACCCCACGAGGTGAGATCTTGCATGGAGCCCCAGTCCGAGGAGATTGACAGTCATGTTTAGCTTCTTCCATTTTCTAATGATTGCTCCAACAGTGGACCTTTTTCACCAAGCTGCTTGGCAATTTCCCGTAGCCCTTTCCAGCCTTGTGGAGGTGTACAATTTTGTCTCTAGTGTCTTTGGACAGCTCTTTGGTCTTAGCCATGTTAGTAGTTGGATTCTTACTGATTGTATGGGGTGGACAGGTGTCTTTATGCAGCTAACGACCTCAAACAGGTGCATCTAATTTAGGATAATAAATGGAGTGGAGGTGGACATTTTAAAGGCAGACTAACAGGTCTTTGAGGGTCAGAATTCTAGCTGATAGACAGGTGTTCAAATACTTATTTGCAGCTGTATCATACAAATAAATAGTTAAAAATCATACATTGTGATTTCTGGATTTTTTTTTTTTTGATTATGTCTCTCACAGTGGACATGCACCTCGATGACAATTTCAGACCCTCCATGATTTCTAAGTGGGAGAACTTGCAAAATAGCAGGGTGTTCAAATACTTATTTTCCTCACTGTATATATATATATATATATATATATATATATAATATAAATGCATGTGTGTGTATTTATATACACCGTACACAAACATATTATGTAAACAAAAACTTTTATTTTTAATGTGATTAATCACGATTAATAGTTTAAACAAAGCAAATCCTGTGTGAATTACACTAATGTGTCAACGTAGGGCAGCTCATCTCTGTTTTACTGCAAACGTGGAGCCATGCAACAAACGCTGCTCTACTCACTGAACAACAGTCACAGGGAACTGCACTGGATTGTGATGCTTTGAGAGGAATGGTGTGCATGCACTGCACTGAGTCTGTATGATATGAGAAAGCTTGCTGAGTCACAGAGCAGCTGTGGTTTCACACCTGAGCTATTTTAGTCTTCTTCACAACCTTCGCCTTTCCATCAGACTTCCTGTTGATCTGATGCCGATGAACCCATCCACGCAGCTCATCCGCCAACCTGATGCAGAAACAGAGAGAGTAAAGCGCTCTGAACCAATCGAGTCGTCTTAGGTGTGAAAGGTACAGCGGTATCAAATGTACTGTCCCTTAAAAAGAAAGAAAGAAAAAATACGAAAAAGGGAAATCAAAAAGAAAGAATTCGACATATTACTTTAATAGTTATTAACTGCTGATCAAAAGTCTGGACACACCTGCTCATTCTTTGGTATCACTATTTTAGAACAGTAAATTTAATAAAAAAATTATTTAATTTAATATGTGACCCTGCAGCACAAAAGCAATCATAAGCAGCACAGATATATTTATAGCCAACAATACATTGTATGGGACAAAATTATACATTTGTCTTTTATGCCAAAAATCATTAGGATATTAAGTAAAGATCATGTTCCATGAAGATATTTTGTAAATTTCCTACCGTAAATATATCAAACCTTCATTTTTAATCAGTAATATGCATTGCTAAGAACTTCATTCGGACAACTTTAAAGGAGATTTTCTCAATATTTTGATTTTTTTGCACCCTCAGATTCCAGATTTTTGTCCGATCCTAACAAACCATACATCAATGGAAAGATTATTTATTCAGCTTCAGATGATGTATGAATGCTTATGGTAAAGTCAGACAAATGTGTCCTAGGCTTTCACTGGTAGTGTCTTTAAAATTGATCAGATGATTGATTTACTGCAGTCAAATGCAACAACACTGCGGTTAAGTGTGGATAAGTAAATGATGAAAACGAGATGAGATGACTGAGATAAAGGGCTATAATGCTGGGTTATTTGTTCAGGACGCACTGACCTGACGGACTCGGAGCGGTTGAACTGTCTGCAGTCAGAGAAGTATCTGTCTATGTCCTCCAGGAGCAGGTCTTTGACGTCACTGAACACGCCGCTCTGATTCCTGAAGGACAAACGCAGGCTCACACACACTGACGAGGTCTGTGTGTGTGTGTGTGTGTGTGTGTGTGTGTGTGATTCTGGACGGTCATCTCACCTGAACTGATACGAGACCGCAGCCTTCTTGTCCAGCTCTCCTTTGCTCCAGGGCTCTTCTTCCTCTCGGTCCGTCTTTCTCTCGCTCGCTCGTCTCAGGCTCATCTCCTGAGACTTCTCAAACTCCAGCAGGCGTCTTCCTGTCAGCGGAGCAGCCGCTTCCTGCAGTCCAGCTTCCAGCGTCCGGTCTCTGAAACTGCAGGAGAGACAGCCACAGAATGACCCTTCGTCGAAAACTAAATTCACTTCTGACACAGTGTTTGTGGATTTGATTTTGCTTCCTGAACAATTCTTTTAGTACTTGTGTTTATACATGTGACCTTGACCACAAAACCAGTCATAACGGTCAATTTTTTGAAATGCTGAGATTGAGATTTCAATAAATAATCTTTCCATTGATGTATGGTTTGTTATGATCGGACAATATTTGGCTGAGATACAACTATTTGAAAACCTGGACTCTGAGGGCGTCAAGCAGCCCAGTCATTAGACGGATTCGGTCGGATCCGTGAGGAGTGTAAACTCCAGAGTCTGTAGAGTTCAGTTCACTCCGCAAGCAAACCTCTGGACTCAACATGGGATTGATCAATGCATGCTGGTGAACTTTATCATAGTTTATAGTTATATGGTAACAAAAGTGGTAAACGTTCAACCTGTTTTTCATCAGCAGCATTATTTGTGATTTGAATTTTGTGAACGGGAGTTGCTCTTTTGCTATAAGAGCTTCAGATGCTTTGCGATCTTGTCGTTACGAAAACATAATTGTCTGTTCTGCTTATATCTATGCGCCTTTTAATTTTAAGACTAAAGCAAAAGATGGATTCATTGTTATTCTTAATTAAAAAGCACAACAATAAAACAGTAAGATACAATGACAAACTAGCTTACATAAAACTAAGAAGATGACACATGGCATACACATGCTGTATAATATACAGACTAATAAATTACAAATAAAGAAAGAAAAAGAAAGAAAGAAAGAAAGTCTCCATAGTGTAAAGTGAGGTAAACAGTAAAGATAACACTTTTCAAAATGAAAACAAAAAGAAAAGTAAAACTAAACTGGCTGTGGTGACGGTGCCTGCATTTTATTTTTTTCCCACAAGAATACCGACATGTTCACCTTCTCTGGTTTCTCTAGTTCGGCTTTTACTTTAGCTTTAAAAATCAAATCCTCCGTCCACCATTGTTTCCTCAACACTGGCGTCAACAAGCGCCTCTCTTCACGTGATCAGGGAAACCTGCTCTGCAGCGCTCGCCGTATGGAGCAGAGCACACCATGCACTCGCACAAATGACACCGCGTCAAATTTTAACTGCCGCATTCTCAAAAAATGCAACCATTTTGGTCTTGATGACCAGGTTGGGTGCGTTTAATAAGAGACTCCCTCAGAACTCACTCAAAGATTATTCTGTTTTTTCATCACAAAGAACAGATTCGAGAGTCATTTGTTCATGAACTGGATCTACACGTCACTGTATGTTTGTTGTCTGAAAACGCTGTCAGAGTTGTTTATTCTGATGTTCCACCTGCATTGGCACAAGAACCAAAAAACAAAAAAGATCTGACGACCCTCTTTGCTAATGAGTTTGGAGTGCGTGCTGGTTTACCTGACGGGGCCGAAGGTGATGAAGAGGAACAGAGCCATCACACACAGCGCTCCCTTGTTGCTGCCGGACTCCGAGGCCTGTTTGGCACAACACACAATTAGACACAGCATGTAAACCCCAGAGAACGTGAAGCGTTGCTGTGCAGGATCAGCGCCTGACCTCTCTCCCGGCGAGCCGCAGCCGCAGCGCTTGGTTCTCCTTGCGCAGACGCTCGTTCTCCTGCTGCGCCTCCCGCAGCTGCGCCTCCAGGTTCTGCAGGTACTCCTTCTTCTTCTTGCGGCTCTGGCAGGCCGATTCCCGGTTCTTGATCATGCGCTGCTGCCTCTTCAAAACCTTCACCTGAGGACCAGACGAGTGCATTCACTAATTCTGCCCGACCATCTGGTTTTGATCAATCAACTAAATATGTGCATCACAAATGAAAGGGTTATTTGTGACCCGTGCTGGCAAAATGAGTCGGAATGAGCAAATTTTCAAAAATGAGTTATTTTTATTTTCACATTAAAACACCAAAATAATATATGACTTGCTGGAATCAGACAAAAAAAAATAAAAAATGACTGAGCTACAAGCGTTTGACGGCGAAGAGTCGGATTATGTTTGTGTGAATCTCACAGAGACATATTTCACAATAATGCACTTTATAGGGAGATCGCGCTCTCGAAGAGGCACATCTTATGCACGCTCTTTACAAATGAACTTAATGAACTCATTTTTGTAAAAACCTCAATTTGGCCAAAACTGACATTTTTCACTTCTTTTGAAGATCTGAGATGACCGCACACCTGAGAAGAGATGATGCCGACCCCTTAAACACTATTCAAAACTACCAAACTTTGCTGTAAGTTTAATCGCAACATGTAATCATTGTCGTTAATTGTGATCACCGCCTGTTTGCTTACATGTCATTAACTGCATGAATTTTACTGTACATTTCTGCCATATGGACATCCACAGTCACCACTGATAAGCTGACACTGATAGAATAGCAAGTATAATGTACTTTACAATAGAAACTGCTTCGCAACGATATGTATCATGAAAAGTGCTACACGAATAAACTTGAATTTAATTTTGTCTGGAGCTCAAAATTAGACCGTGCACATTCCGACCCATGTTGCCAGCACAACTCACACGTTCTCCTCTGAACTCAAATCTTGTTGGACAGGAAGCACAAGATCTGATTATTGAATGAAGTAGCTCCACATGTTCTGCAGTCACTCACGTCGATGTCGGCGCAGCTGTTTCCGGGCAGACTGGACGCGGGGATGATGGGTTTGCTGGGGGGCGGGGCTGAGGGGCTGGTGCAGTGAGGCATGCTGGGAGACAAAGGCTCCATTTTAACAATAGCAGGAGCAGAAGCCAGACACACGGACTGAGACAGAACCACTGCAGGAGACAGACAGATTACATGCTGGTTATCATGTATCTGCTACAGAAGCGGTGCCGACAGCTGAGCGGCTAGAAACAACGACACTATTAACTTCATTATATTTGAAAAAAAATAAATAAAAAATAAATAAATAAATACCTATCTATGGAAGGATTTTCCGGACTATTTTCAAAAGCAATTGCAAATTGTATTTTCAATTGTGTTTTCCACATGTGGGCGCATAAATTGGGACATAATCCAAATGCAAATCTTGCATTACCGTTTGCATTTTCGCTTTCGTGAACGCACAGTGACTGTCACATTTCAAA